>NW_022589765.1:7713161-8149501 GCF_004348235.1 Phoca vitulina
GCGAAATAAGTCAAACAGAGAAAGATATGTATCGTATGACCTCACTGCTATGAGGAATTCTTAATCTCAGGAAACAAAATGAGGGTTGCTGGAGTGGGGCGTGGGGTGGGAGGGATGGGGTGACTGGGTGATGGACACTGGGGAGGGTGTGTGTTCTGGTAAGTGCTGTGAATTGTGCAAGACTGTTGAATCTCAGATCTGTACCTCTGAAACAAATAATGCAATATATGTTAAGAAAGAAAAAAAGAAGAAGAAGAATGTAGCAGGAGGGGAAGAATGAAGGGGGGGAAATCGGAGGGGGAGAAGAACCATGAGAGACAATGGACTCTGAAAAACAAACTGACGGTTCTAGAGGGGAGGGGGTTGGGAGGATGGGTTAGCCTGGTGATGGGTATTGAGGAGGGCACGTTCCGCATGGAGCACTGGGTGTTATGCACAAACAATGAATCATGGAACACTATATCTAAAACTAATGATGTAATGTATGGGGATTAACATAACAATAAAAAAATTAAAAAAAAAAGAATATTGTAAGAATAAAGCAGAGTCCCTGTTTGAGAGCAACTGTCGCAATAGGTAAGTTAACCAAATAGTCACAGGGCCTAATGCAAGCAACTAATAATTGGATCTGGGTTATAAGTCACAGTGTTCTAGCAGGGTCAATGGCCAGGTTGACTGTATACAGTCATGTGAGTTATGGAACTCAGGCTCCTTTATTTCCCCTAAATGAATAAACAGGATTTGTTCTAGAGCTTGGGGCTGACTGAATCTATAGGAGTGGGGTTGGGTTAGTCAAGTGGCTTCAGCTGTGGGAATTGGTTTGCTCTTTTACTTCTTGAATATAAATCTAACACTTTTGATAACTGTAGGTTTTTTCCTAGAGATGTGATTAGATTCGGGTTCACTTTTTAAGTTAAGAATCCCTCATGGGTGGTGTTCTTTTTCCTTTATTGCATCTTGACATCAGAAGGTCTATACTGTCTGGTGTCTCACTTTTTATAATATTAAGGTTGATGAGTGGGGTTCATTCAGGTGGTTCAGGCTGATTTTTGCATTATAGTATCCTATCAAGCTTCAAGCTGATGATTTTAGCAGTCACTGATGATCATGGCCTAGGTCCATTATTTCCTTAGAAGGAGGAGATTGTTGATTTTCCAATGCCATCATTTCTTCTGCATTAGCTAGAATTCTATAAAGAAGAAATTTCCCTCATCTACATCGTGTCTGTGTTGAAATGCAGTTCTTATAGGAAAGGTAGGACAACTGTGTGATTTTTGCCTTGTAGTTATCAATTTTCAGAATGATTTTGGTGTCCAAGTAAGCTTCAATGGTGACTAATATGTTTTTATCAGCTCATGATGAATTCAGAGATTTTTATATATTGGATGTGTCTCAGTAAGTCAGTGATTTTTTACTTTGATACCCCAATTGCCCCATAGTAGGCTAGTGGGAGCCCCTTTAAAGTTGACTCATGAGGCCTCTGGGCATGACCATAGTAGTTGTTATAGCTTCCTTGCTTTCCTGCACAAGAAGACCTCCCCAGCTCATCTAGTACAGTCCCTATCCCAGACCTGGAGTCAGCGACTTCTCTAAGGAATCCTCTTTATTTCGTGGGGGATGATATTCAGAGATCGTAATTTGTGTCCGGGTCCTCATTGCTATTATGTGGTCATTGCTTCTTGGACTCTTCAATGGTCAGGGCAAGAAATGACTTTTTTGTTTTAAAAAACCCCTGAATTTATAGTGATATTTCCAATTTAAATTGAACATTGCAGGGTTTTTACCTAGCTTCGAGTTTGTCTATGTATCTCCTTTCTCTTATTTCGAACATCTTGGTTCTTAATAGCATTAACATAGTTACCTATAATATAGCTCCCTATAAAAATAAAAATAGCACTATTATCATTAACAGTAAAACTACTGAATGCAGTTCAGAATGTCTTTGTAGTTCTCTGTGTCCTGACAGTATGTCCAATTGGGGATGCACAGTCAAAATTCTGTGTTTTGAAGTCAAGTTGAAATGATTCTTTTCTCCATATTGCTTTGTCACCAATTTAGTATAAAGTTCAGTTCATTTGTTTCCATTTGCTTTCTATTTTTAGGGATTTTTTCTTTTTGATTAATTTTGTTCCAAAGTCAAAGTATATAACAAAGTATACTTAAAGAAATCCCAAGATCATCCCGGTGTTGTCCACCCTCCCTTGCACTATAGATAAGCATCTTCATTAGTTATTGTTTATCCTTCTGTTGTGTCTTTTTTTTTTTTTTAAGATTTTATTCATTTGCGAGAGACAGAGAGTGAGCGTGAGGAGGTGCAGAGGGAGAGGGACAAGCAGATTCCCTGCTGAGCGGGGACCACGACGTGGGGCTCAATCCCAGGACCCTGAGATCATGACCTGAGCTCAGGTCAGACACTTCACTGACAAAGCCACCCAGGTGCCTCTTTATGTTGTATCATTTTGAAACTATAAGTGAATGTGGGCATGTGGAGGGAATATGTATGTTTCCCTTTAGATTAGGCTACTAAAAAGGTGCCATATTAGAAGCATTGTTTTACTCTTGCTTTTTTCCCTAGTAATAGATCCTGTTGATATACCATATCAGAATATAGAAGTCTTCCTCATTCTTTAATTTTTAAATAGCTGAATAGTACCCTTTGTGGGTATGTACCATAGTTTATTTAAGCAGTTCCCAACTGGCGGACATTTGAGTTGCTTCCAGTGTTTTGCTACTACAAATGATTCTCTATTGAACGGCCTTATACATACACTATTTTGGTTTTGTCGGTGTATCTTTGTAATAACATGGATGTAATTATTAATGTGAGCTTCAGTTGAGCAAGACTATTTCCATATCCTAGTAGCTGGTCAATAGTAAGAGCTCTTTGCCAATCTAGTGTTGATGAATGCTAGCACAGGAATAATCCTGAAGATAGCCAATACGTACACAAGTCACTTATAACTCACTGTCTCTCAATTTTCCCCAAATGCATCATGCCCACTCTAGTCTTTGGCCCTTTGCTCTTCCACAACCCCCTGTCCCTAGAATTCTTACCCTTCACCATGAATTCTAATATGAACGTTTCCTATCTTACTGTTTTGTTTCCTCTGTCCTTTGAATGTATTTTAAAACTTTTAAGTTTGTAGTTTGACTATCCAAGCAGTCTTCAAAATGATGCCTATCTTCCCCCTGCAATTAGGGTATACTGCTGCTAGATGGCAGAAGTATCTTGGTTTTGGGGCACCTGGGTGGCTCGGTTGGGTGTCCAACTCTTGATTTTGGCTCAGGTCATGGTCTCAGGGTCACGGGATTGGGTCTCATGTGGGGCTCCTGCTCAGCAGAGAGTGTGCTTGGGATTCCCTCTCCCTCTCCCTCAGCCCCTCCCCCCTGTTCTTGCGAGCTCTCTCTCAAATATATAAATAAATCTTAAAAAAAAAAAGAAGTATCTTGGTTTTGTTCTCAAGGTCCAAAGGTAAAAGAATGGGCAACTTGGGCAAGTTTCTCAGAGCTGTTTCCTTATACTGTAAATTGAAAGGAATGGGTTGGGTGATTTCTAAATCTCTGTCTCTAACTTCTATGAGTCTATATAACTTCCTAATTGTTTTCAGTTTCTTCTGACCACCTTTTTTTTTTTAAGTTTCTTTTTTTTTTAGTAATCTCTACACCCAAGTGGGACTTGAACTAAGAACCCCAAGGTCAAGAGTTGCATGCTCTTGTGACCGAGCCAGCCAGGCACCCCTCATGGCCTTTTTATTTTCTCTTGGCAAGAGAAAAAAGTGAGCTATAGGTCTTTCCTAGGCTGAAGGCATATAAAACTTAGGAGTTCTCTCTAACTGAAAAGAAAAATTAGAAAAGAAAAGCCATTTTACATGTTATTTTGACCAAAGAGTGAAAATCCTCTTATCACTCTGGTTTTTTATGTTTTGTTGTTGTTGTTTCTTTGTTTTTTATTGTTGTGGGTTTTTTGTTTTGTTTTGTTTTGTTTTGTTTTGTAGCTGCTGGCTAGGTATTACTTGAATTTGCATTTGTTTGACTTGATAATTTATTTACTTACTCAACAAATATTTGTTGAAGGCCTTCGTGCCAGCACCATTTGGTTATTATTGGCTTTGCTCCTTTTGTTGTGTTTTGTTTTTAGCTGTAGCTTGAGCTCCAAATCTGTTTTCTTTTTTTGGAGCTTCTAATTATAAATTCACACAATTCCCAGAACAGAAACTTCTATATAACAAATTTAAGCAATTTTCTGGACTAAACTATAAACCGGATTGATCCTGTGACTTAAGTAGGTGGAAGTTATTTAGCGAGTCTCATTCATTTTGAATTATCTGACCAATAAAATTAAAAGACAAAAAAGGACTGAATTTTTGCCTTTTTTTTTTTTTTGGTTTTGCTAAGTGAGGCTGTTAAAAAGAGGCAACTGCCACCCTAAGATAAAAAAAATCACTTCAGCGCCTAGAAAAAATTAGAAGGGAAATATTCATAAGAAACTTGTAATAAAGGAAATTCTTTCAAATTGAATAGATGTGTAGAGTCACAGAACATTCTCTGTATTCTCCTCTTTGTTTTTCTTTTCGTTTCGCCATGGACTTGTGTAAACACTGTCAGGGGCTAGTCCCAGTGTGTGGAGCGGTGTTTGGGATTCACTGTTTTAGGACGAGAACTGTATTTTATTCTGACTTGTCTTCCCATTGTGCTAAGGCTCCAAGAGACAATCATCAAATTCAGTTGAAGTCTATCTTTGGAGTTAATGTGTTTTCACAAAAGCGGTACTGTTTTGACTGAGGAGGTGGTGTATTATGCTGTGAATGACACTGATGAAGTAAAAAAAAAAAAATGGCTTTGTATCCAGTTAAATATTTGTAGCCCAGATTTTACAGATGATGAAAGAGACACAAAGGTTAAGTGAGTGAGCACCCTCAACTCAGTGAGTCAGGAAAATAGACAAGAACAGAGCAAGACTCTGACTTCTAGGACCATGTAACCACTCAACTGGAGTCAGAAATTAGAACAGATGGGGGCACCTGGGTGGCTCAGTCAGTTAAGCTTCTGATTCTTGATTTCGGCTGATGTCATGATCTCAGGGTTGTGGGATCGAGTCCCCAGTGGGGCTCCGCGCTCAGCAGGGAGTCTGCTTGAGATTCTCTCTCTCCCTCTCCCTCTGCTCCTCCACTGTGTGTGGGCACACTCTCTTTCTAAAAATAAATAAATAAATAAAATCTTTAAAAAAAAAAGAAATTGGAAGAGATTAACTGTGATTTACAGCAGTTTTGACTGACTCATTACCTGAATGATCCAGGATGACTTTTCAAGCAAATATGCATGGGTTTAGACCCTAGTCTCAGGCTGAACGGAATTTGCTTCATCTGTGTTACACTTGGCTCTGGAATAAATTTGCAGTTTGCTCCAACTCTCTAGAAGAAAGTGAATTCTAATAATGATCTTCCAAAGTCCCACTTAATGAAATTCTGTGAAGATGCACAGATTCATGGGATTTGACAATCAGTGATTATCCCCAGCATTCTCACAGCTCCCTCCTGCAAACTGGACTAATCTTGAGGCGCCCCCTCAGCTCAGAGAGCCCAGAATTCTATGATTTTCTACATCTTCTGACCCATAGGCTGATCCTGAGTCGACTAGATGAGGGAATATCCATTTTGACAAGATTTTCTAAAGATTTTGTGCATATTGCGTGCCCAAAGCCATTTTTTTTATCATCAGCGGAGTACAGGGAAATTTTTGCTTTGTTTAATTTCAATTTTATGTTTTGGTGTAAAAATACTGTGAGTCTGCAAGAAACCACCTTAGAGCCCATTCATATTATTATGAGTACTCTCATACTATTCTCTCTAGTCCTAATCATCCTGTGAAGTTAAATTTTATCCCACTGTTTGAAGGAAAAAGCCAAGGCTTAGAAAGGTAGAATTTCAAGTGGTCCTGGAGGACTGTAGGGCTGTCAGCTGATAAGAGTTATGAGGCAGGGAGCTGCCCCCACGAACCCAGCCCGAGTCCTCAGAGGATGTGGTCCCTTTAAGACTAGGAGAGGCTACCAGAGAAGACCTGAGCGGGAAAACCTGGCCAAGATCCACAGACCTTGTTGACACAAGCTCGCTTCTCTGGAGAAGTCCTTGAGGCTATTTTGTGTGGCTGGGCTCCTGCCTTGCTATGGATTCCACTTCCTTGGCTCCTTGTACGTCTGCGATAGCCCTGACCCCACGTTTCCAGGACCAGACTGCTTGATCACGTAAAGGGGTGCTTATTTGGTCAATGTTCATGATCTCTCTCACTCCCCAAAGTATATTCACTCTTTCTTTTTTACCTTAATTCCTCTGACCTGAATCTCAGTCCGCGTGGTCTAGCAGGCTCCAGCCTCAGCTCGGTTTTGCTCATGCCCGCTTAAGGATCCTCTGTTGCCATCCTTACCAAGAACCTGTCTATTCACTCTCACCCTTTCCAGCTATATGTCCTTGATCCCAGCCCTGGGCCTTCTATAGTTACCAGTAGTGGGGGGATTAGAACTGATTATACAGCTCATATTTGTTCTTTGACATGTATTCATTTGCATCCATTTATTCCAAATGTATTCATTGAGGGTCTACTATTAGTCCCTGTGGTACGCACTGCGGGTAAAGCAGTGAACAAGACAGTTTATGGTTCCCGTTCTCATGGAGTTTAGAATTTAGTAAGAGAGATGTTCATTCATCTAATAATCACACTAATAAATATATAAGAACAAATTGAGACAAGTGCTCTGAAGGAAAGGAACAAGTTTTCATGAAAGCATATAAAAAGGTTAAGTTTACCTTGCCTGGGGTTGGGGGGTTGGGATGAGGAAGGACTTCCCTTGGAAAATGATCCTTTGGCTGAGATTTACCCGTTACGAACAGAGGAGTCAGGGGGTGTGTTGGGGCCCCTTAGAGTCGGACTGGCAGACTGTCTAGAATAGGTAAATTGACTGAGGGCCTCAGCTGCTGTGTTCTGGCCCTTCGCATGGGCTGTTCCCTCCTGCGATGGTGTCCAGTGGGGAGCCTAAGGCACATTTAGTGCCGGTAGATATGTGCACTGCTTTGTTGGTCACCTTTGGCTCCAGGACTTGGAGAAGCTTCCTTAAACTACATGGTAGTCCAGACCACTCCCATTCCACCTTCCCACCTCTCTCCCTTCGTGGGGGTCAGGCTTTCGTCACAACTCCCTTCCTCTTTTCTTACACACACTCACTTCTGCTATGAAAATCTTTCCACGTTGGGTCCCTTCTTGACATGTGCTTCTGGGAGGACCTGAAATAACACGCATAGAGTGGGCTTTTGAATCGCAGGGAATCATCTTTACTTCCTGGGCCTCGCTTTGACTTGCATGAGGTGGAAAGAAGACTGAAAGCTGTGAAGCTTCAAAAAACTCATTGTTGGTAGATGTTGGGGCTAGCAGCAAGTCCGCCGTGCCCTTCTGCCATCCAGAAGCTGGGGAGAGGTCTCTGAGCAGGGGTCTTAGGGACACTGTTATCTTTATTCCCCACCATCCTGCACTGCCGCCTCTCGTCTGTCTGCCTGGCTACAGCTTTCACTCTTTTGCTCCAGATAGTTGCTACAATTACCGAGTAATTACCCAAGGATATATGGGTAATATAGTAGAGAACATAGAATACCCCTTTCCTGATAATTATCTCATTCATCAGGGCCTGTCTTCCAGTTCCCTCAAATCTTGCTGATCTTGGTTTGGGCCTTTCCACAAGTTCTTTGCCATATTTTTTTGTCTTCCTAAACCTGAAATCTTTTCTTTTCCATGCTCAATTAAAATGCCCTTCTGTTTTGAACTTAACTTGAAGGAGCAGTGAGTATTCTAGAAAAAGTCAGACCAGAGATGGAATCTCAGCTCCACACCACTTCCTCTATGTGAGACTTTGGGCAAGTTACTTAATTATAAGCTTCAATTTTCATATTATAAAACAGAGTTAATAACACTTGCCTCCCAGGATAGATGTGAGGATTAAATGACCTAGAGTATATAAAAGGACCAAGTACATAGTAGCTATGGAAAATGCCAGATCCCTTTTAGCTCCCATACCACCCTTCCTCTTGTCATTCTTAACTCTTTTTTACTTCCCTGGAAGCCTAGCCCCCACAGCACATTTGCCCTTCCCAAAACAGTAAGGGCCTTGAGAGATCTATTTCTTTTTAAATTTTTCCACATCCCAATGATCTAACCACAAATAAGTCCTTTCTCTTACTCATTATCTTTTATTATTCTAGACTTTGGTACATTCAAAACTCGAATGAAAACATTCAGCTCATCATAGAGACTTGGAGCTTACAGAGCCACAAGAGGAAAAAATTAAAAACTATAGACTAGACTCCATTCATGTATTCACCAAATATTTCTTGACTCTATTATATCTCCACTGTGTGATGCCTAAGTGTTCCACGGCTTACTTTTCCAGGATAGATCTCAGCATAGAAGAGGGAGCAGTGTAAAATGTGTTGAACATCAGGGTTCCAAAATATACTGGGCCTCATCTCACGGGAGGGATTGGCCTACTGGTAGACCACTCTCTCCTTAGGCCCTGGTGTCCCCCCAGCTTGTGGAGATCTGTTCTTTTTTTTTTTTTTTTTAAGATTTTTTTTTTATTTATTTGCGAGAGAGAGAATGAGAGGCAGAGAGCATGAGAGGGAGGAGGGTCAGAGGGAGAAGCAGACTCCCTGCCGAGCAGGGAGCCCGATGTGGGACTCGATCCCGGGACTCCAGGATCATGACCTGAGCCGAAGGCAGTCGCTTAACCAACTGAGCCACCCAGGCGCTCCTGTGGAGATCTGTTCTTACTCTACAGCTTTTCCGTTCTCTAACCAGGTAGCCTTGGACAAGTTCCTTAACCTTGAAGACACTGTTTTTTCACTTGCAAAATAGAGTGAAGACAAATATTTTTCTCTGAATGTTGTCACGAGGATGAAATGACCTGACTCCTCCAAAGTGCTTAGCACCATGCCTGGCGTATCATAAGTGCCCAGGATCTGTCCCCTTCCCCCTGCATTATCAGCACCACTATTATTTAGGTTAAGTGAGCCTAGCAGCTTGGAGGCTCAGATTTCACAAGTTCACACCATTTTCCCCTTTCTTTGGAGGAGGATGGGGGCGACAGATAGGAAGGCCAACTTTGCCACTTAGTAGCTATGAGCCTTTGGTAAGTCATTTAACACGGCTAAACCTCAACGATGAGATCTGTAAAATGAGGAGACTAACGGTCCCAATTTCGTAAGACTGTTGGGAAGATTACATGAGATAGTTGGGGAAAGGCACTTAGCCTGGTGCCTGGAAGAACATGGCGAACACATATTAGAAGTTAGCTGTCAGAATGACAAAGTTCCTCTTCTAAGCTCTCTGTACCCTCTTACACTCCCTTTCTATCTCCTATTTGGGGCAGGGCTCTGTTTAGAGGAAGTCGAAAGTGATTGCTCACAGGAACAATCTCTTTATTCCTAGAAAGACCTCTTTTCTACTTTATTATGTAAGCAATTATATCCCTTTTGACTAAATCTCCCCATTTCAGACTCTGCCCTAGGCTTAGGCTTTTATCCCCAAAGGATCCATAACTGTGTTTTATGAAGCAGAAGAATGGCATACCCCTCCTCCTAACACACCCACACACACACACACACACATTCACACTCCCCAGGTAAATTCTGCGGTCCCTTCCTCCATGTGGATTCTATCTATAATTTTTAAAAAGCAATTTTTCTTTCCTGCAATACAATGGGTCAGTAAATAAGAGATTTCATGCATCAGTGTCAGACCAAGAGGCCTCATTGACTACACTGTGTGTCCTCTCCACCTTCAGCAATTTCAATCTAGAAGTGCCTCTGACCTATTAATGTCAAATGCAATGTGCTCAGCCTCCAACAGCCTCCGCTTTGGCCTACAGGTGCATTAATGCCATTCTGACCCTCGGAAACCTTTGAGTCGGCCTGTATGGTGAAGAGAGGAGAAAAACGTGTGTGTGGTTGGGGGGAGGTGGGGTAGGGTGGGGAAGGGCAGAACTCAACTGAATTATAAAGCCCATACTTGCCAGCTTATAAGAAACATTAAACCAAACAGCCTGTACGGTCCATTTGCCGAAAAGACATTTAATTATTTCAGCGAGAACTAGTTAGAGATGAGAGCTCATAAAATAAACAAAGAGACCCTAGCATTTGATTTGAATGCCTTCCTATTTTGCCACAGGCCACAATTTAATTAAAATTCTGAATAGAAATTTTAAGACGAGACATTCTTCTCCCTAGCAGCCAACAATAGAGATAAAACATACCCAATATTTTCCTGGAATTTTGAAGCTTTAACGAAATGCACAAAGCTAGGCGATCTTTGCCATCTGCCCCCACCCCCAGCCTCCCGTGGATGAGAGATGTTTGCAATCCTTAGGCTTGATGTTTAAATCTGGGCCAAGAGCCCACAGGTCATAGAAACTTTGCTATTGTAGAGAAAAATGCAGAACTGATTATTGAAAAGCTGACCAAAAGAGGTGGAGGTTAGTGTGGGTTTTGGGAGAGAGACATGGTTTTATTGATGTGATTCCATCAGTAGAGCAAGCGCTGAATCAAAACTCAGGAATTCTGGGCTCTAGCCCTGGCTCCAGTCGTTAACAATTTATTTTAATCTTCTCATTAGTTCAACTTTGCCATCTGTGAAATGGGATAGTTGAGGCCATAATCCTTGCAGGTCTCTCCAGCGGTAATATTCCATGTCTTTCTATAGGAAGATAAATATGGCTTTAGGATAGAAATGGCCACAAATTCAAACAGTTTGGAAATGAGGGCAGTTCTTCCAGCTGTGTTGATGAGGCTCCAGAAGGAATTACATAAATCAACACATCTATTTTTTGTTGATATCTAGTTACTAGAGCAATGCCTGGCTCATAGTAGGGGCTCAATAAATATTTCTTGGCTGAGCTTATGACTCTTCTAGAGAATTTTAACTCTCTTTCTTTCTTTCTTTTCTTTTTTTTTAAAGATTTTATTTATTTATTTGACGGAGAGAGAGCACAAGCAGGTGGAGCGGCAGGCAGAGGGAGAGGGAGAAGCAACAGGGAACCCGATGTGGGACTTAATCCCAGGACTCTGGGATCACAACCCGAGCCGAAGGTAGATGCTTAACCGACTGAGCCACCCAGGAGCCCCTGTTTCTTTTTTTTTTTTTAATTTAATTTATTTATTTGAGAGGGGAGAGAGTGGAGTATGAGTGGGGAGGGGCAGAGCGAGAGGGAGAAGCGGGCTCCCCGCTGAGCAGGGAGCCCGATGTGGGGCTCAATCCCAGGACCCTGGGATCATGACCTGAGCTGAAGTCAGACTCTTAAGAAGTCAGACTCAACCGACTGAGCCACCCAGGTGCCTCTTTAACTCTGTTTCAATTACCTAGCTTTCCAACCCCTGTTGTGCAGATGTTTAAGATGTTTTGATGTACTTGGGGGTAAAATTTGCTTAATAAGTAATATGTTAATTTATAGGCCATTACAATTGACTTGTTTTTTCTGTTAGTAAATTGCTACCATGAGGGATTTTAAAAATTGTTATCTATACACCAATTAGGTAAAATCCTAGGGATAGCAATAATTTGTATCCTTCCTCAACATAGGTTGTGTGGTTTTGTTTAACCTTGTGGATTTAACAGCCAAAAGCCTGAAAAATGATTTCTGTCACAGTCTCACTTTCCATTCATTTCTTTATATTTATGGCCAAAGAGAAATGCATTATTTGAATATTTAATTTTTCTGTTGCACATAGAAGTTTCAGAAAGCTCCTCTGCACCTGGGAGGAGCCTTTATGTTGGATGTTCCATCCCTTATCAGCAGGAATCATAAAACCTCTGAGTTTAAGTCTTAAAAGTTATTTTGGTCAGTATCTCATCTGATGCTTGATTCCCTTTGGCAATATTTCCAATGGAACAGTACTTTCTGGCAATGGTTCAGGTCTGTCTTATAAACGAACTCTCTGAACTACGGTTCTTAGTTCAGGCTGCTATAACAGAATACCACGGACTGGGTGGCTTATTAACAACAGAAATTTATTTGTCACAGTTCTGGAGACTGGGAAGTCCAAGATCAAGGCCCTGGCCCATTCAGTGTCTGGCAAGAGGCTGCTTTGTGGTTTCTAGATGGCTGTCTTCTTGCTATGTCCTCACATGGCACGAGGGGCCAGGGAGCTCTCTGGGGTCTCTGTTATAAAGGCACAAATTCCATTCATGATAGCTCCACCTTCATGATCTCATCATCTGCCAAAGGCCCCACCTCCAAATACTGTCACCTTGGGAGTTAGGGTTCCACATACGAATTTTGGAGGGATACGCACATTCGATCTATAGCAGATTCCCCCCTCATCCACTTTCTTCTTCCTGTTCCAACTAAAGCTTCTAAAACTGGTAGCTTCTGCTTCCTTGCTCCCGATTTACTCCTCCATTCACTCCCCCATGTGGTGTGATTTAGCAATGATACCGTTCACACCAAGGTCACGGGCGACCTCCATTGCCAAACCAATGTATACTTACCTCGCAGCGCTTCACAGCATGTGAAATAACCAATCCCTCCTTGAAATCTTCCTTCCTTTGGCTACTGTGCCAATCTGCTGTCCTTGTTTTTTCCTCTTACCTCTTACCTCATCCTCTGGCTCTGCTTCCTTGGCTGGACTCTTCAATGTTGTTGTTTCCCAAGGCTCTAATCTTGACCTTCTACTCTGTCCCGTACACTTTTCCTAGACAGTCTAAACCACGACCATTTATTTTATTTTTTTAATTTTTAAGTAGGCTCCGTGCCCAATGTGGGGCTTGAACTCACGACCCTGAGATCAAGAATCTCATGCTCCACCCACTGAGCCAGCCAGATGCCCCTAAACCACTGCCATTTATATACAGATGGCCCCCAAACCTCACCTTGAACCTAGATTTCTCTTCTAAGCTCCATATTCATTCGTATGGGTATCCATATTCATTCATGATCTACATAATCTACATATTCTAGATATGCAGACAACAGCATATCTCCATCTGGACGCCTTAGAGATACCTCACCATGTCCCACCTGGATCATTGCAGCCATCTTCTGTCTCTTCCTCATTCCATTCTCCACGCTTCTGGCTGAGTGATTTTTAAAAATCCAAATCTGATCGGGCCACTCTCCAGTTCAAAATTATTTCGTTGTTCTCCATTGCTTATAGTATAAATCTAAACTTCTTTATAGGTCATATAAGGCCCTTCATGATCTTTACCATTTTCTCTAGGTTTATCTCTGTGCCCATCCATCCTTTCCCTCTGCAACACTGATCTACGTGATTCATCTGATAATATCACGTCCTTTCATGATGTCTGAGCTCTTGCACAGGTTGTCCCCTCTTTTAAGTCAGCTTAAGCATAGCTGTCTCTGGGAGGTCATCTCTAACTCAGATTCTCACCCCTCTAGTCTCCCGTTGTGCCATATATCGATCTTCATTATAGTTCTGATTGCTTCTATTGTGTGTTGGTTTCATTAAATACTCATTTCCTAGTTCTTTTTTTTTAAAGATTTTATTTATTTGAGAGAGAGAGAGAGACAGAGATAGTGAGAGAGAGCACGGGGGGGGGGGAGTGGGAGGCTCCCCGCTGAGCAGAGAGCCCGACGTGGGGCTCGATCCCAGGACCCTGGGATCATGACCTGAGCCGAAGGCAGATGCCTAACCAACTGAGCCACCCAGGTGCTCTCATTTCCTAGTTCTAAAGATGAAGTGAGGAGCAGTCTTTCTTGTTAGGTGAGTGTACCTTTAGGGCAAGACACAGGTTCCCAGTGTATGGATAAAAGACTAGCAAGTGTTGATAATACTTTCCATCCTTTTGAGTTCCAGTGGGGAAGATAAGGGTACATTCCTTTAACCACAACGGGGGAGTAAGGGTGACATTTTATTTTTGCTCCAGGTAAACCATGGTGTTAGCAGAATAACAGATTAAGCCCATGGGCTCTCAACAAAGCTGAGTCCGATCTTGGCCATCTAGCAGAGAGATAACTTTTGTCAGTGGGTTCCAGCAGTGGTATGTCCCCTATTTGTGTCCTGTTGTTCCAAATGTCCCTTCTTTTTTTTTTTTTTTAGATTTTATTTATTTATTCGACAGAGAGAGAGACGGCGAGAAAGGGAACACAAACAGGGGGAGTGGGAAAGGGAAAAGCAGGCTTCCTGCAGAGCAGGGAGCCCAATGTGGGGCTCAATCCCAGGACCCTGGGATCATGACCTGAGCCGAAGGCAGACGCTCAACCAACTGAGCCATCCAGGTGCCCCCAAATGTCCCTTCTTTTGCTGACAGGTATTGTCCTAATTATTATGGGGGAGGAGGGGTAGCCAGACTGCTAGGATCTTGGGTAGCCTAAGCATATTAAGGATAACAAAATCTTTAGGGGCTGGGATGCTCAAGTATATCAAGGAAGATCAGCATTTAGAGGCTAGAGTTCTCCAAACAAATATAACTCATCAGTGCTTTGAAAAATTCTAAAGAGCCTATTACACGAAAATCAAAATAGTGGTAACTTCATTGTGGTGGGGTGTGATTAATCTTGTGTTACAGGAGAAGCTTCTGGTATGCTATTACATTTTATATATTGATCTGGGTGGTAGTTATGTTGGTGTATACATAAATAAATATTTATTGAGTGATTCACATAAGCCTTGTGCACTTTATATATATTATATCCCAGTAAAAAAAAAAGAGAGAGAGAGAGAGAAACTGAAGGGAAAATATATGTAGCAGAAAAAGTAGCCCATCACAATTTATATTTCAAACCAAGCTTGGCACCCATGTTCAAACTGCTGTATTATAATCATGCTTTACCTAAGGCCTATAGAGGACAAATTGGTGACCAAAGGAACAGAGCTTCCTTTTAACAGTATTCTTTACCTGCCCATTGTCCTCATTATATGTCAAGCCTTTTGAGGTCAGGGACTGTGCCTTTCATGTATGTATTCCAAATGCATAGTGCAGAGTAGGTGCTTAATCAACAGGCATCTCTATGACAGTTGATACTCTTTTCTGCAAAAGAGTAGAGCAGACAAAGACTGTCCTTTTACCTTCCTTCCTACTTTTCCATGTTCCTCACCTCCATCTTGGTGCCCCTGTGCCCTGCCCGTCACCCCCAGCTCCCTGCTATCGTAGCTGAAGGAACCATTCGCCTGGTAGAGGGAGTGCTATGCCTGTCCCATATTAAGCCCTCAATAGACACTTGATGATTGAGGCAGAGAAGCAAGGCTTCCCAGGACCCCGGCATCAAAACTGTCAGCCTGGCAGGTGAGTCTCTTTGGGGCTTGATCCCACCTGACCATGTTCTTATGATCGGCTAAACCCCTGGACCATGATGCTTTTCGGTTTATGCCTTGTCTGTCCATCTTATACTGGCTGAGTACATTTCTTTGGTAGTCCGCTAATTCGTATTTTCCTACCAGGGGTTTAGCCGATCATAAGAACAGCTTATAGGGGGCACCCGGGTGGCTCGGTCGTTAGGCTTCTGCCTTCAGCTCGGGTCATGATGCCGGGGTCCTGGGATCGAGCCCCGCATCGGGCTCCCTGTTATGCAGGAAGCCTGCTTCTCCCTCTCCCACTCCCCCTGCTTGTGTTCCCTCTCTCACTGTCATTCTCTCTGTGTCAAATAAATAAAATCTTAAAAAAAAAAAAACAGCTTATAGTAGTAGAGTCCTTTAAAGTCTGGAAAATGCTTTTGCAACCATTAAATTCCTGTAATGATCCTATGAGGGAGTCCCCGCAGGTGTTACCATTGCCACTGAACAGATAAGGAAACCGAGACAGAGAAGTTGAGCATCTTGCCCGAGGTCACACAGGTACTAATTGGCATTAGAGCCGGAAGCCAACTCTTATGAGTGCAAGTTCAATGAACTTTTTTTTTTTTTTAATCACACTGTAGATGCCTGATAGGGATTTAAGGGATTACCTTGCCCTGTGATATTTACCTTTTCATAAGGGATTCTTGAAAATGCCAAAGCCCTTAAGAAGTAGAGAAGTGACTTTTGAACGGTGGAAATTTGGGATATTTTTACAGAAGGTGGGGGATGTTTTCGGTCATGAGATTCTGCTCGGTTGTTCCCAAATCATACCGTGTAGTTGGCAGCCTAGTCTGTGTTCTCCCGAGAATAGCCCCGCTATCTGGACTTTATGTTACATCTACCTGGGCCGATGCGGGTGATAGTAAAGCGTCGTCCTTTGCCTCTTGCTCTGCAGATCAGGCAGTACGGCGCAGTCGTTAAAAGCGAAGACTCTGGAACCAGGTAGCGTGGGCTGGAATTGCAGCTTTGACATGTACTAATTGTGGAACCCTGGGCAAGTTCCTTTCCTTCTCTGGGCCTCAGTTTTGTCATCTGTGAGATGGGCGATAACAGCAGCATTTACCTCACAAGGCTTAGATGATTTAACATGTGTAAATAGCGTACAACAGTTCTTGGCCTATAGGAAATGCTACAGAAGTGTTACTTACTTTTTTTTTTTATTGGCAGCATTTGTTTTTGTTTTGTTTTGTTTTAGATTTTGTTTATTTATTTGACAGAGAGAGAGAGAGAACAAACCCAAGCAGGAAAAGCAGCAGAGGGAGAGGGACAAGCAGGCTCCCCGCTGAGCAGGGAGCTGGATGCGGGGCTCGATCCCACGACCCCGGGATCACGACCTGAGCCAAAGGCAGACGCTTCACCGACTGAGCCACCCAGGCGCCCCTATTGGCAGCATTGGCATTATTCTATGTCCTTCTGGTGAGAACTGTGTCGGGTAAGTGTGTAATATGAGTGTTCTCAGGGATGCCAAATCAGGTAGAGTGAGAATTGGCTTCTTTAGGAAGAGCCCCAGATTGTGCAGGGAACCCAGCCTGTGATGCCGTCTGCATCTCAGGACCCCGGAATATTCATTTTGCCAAGAGTCCGAGCACCTGAGGAAGTCAGAGGTGTCGTTTCCCACAGACAACGGCAGCTTATTTCCAGAGCAGCTCCTGCCCTCCCAGTGAGGGATGTGTCATTATAATCACCAAATTATGTGATAGAGCAATGCCCCTCTGGACGCCAAATGACCGAATGTCTCACCTTGCATGTGTGAAGAATTATATTTAGTGCCCTGAAATTTTCGTGCGAGTGGATGCTCTTTTATTCCCTGGGTTCCCGGAGGGGGAGCAGACCCCCTGGGGGCCAAGTGTAGGTGTGACCACTGGGAAAGAGCGGTGGAAGGTAAGTCAATGAAGTTCTCTCTTCATTGCCAGAGAGCAATTGCGATGTGCAGAGTCGCAGCCTCTTCTCTGGCCGCTCCAGAAAGCCTTCTCCAGTCACTACAGCTCCCACTGATCTTGCCTCCGATCACCTGCTACAGCACTCAGTTTGGCACTTAACTATATACTGCCTAAGCTGAAAGTCTCCCTCCCCAATGACAGGCCCGTTCTGAGCACAACCATGTTCTCCCCGCAAAAGTCTGATGGACATAGTTGCTATTTCAGAGGGAGAGTCCGAGCTATAAGTTAACCATCTCTTCCCCAGGATCCTCCAAGCTCTATCTCTGTACCCAGTCAGATCGCCAGAGAAGCTCCGTTGCTTTGGTCTCTTCCCCTACTCCCCACCTCTTAAAATTGCCTTTATAACGTTGTGTCATATTTTGCGTCTGTTGTATCATGTTTTTTTTTTTTAAAGATTGTATTTATTTATTTGACAGAGAAAGCGAGAGAGCACGAGCAGGGGCAACAGTAGAGGGAGCGGGAGAAGCAGGCTCTCCACCAAGCAGGGAGCCTGATGCGGGGCTCGATCCCAGGACCCTGGGATCATGACCTGAGCCAAAGGCAGACGCTTAACAATCTGAGCCACCCAGGCGCCCCTGTTGTATCATGTTTTTGCATGAAAGCTATCTCAGGTCTTTGACGGATGCAGGGAACACGTACGGAAATACTTAGTGTATTCCTGTGTAGGGTAGACCAAATGAGTATCTCCGTAATTCGTGCCACGTAAGTGTTAATGAAGATGAGGAAAGCAAAGGGTTAGTTTATCGGGTAGGCTTGGAGCAGGCAGAGAGAGTCGTGGGGAAATGTCAAACAGCGGATACCTGTGGTTTCTGAAGTGCTAAGAAGTATAAGGAAGTTGTGAAAAATAGGAACGCTTAGGGCTGTGACTGTGGCAGGGTACTGGCTGCTTGGGAAAGGGAGTGAGAACACTCTCCCTCCATCTTGTCCCTTCTAAGTGTCCCCCATCTCAGCGACCCTAAATCGGGCTGATGCTCTCCCCCGACTGGCTTCATGACACCTCCTATAGACACTTTTCTTTTTTGAAAGATTTATTTATTTGAGAGAGAGAGAGTGCGAGAGCATAAGCAGGTGAGGAGCAGAGGGAGAGGGACAAGCAGACTCCGTGCTGAGCACAGAGCCCAACACAGGGCTTGATCCCACCACCCCGAGATCATGACCTGAGCTGAAATCAAGAGTTGGATGCTTGGGGCGCCTGGGTGGCTCAGTCGTTAAGCGTCTGCCTTCGGCTCGGGTCATGATCCCAGGGTCCTGGGATGGAGCCCTGCATCGGGCTCCCTGCTCCACGGGAGGCCTGCTTCTCCCTCACCCACTCCCCCTGCTTGTGTTCCTGCTCTCGCTGTCTCTCTCTGTCAAATAAATAAATAAATAAAATCTTAAAAAAAAAAGTTAAAAAAACAAAGTTGGATGCTTAACCAACTGAGCCACCCAGGCACCCCTATAGACAGTTTTTAATAGCTGCAGTTTCCTGGGGACTCTGGCGTATGTTTGCTTGGTCACACACTGTTGATTTCATGCACACGAGGGCCCCGGAGCCATGTTGGGTGCCACCTTTGTCACACGTGCCCAGCATTTTATCTCCGGGATATACCTTTAGCTGGTATGTGATCTGCAGATCTGTGTGCTTGAAATTAGGCATCAAAATATTGTTGTGCCCAGTGTGGTCATCTTTCATGATCTTGACCATGGGGTGGAATCTTATTTTAGATATGTCAAAGAGTAGGCTCCTGATCTCCAAGGTCCTTTCAGACTTGATGACGTTATGAGTCAGTGACTGGGAACTGAGACAGATCTTTCAGCTGATGGTAGCTACAATGTAGAGATGGCAAGATTCTGGCATGATCTATTGGTCATGACTTTGTGCTTACCATTTTTCTCTTAAAGTAAAAGCAACGTGTGGAAATCAGATTTCACAAATAAATTAATGGGTGGTTATTTGCTCTACAAAATGACTCACAGAGATTCCTTTAAATAGCAAGCTCCTCTGGTGTGCTTAAAATATGGGTCAATTTATTTTTAAAAAGGCTTTTCACGTGCAGCACATTTAGAAACAAGTCTGTTATATAAAGAAAGATACATATGCATGATGGTTTGGGGTTTGGTTTTGGATTTAACAGACTTCACTTGTCCAGATGAATTCGCTTCTATCTTGGTCCAGGAAAGTCTTATTTTGACTTTGGTAGCTGAAGGTAATTGGATTAGGATTCTTAAAAAAAAAAAAAAAAAATCAACTGAGAAGTCCCATTCATTCTGCCTCCTGTGGTGGTCTCAGACAAGCAGACTCTTGTTGCAGGGGAGTCTTAATCGTCTCAATGGTCCTTTCTATTCACTTCTTCCCTGGGGGTGTTAGCAGAAAGTGTGGTATTTAAATTTTTTTTTTGCTGGAGTATCTAGATTCTTAAAAAGAAGTCAGAAACCTCTGGTAATGTGTGAATCACATGGACAAGGTCTGCAATTTTTGGACAAAAGGTGACCTTCTTGAACATCGTGGGAAGATTAGTACCTTGTCTTGAGTTCTAATTGAAGTCAATATTAAGACCTTTGGGAGGTAAGTTGCTCTGAAAGTCATGAGACCATCATTACCTTACTGTCTTGTTCTGCCTTTTAAGTCAAACCCATATGTACTCATCTGTGAGGCACGCTGAAACTCAGCAAGAATGGGGAGGAGGAGAAGATTGAGCTGAACCTCAGTTAAGGCTCTCATCCGAGGAGGATGGCCAACTATCCAAATCCCAGCATCTAAAGAGATGGGACAAAATTCACCTTGAATTGGGCAGGTATTTGTGTCCTGAGGGTCTCATCTGATGGTTTGCGCCTAGTGGCATAAGTAGAAGTCAGAGTTAAGTACATGGCAGTATCATGCTTTGTGGTAGGTGGTTGGCTATATCTTTCTGGTTTCAGTAGGATTTCAGCTAGTAGCTAGGGAAAGTAGGACAGGTCTAATCCAAGAGGAGAAGGAGTGGCCAGAGTCAGACGGGGACTGAGGGATCTAGCCAAGCTGGTTGGGGTTCCAGGTGGGATTCCAAGTCCAGCATAAGACATCGGATGTGATTCACAGACTATGGAAGAAGCACAGTCATGCAAGGAATAGTAAAAGCTGCTTCTTATCAATCACTTACTACCGTGTGCCACAGATTATTTTACTTCATCCTCAGACCATCTCTACGAGGCAGTCTGTTGTTGGTTTTTCTTTCTGACATCAAATATGTGGTGTCTTTTCCAACACCAACTAACTCTCCAATTCTCTGACACCAACAGGGTGTCCAACAATTCAATTAAATTCTGACACTCACTACCCCAGAGTTAGTTCCGACTTCGGAGGTTAAAGGCTCAGTCCCACATGATTGCTGTCACTTCAGAGACCAGCTGCCAATGGGGGGGGGGGGTCCCCAGGTGACACATACTTCTGCCTGGCTGACAACCAATTCACATGTTCCCATGACCTCCCCACCAGGTTTGATAGTTCCCTAAAATGACTCACAGAACTCAGGAAAGCACCTGACTTATGATTACCGGGTTATTATAATGGATAGAACTCAGGAACAGCCAAATGGGAGAGATGCAATAGGGCACGGCACGGGCGGGGAAACAGGGCTTCCATGCCCTGTCTGGGTGTGCTCCCCTCCCAGCACATCAGCACATCAGCAAGCTCACCAACCTGCAAGCTCTCCTTTTTCAAGAGTTTTGCTAGAACTCAATCTCCGGTGCCATCCCCCTCTCGCCCACTGCCCGCACTCCCTCACCGGGGAATACAGGGGAAAATGCCAGCGCTTGAATCACATGTTTGGTCTTTCTGGTGAGCAGCGTCCATCTTGAAGCTATCTAGGGGACCCACCTTGAATCAGCCAGTTGCATAAACTCACGCGTGGAAAAGGGCTCATGATGAATAACAAAAGACACTCTTATCACTCTGAAAATTCCAGGAGCATTAGGAGCTTTGGGACGAGAAATGGGGAAGAAGACGGAATAGATTTTTTTTATTTTACCATTGGGAGGGATTGCTATCTTTACTTTCCAGATAAGGAAACAAAGAGGTAAATTAACTTAGCTGGGAAGTTAAGTGATAGAGCTAGAATTGTACTCAGTTGGGTGGGTATCAGAGCCCTGCATTTAACTAGCTTGCTGCTTATACTACATAGTGTCTGGCATGGCGGAGGTTGGAGGGAAGGATTGTTGAAACTCAGATGGCTCCCTGCGCCTACGCTGCTTAGGGCAGGCAAGGCCTTAGGTATCAGGCAGTGTAGAAAATAGAATTCCCAAATCAACACCGCAGAAATTACAGCTCAGTTCTGCTGAAAATCTAACACACCAAAGGTAGTAATACTAAAGACCATTTTTCTTTTTCTTTTTAATTCAGGGAGAGCTGGAATGCACATGACTACCAGTCGCGTGTTGGCGGGGGGCGGGGGGTAGGGGCAGGTTGGTGGAACAGATTTCAGATACGAAGGGGAAGTTGAGTTCATTGCACCTTTGTGGAGCGCCTGACTGCTATTTGCAAGGGGCTCTGTTAACAATGCTTAGAGAAGAAAGGTAGAATGAGGAAATCAGGCAGAAGCTACACCGGTCGGCCTTTAAGAAGGCTCTAGACTCCAGAGATCACCCCGTCTAAATGTGTCAACCCTATAGGATCAAAACAAGTATCTTGGGAGCCTACCTAACAGTCACCCGTATGTGGCATCAGCATCGTCTGCCTGAAGCGATGAGCTTCTGAGACTCACCCCTCTAGCCCTCACGGTTGCCCAGGTGGTAGGAGGTCTTGGGAATTGGGTCAGTCTAGACTGGTTGTTATCCAAGGAAGCATGAGACTCCATTTCCGGTGCGGAGAGGCAGGGTTGTAGATACTCATTTGGTTATCATCCGGAAGAAAATAATACTGTGCAGATGTAAAGGATGAGTCAGGTACATCATGGAAAGAGTGGCAGAACCGGTGGCCAGCATAGTTTGGAGCTGAACAGGTTAGGGTCCTGGTGGAAGGAGCCAAGCACTTGAGAGTTTACCCTCTTGAGGCGGGCATGGGTGCCTAAAAGTGCCTTAATTGTGTAAACATGCATCTCAGATTTGTTAGGCCGGCCGTAGTAAGCATTGTTTACAGTCTTGAACTCAGTGTAGTCTGTTCAAGTATAAGGAAATGTCCTGAGGCAGCACGGTGCCTGAGGAAGAGCAGGGGACCCTGAATTGGGAGCCAGGAGATTTGGATGCTAATTTAAGCTCTGTCACTAAATTTGTTGTGCCACTAATTTTCGGAGCAAATCACTTAACCTCTCTGGGTCCTAGATTCTCCTTCTATAATGGGAAGAGGTTGGGCTTGACAGAACTTTCCATAATCAATTAAGGGAGAACTTCAAACTGACACCTGACTTCTGTCTTGCCCTTCCCCGACCTCTTTTCTTTCTTTCTTTTTTTTTTTTTTAAATATTTTATTTATTTGACAGAGAGAGACACAGCGAGAGAGGGAACACAAGCATGGGGAGTGGGTGAGGGAGAAGCAGGCTTCTCTCGGAGCAGGGAGCCCGATGCGGGGCTCAATCCCAGGACCCTGGGACCATGACCTGAGCCGAAGGCAGACACTTAACAACTGAGCCACCCAGGTGCCACCCCCCACCCTGCCCACCTCTTTCTTATTCCTTCTGTCTGTGGTAAAGAATGTCAACACTGTCGTGGACCACAGAACCATTGGAGTTGTCCTCAGGTCCCTTCCGACTCTAAAATTCCATGATTTTGTTTCATTGTAAATGTAGGTGTGAGAAACATTAATTTCATCCTTAAAGATTGAGTTGCAGTTAGTTGGAAGATATGTTTAGGGCATATATGGGGGATAGGGCTTGCCACGTAAAAAGCTCTGCAGAGAAAATGGAATTAACTGGAATTAAAGAGAGGGATGGTTGTATCTAAGTTGATGGAAACACAGCAAGTGTGAGGATCTCATCTGTCCAACGGGGAGAAGTTAAATGGAGCAAACTCATTATGATTATTACTGTTGTTATTATGGTTAGTTATTTTTTTAATAATTACCCCCAGGGCGGCAAGTACCCAGCCAGGCTCCCTATATTAGTTACATCTTTCATTCTTACCCTAAACCTATGAGATATTATTGTTTTCTTATCCCCATTTTTCAGATGAGGAAATGACTTTGCTCACTCCACAGGAAAAAGAAGCTTCTGGAGCCATGTGGATTGGGCTTGAGGTGAATGAAGAAGAGAGTATACCATGGTTTTGAAACTTGGTTAGGACCTAGAACCCTCAAAGGAAGGGTTGAGTGTCTCCGATGACTGGGTAAGTGGTAGCTGATGAACTTGGAGCAGAAACAAAAAGAATCTAATGTTTGGGAATCAGACATATATGAGAAGGTATCAAGTTGGTTTTGTTTTGTTTAGAGTCCCCATCATTTTCTTCAAAAGATTACTTTTTGTTTTTATCGTGAATTCTTTGTCAGTAATGGAATACATCAAGTGGATTTCTACGGCTTGCCTGTAGAGCGGAATGCACCATTTCTGTAGGGACACGTTTGCCTATAGAGATAAAGTGTTGAGCCTGATGATAATTCCCCTTTAGGGAGGCACTATACTAAATGTATTGGCTGATCTGATGCTCGTTATAGTTGGCGCCATTTAAATTTATTGATCTTTAGAGCTATGCTTTCTAGCATATATCTGGGCAGCAATCAATAATTTTATATTTAGTGTGAATTTAACTGTAACCAAGAGATGGAGTGCTACTTTGTCATGGCTCTTTATTGTAAATAGAATTTATGCTTTCTCTGTAGTCATCAGAATGAATGCAAAATGAGTTTTCGGTATTCCTACTATGCTCTCAGCAAAGTCACAGCCAGGTTAGGAGGCGTAGAATTCAATATCTCATGAATATGAGATTTATGGATTCCACTTCAGTGTGATGGAGATTTTTTAGGAATATGGTACTTACTATGCTTCTGTATTTCAGAAATATTTTTAAAATTCTCTTATTAAATATCATTAAGAGGAAAGTGCATCTGTTTTGATAAGAGCTTAATTATATCAATTTGATTCACTGTCCATGAATATAAGTCACTTCCCTTTTGTGTTTTATTTTATGTGTGTTTCCTGCTGAAACATAACCTATTTCCTCAGATCTTTCATGAGTGCTAATGGGGAGAGTATATACTATTTATTAATTTGTTCGTATATTGATGGTAATACACACTATAGTCTACCTGTGTAAAGTAATTTTCAGAATTCTCAACAAGATTATACAATCTTGTTAATCAGCTCAGCCTCTGTCAGTTTAGATTGTTCTGAAAACTCTAGTCTGGCACACCTCTTCTCTATGTTGCATTTATTTATTTGTTTATTTATTTATTTGAGAGAGAGTGTGTGTGCGTGAGTGGGGGCGGGCAGAGGGAGAGGGAGAGAGGATCTTAAGCAGGCTCCATGCATGGAGCCCGACATAACGCTCCATCTCACAACCTTGACCTGAGCTGAAATCCAAGGGTCGGACGCTTAACCGATAGAGTCACCCAGGTGCCCCTCTATGTTGCTTTTATTGACCCTCTCTTCTTGATCTACTCTGAAATTTCTACCATTAAAATAACTCTGGAAGGATATGCTAAAATACACAGATATTGTCTGGAAAAGGGAGGAGGATCCTGATCATCCTATTCTAGCCATTTAAAGGTGCCTTATCAGATGAGCTAATTGTTACATTGGAAGGCACAGGGGTTAACCCTGAAAAGATTGGCTCTGTAGTGAATGGTGGTTGGAAAGCCAAGAAACATAAAGTCTAAGCTCTGCTCTACTCTGCCACTAAATAGGTATGTGACCTAGGCTAGATCACTACCTCTTTCTGGGCCCCAATCTCCTCGTTTATTGTAGTAAACTGAAAAATGCTCGCCTCCCTGCAATGTCCACACCAGAAGCTACAAATGTTATCTTCTATGGCAAAGGGAACTTCGCAGGTATGTTTATATTCATATGGAGTGATCATCCAAGTGTAATTAAAGTGTTCATTATAAGGAGACGCAGGAGGATTCAGGGGAGGAGGCGGTATATGGGTGAGCCAAGTGTAATTACAGTGTTCGTTATAAGGAGACACAGGAGGATTCAGGGGAGGAGGAGGTAGTGGCTGCATGATGACAGAACAGAGGTTGGTGTGATGTGCTTTGAAGAAGGTGGAAGGTGCTACAGGCCAAGGGATACAGGTCACTCGAAGCTGAAAAAGACAAGGAGAAGGATTCTCCTCTAGAACTTCCAGAGGGAAACAGCCCTGCCAACACCCCGACTTTAGCCCAGTGAGACTGATTTTGGACTTCTGTCTTTGTGAGCTACAAGAGAATAAATTGGTGTTGTTTTAAGTCACGAGATGTGTGGTTATTTGTTATAGCAGCAAAAGGAAACTGAGACATTATAAAATGAAGGAGTTGGACTAGGCGGTCTCTGAGGTTATTTCTAGCTCTTGTGGTCTGTGATCTAGGATTAGTTTAGAATATACATTTCAGTGGAGGGAATTGATTGGAAAGGAATTGATTGGAAAGGAATATGAGAACTGAATTGAATTGATTGGAAAGGAATATGAAAATATGAAAACTAGGTTTATTCTTGGTGACTGCTTATAGTTTTGTCCACACATGGCAGAATTGACCAATAATAAAAAAAGACTGTATTAGAGATAAAGTCACCTTTAAAAATAACCATATATTAGTATCTGCAAACTTTATAGTGATCTGTTCTCAGAGGAATCAAAAGACAGAGATGAGCACCATCAAACCATGTTCTCTCCAGAATTTATGTCCTCAATTGGATTATAAGTCTGTTGGGTCAGAGCTGAGTAGAATAGGAGGTAGAGCCCAGAATTCTAGGCAGTGCCTTTAAGGACTGATGTTCATAGGAGATAGTCTTGAGGTTGAACTAGTCGTGAGGGCGGTTGCTGATCAGTCTACTGGGGTGAGGGCGGGCCTCAGGGTTGGCAGAACAACTTTGGTCATGACCAAATGGTCTTATGTGTCTGCACCCATGTTGGACTAATGAACTATATGCATGCCTGATTTAGGTGTCTAAAATTAAAAAAGGGGCGCCTGGGTGGCTCAGTTGGTTAAGCGACTGCCTTCGGCTCAGGTCATGATCCTGGAGTCCCGGGATCGAGTCCCGCATCGGGCTCCCTGCTCAGCAGGGAGTCTGCTTCTCCCTCTGACCCTCCTCCCTCTCATGCTCTCTGTCTCTCATTCTCTCTCAAATAAATAAATAAAATCTTTAAAAAAAAAAAATTAAATTAAATTAAAAAAAAAAAATTTACTATCTTCACTTCCCTTTTCAGCTAGATGCTTACCTCCACCTGCAGGCCCCCAAAGGAGAAATGGTGAAGAAAGAGAGCAAAATGGTTAAGTAGGGAATAGACTATGGGAGAAATTCATTCATTCTGTTATCCAGCCAGCCAGCCAGCCAGCCAGCAAATATTGTTTGAGTCCCTGCTCGGGGCAAGGCTCTGTTTTATGTGCCATGGAATATCAAGACGAACTAGATGCAAATTTTATTCTGAAGGAATTTAATTTAAAGTGAGAGAGTTATAAAATGTGTCTAATACATAATAGAAAGTGTCATGTGCCGTAAGAGAAGTATGGACAAAGAGTTAAGTGTATAGAAATATCAGTGCCTGCCCAGTACTTTGTACCGTGTTACCTTGGAAGATACTCACTAAACAGCATCATAATATCATCTAAAATCTATCCTCAGGGTGAAAATTTATTGTAACGATAAAATCAACTGGAAGATGTGTGTGTGTGTGTGTGTGTGTGTGTGTGTGTGTGTGTTCCTATGGCATTCCCAACATGGATTACATACATCTATATCACTGGGACATTTTAAATAAAAAGGAAAGAGGATTATCACCTGATATCTTGAGTCAGCCTCTGTCTAACCAACAGAACAGAAAAAGATCCTGGGATCTAAGTAGGGCACTATCCTCCTAGCTGCAAAAGGGCATTAGGATTTGTAGGGGATCATAATCTGCCACGTGTCACTTTGGCATTAAGGATTATTTTGAGCTAAAGGCATTTAAGATTCAACAGATGCAGAAAGAACCTTCCCAGAGTTTCCCTTATCTAACTAAAAGTAGAACCTTCTGAAAAATGAGTACAACCCTAAGTCCCCTCTCCCAGGAAAGATTCTGGCCATGAAAAAGGCAGAAAGTTGATGCCAGTGTGGGCCTTCCCAAACGAATCTTACTTCATTAGTTTCCCCCATATATTTGCATCCCCACATTTCACTGCCCTTGGAAGCCCAAAACCCTTTTCTTTTGTCGTCACTTCTCTATAAACTCATTGTTCTTTGTTAAGATGCTATATAGGAGCAAGCTCTAACCACCCCTTTGAGTTACTCATCACTGAGTTTTCCCTATGTGTATTTCTGCTATGTGTGTTATTTATTAACTGTTTGTTTTTCTCTTGTTAATCGTCTTTTGTCAGTCAGATTTCCAGGATTCCAGCTGAAGAACCAGGGAAAGTAGTAGAAAAAAATCCATTTTCCTTGCCTACAGACTAATGTCTGAATGTCTGTTTATTTTAAGCGGAAGTGGCAGCTCATATGCCGGTAGGTGCAGACATGTGATTTAAATGAGCGAAGCAAGACAGATATATTTTATTGAAAGACACATTTGTTTGGCATATTGAATACAGAGCAATATTCTTCATTTTTGCAAAAAATGGTATGTTTTTCTTGAAATATGTGGCACATATTTAGCATTTGTTTTCCTACTTCCGTTAGACACAGATAGGAGAAATAGTTCATCATCTTTTTTTTTTTAAGATTTTTATTTATTTATTTGAGAGAGAGAGAGAGCATGCGAGTAGGGAGAGAGGGAGAAGGAGAGATAGAATCCCAAGCAGACTCCACACTGAGAACAGATCCTAATGCGGGGCCCAATCTCATAACCCCAAGATCACAACCAGAGCTGAAATCAAGAATGGGATGCTCATTCGACCGAGCCACTCAGGCGCACCTCATCTTCTTTACTGGAAGAAAAACAATAGTTCAAATGTCATAATAAACGGCCCCCTATATCCATCTGCAGGAGAGGAGTAGAAGAGGCAGTAGGGAATGGTGAGGAATGTGGCTACTTAGAGAATGCATGTCCCCTCACATAGGGGCAGCTTCTATTCAGCTCTGGCCAGTCATTACCACATGAGAGTATGGGACCAACATGGCCATATTTTCTGATTTTTCAAGAAAAGATGGGAATAAAAACTTTTTAATGTAAAATCTCCCATTTTTTATTTTTATTTTTTTAAGTAGGCTCCATGCCTAGCGTGGAGCCCAATGTGGGGCTCAAACTCATGACCCTGAGATCAAGACCTGAGCTGAGATCAAGAGTCAGACACTTAACCAATTGAGCCACCCAGGTGCCCCTTACTTTTTAAAAATTTTAATTTTAATTTTTTAAAAGATTTATTTATTTATTTATTTATTTATTTATTTATTTATCTATCTATTTATTTGACAGAGAGAGAGAGAGATAACGAGAGCAGGAACATAAGCAGGGGGAGTGGGAGAGGGAGAAGCAGGTTTCCCGCCAAGCAGAGAGCCCGATGTGGGGCTCGATTCCAGGACCCTGGGATCATGACCTGAGCCGAAGGCAGACACTTAATGACTGAGCCACCCAGGCACCCCTAATTTTAATTTTTTAAAGATTCATTTATTCATTTGAGAGAGAGAGAGGGCAAGCATGGGGACGAGGGTCAGGGGGAAAGGGAGAAAAAGTCCCAAGCAGACTCTGCACTTAGTGTGGAGCCCAATGCGGGCCTGGATCTCATGACCCCAAGATCCTGACCTGAGCCCAAACCAAGAGTCGTCTGCTCAACTGACTGCGCCACCCAGGCACCCCAGTAATTACACTTTTGAACAACAAATTGGGACACATGATCTGACAGTGAGACATAGTGTTTGAACGTGGGCATGTTCAGGACAATATGGGACACACGGCAGACATTTGATAAAAACACATTTGAATTGCCTCCGAGGGATTTACTGTTTTGCTTTCTTTCCAGGTAGTAGCCTCCTGTCACAGGGTCTTTTGTGGTTTTGGTTTTTAATACCGCATCGATGAAAACTCCTTGCGTGGACCTGCCTTCTAGTGAGTTGCAGATACATAGAGGCTCTGGTGCTCTGGCTCTTCTTCAAGGCACTGAAGAACCTGGCTGACCCCACCCTTAGCCTGTGACAGTTCCCTGTCCTCCTAGTCCCCCATCTGCCATGGAGAGGAAAGCCCGGTGCTTAGTATGCAGGCCCACTTCCAAGTGCTCCCTCTGTTGGCTGGGGCGGTAGTGCAGGCGAAGCTCTCTTACGTTTGAATTAAATGCTTTCTAAGAGAAGGTTCAGACCAATTTGACTTTGGGGTTGTTTAGTTTTGGGTGGCTGCTGGGGACCAGGTTGAGGCCGATCCTTCATAGGGCAGATGTGAAGAGGGAAACTGGAAAGCAGCAATGGCGTCATGGAAAGGTCTGGTCTCCGAGTCTTAGCTCAAACTGAAAAGTGTTTGGGGGCCTGGCTCCTCTGTGTAAGTCCAGGAGGGGTGGCTGCCTACAGAAATGGGAGAGTATATGCTCCTCGCAAAGGTATTCCAAAATCAAAATCATTTTAGATCCGTCCTGTTCTCACAAAACATGTGCTGAATTAGGCTCACCTGCTAACATTGGGCAATCCGGCCTAGACCCTCTCTCTAAGAGCCCTCCCACTCTGGCCTTTCATTAAACCCAAACTGAAAGAAGGCCAAGTGAATGTGTGGCCAGACAGCTTCTAGAAAGAAATGCTGTTGCTCCCAGAGAAGACTGGAGAGGAACCGTTCTGGGCTGGCATCTACATCTTTTTTTTTTTAATTTTATTTATTTTTATTTATTTATTAGAGAGAGAGCGAGCACAAGTGGTGGGGAGTGGCAGAGGGAGAGGGAGAAGCAAATTCCCCACTGAACAGGGATCCTGATGAGGGGCTCGATCCCAGGACCCCAAGATCATGACCTGAGCCAAAGGCATGTGCCTAACCAACTGAGCCACCCAGGCGCCCCTCTACTTCTTTTCCCGTGGAGGTTTTCTTGACCTCCTGCCTGGGCCCAGGGGTCTTCCAGACCTCTTGTTTAGACCAGTCCTCTCCAAGGTAGCCTTGAATCCAATCACATCCACATCTGGAAGAGTACTGTTCACGTTCTGTTCGGTGCTTGTTCCCATAGCTGCCGACCAGCAGATGGGGCTTGTTCGATTGGATTTGGATGTGGACACAATCCCTGATTTGACTCTGAAGCCTTGAAGAGTAATCTTGTGTTGGAATGCGGTGTGAGGAAGGGCGAGGCACCATAGTTTCTTGGACTTTGAATTCTTACTCCTGTCTGTTGAAAATGAGAATGAGGAGCAAGGTCCGTTTGTTTAATGGGGCTTTCCCTGACAATTTATTGACTCACATCTAGTCCTTACACGTTGGTGGTGTTTGTTGACTCTTTCAGAGTATATATGTGCTGAGTGGCCTGGCGATGAATGTGGGTTTTATGTATGTTTTAATTTTTTTCTTAAAGGATTTTATTTTTAAGTAATCTCTACACCTAACGTGGGGCCCGAACTTCTAACCCTGAGATCAAGAGTCACATGCTCTACCGACTGAGCCAGGCTGGCCGCCCCTGAATGCGGGTTTTATAGACTGCAGAAAATATCAGAGCTTGAAGGAACATTGTCCACCAAAGCCCTCATTTTCCAAATGAGGAAGTTGAGGCCCAGAGAAGAGAAGTAGCACAGTGTTTTTTTTTTTTTTTTTTAATATTTTATTTATTTATTTGAGAGAGAGAGCACAAGAGGGGGGAGGGTCAGAGGGAGAAGCAGACTCCCTGCTGAGCAGGGAGCCCGATGCGGGACTCGATCCAGGGACTCCAGGATCATGACCTGAGCCGAAGGCAGTCGCTTAACCAACTGAGCCACCCAGGCGCCCTAGCACAGTGTTTTTGTGGCTGAGCTTGTAGAACTCAGGGCTCCTGTTATTTATTTATTTTTAATCCAGAGCTATAGATCTTTATTATTTCCTAATGTGTCACGGTTTTCATAGATCATTTGTGGAAATCAGCCATCCCTTCATTCATGACTCTGGTACTTGCCTTCCTAAGAAGCCCATAAATATTGGAAATCCCACATGAGTGATAGATACTCTGGAAAATGTTGCTAGTGAAAATTGTTTCCTAGCTGCAGGCTGATCACATCCAATAGGGATTCCTCAGACTTAGTAATCAGTGGGAACACTTAAGATTATATATATATATACACATTTTGCAAGTATCACCATCCCTAATTGTTGTTAACACAGTTTTTAGTTGGTTAGAAAACTATGATCATGGTAATGGTTAAAAAAATCTTAGGTTTGAAAAACAGTGTCATACTTTTTTTTTAATCTTAGTATTGAGTATGGAGTAGCTTTTCAATAAACATAGATAAGATGAAATAAATAGTTCACTGCAATTCTAGCTTTTGCTTTTGTCCATTGGTCCAGACCTCCCAGGAGAAGGGGGACACATGCCCTGAGCTGCAGGAAATCTGATGCTGTTTTTCTAGAGCAGTCACAACAGCAAAGGGCTCCAACTATGAATATTTTCTAATGGCATCTGTATAGTGTAGACAGAGCTTGGCCCATCCTGCCTGATCAGCAAATGTTCCAGGCCAATGTTAAAACATTACTGTAAGGAGCCTGCCTAGGTAAGCATGTCTTATCATTTTTGGCCATCTTGATGACACTTCTTTATTTCTTAGCTCCTCTGTTCTTCCCATGGTACAGAAGATCAGCTGGATATGGTGCTTCTCAAACAATTCTGCTTTACTTTATAGTGGAGAAAAATATATGTGGACCTTGGCAAGTCAGGGAGTAGTTTGAAGTAGCATCTTACATGTGCACAATTTCTGTAAAAGCTTATGTTTTAGTTTGTAAATTCATGAGAAGTTTTTATTCTGCTGTGTCCTTATTTCAATAGAAAATTAGTTGTTTTTTTTTTAAAGATTTTATTTATTTGAGAGAGAGAGAGAGAAAGCATTCAAGAGAGATCATGAGCAGGGGTGAGGGGCAGAGGGAGAGGGACAAGCAGACCCCCCCCCCCCCACTGAGCAGGGAGCCCTATGTGGGGCTCTGTCCTAGGACTCTGAGATCATGACCTGAGCTGAAGGCAGATGCTTAACTGACTGAGCCACCCAGGCGCCCCTAGTTGGGTTTTTTTTTTTTTTTTGAGAGAGAGAGTGAGTGAGGGAGGGGCAGAGGGAGAGGGAGAGAATCTTAAGTAGGCTCCTCGCTCAGCGTGGAGCCCCATGCGGGGCTCAGTCCCATGACCTTGAGATCATGACCTAAGCTGAAATCAAGAGTCAGTTGCTTAACTGACTGAGCCACCCAGGCGCCCCTAGTTTTTGCTCCCAAATTTGAGGTAAAGTTGCAGCTCAGGATAATGTGCTTTGTTTATATCCTAAGGCCTTCTCTGGGACACCTGGACCACATTGTCAGAGCCCAATTTTAGGAAGATGGAACTAGAGAGTACCCAACATATCCATCCCCTGAAGCAGGTCATTGTTCTTAGCCTGAGGAGGTCACGCTCTCTGATTTCTTTAGATTTACAGCAGTTGTTTTGAAACAATTCTTAAAAACCCATACAAGTAAGGGCACCTGGGTGGCTCAGTTGGTTAAGTGTCTGACTCTTGATTTCGGCTCAGGTCATGATCTCAGGGTCATGAAATGGAGCCCTGCGTCGGGTTACATGCTGGGTGTCAAGCCTGCTTAAGATTCTCTCCCTCTCCCTCTGTCTCTCCCCACCACCCCCGACCCTTGGCTCTTGTGTGTATGCTCTCTGTCTCTCTCTCTCTTAAAAAAAAAAAGAATCCCATCCAAGTAATGTTTTCTTTAAAACAAAGCTGTCATGGAAGGCCAATGCGTCAGATTCAGGTTAAAGAGGGGGACTGGGGAGTCTAGAGCCTTATCCCTTTGGGTTCCTTCTCCTTTTAAAGGGGGCACTGAAGCTCTGAAGGTAGTCAGAAAATCATTAAACTAGAGTGAATCCATTCTTCATCCAGATCTGGTATGTTTTATTCAATCAACACCTATTTACTTAAACATTTGTTGAGTGACTACTTTGTGACAGGCAGTGTTGATACAGCAGTGAAGAAAACAGGTAAAATTTTCTGCCCTCATGGAATTAATGTTCAAGTGAAGTAGTCAAGCAACTAACATGATAGGTAAGTGAAATGTATAGTTTGCTGGCTAATGATAGCCCTGCAAAGAAAAACAGGGAACAGAGGTCCGAGGTGCCAGGATATTTCTATTTCAGTTTTGCAGGGTGACTAGGGAAGGCCTGCATGAAAAGATGAATTTTAAGTAAAGACCCAGAGGAAATGAAGAAGACACCCCCCCCCCCCCCCGCCCCCGGAGATCTGCTGAAAAAAGCCTTCCAGGTGGAAGAAAGAGCAAGTGCAAAGCCCTGGAGTGGGAGTGTGCTTGGCATGTTCGAGAACAGCAAGGCTTTCGTTAGGAGCCACATGGAAAGTCCCTGGAGAGTTTTGAGTAGATTCTGTTCAGTGCCGACAACATCACCCTGGCTGCTGGATGCAGAAGAGACTGAAAACACAGCAAGGGCAGGGTAGGGAAACCTGGTAGGAGGCCACCGCGAAAAGCCAAGAGAGAAATGGTGGCGACCTGGGACACTGTGGTGGCAATGGGATGGTGAACTGCTGAACAGTGGTCAGACTTGGGCAGGAGGGCCAACAGGGTTTGCTCCGGACCATAAACAGCACAGGAGAAAAAAGCAAAGCCCCAGGAATGTCACTAGGGTTTTGATGTGAACAGTTGGGAGGATGGGGTTGCCGGGGTGAGAGGGCCGGGGTTGAGGGAATATCAGGGGCTTATTTATTTTTTTTAAAGATTGTATTTTATTTATTTGAGAGAGAGAGCACAAGAAGGGGTAGGGTCAGAGGGAGAAGCAGACTCCCCACTGAGCAGGGAGCCCGATGTGGGACTCAATTCGAGGACTCCAGGATCATGACCTGAGCCAAAGGCTGTCACCCAACCAACTGAGCCACCCAGGCACCCTATCAGGGGCTTATTTAGACAGGTGAAGTTTGGTATGTCTGTCGTACACCTACGGAAGGTTGTCTGCTAGGCAGTTAGGCCTGTGGATCTTGAGTTAAGGCACAGTTCTGGCTGGAGATTCCCATTCTCCCCAGCCCTGTAGGAACGATGTGGTGTATCAGAAATACATCAGCAAACTTGTCTTTCTATAAATGGCATGCATCCAGAGGGCTTATGGCTTCCAGGCCCAGTCTCTTGAGGCCACATTCCAGTTGGCATGTGGACAATCCCTGGCTTTTACCCTTCAGCATGTGGGTTAGATAAACATGTCCACACTTTCTTTCAAGGACCCCTAGGGATGACTTGTGAAGCTTGGAAATATGGTTCCATGGAACTAAGTTTCATAATAGTGGATCCAGAGCATTGGTTTTCAATTGCAATGGCCTCTTCGGGGGGGGGGGGGGGCACAAAAACTTCAGAATAAACAGCAACAACAAAAAAACTTGTTTAGCCACCAAGGCTGCCTTTTTAGAACCCAGGGCAGATCATCAGAAAGCTGGCATTATCCCACATTGTAAGTGAATTTGTTGGGAGGAAATCAGCTTCAAAGGGCAGCCTTGAAGGGAAAAGAAGGTAAAAATGCAACAGGCAGCCCTGGGACGAGGGGAGGCAGATTGGCTTTACCTAGATCCCAGAAGAAACAATTTGTTTGACTTGTGTGTACAGGAGCTTCGGTTTCACTTAGGATCCAGAAGGCCAAGCCAGCTCCCTCTTGCCCAGTAGCTGCGTCCCAGAGCAACTGCTTAGCCCCAGGTCCAAAGCGTGGGAACTGGAACAGGGCCACTAGTCACTCAGCACTGACAAATATAGTAATCTCCTGCTGTCTGTGTTAGTGTGGGAGGCAGAGGAAGGGGAAGAGGTTGAGGCAGGAGGGAGGAATACATGGAGTGTAAGGAAAGAATATTGGGACTTCTAGAAGGAGAGCTGAGGGTCAGTTAGAGAAGCTTTGAGGAGTGGGTGGCATTTGAATGATCAGTAGGATTTGGCTAGGTAGAAAGATGGAAAAGGCAATCCTAGCGAAGGAAATGGCATGAGCAGAGGAAGAGGTCTTCAACGAACAGTAAGTTCCAGAGGGCAGAGTTTCAAATAAGAGAAAGAGGGCATGAAAAGGCAGTCGGTATGGTGGTGCGGTTAAGTCCTTGGTCTCTGGAGTCAGACACAGAGTGGTCTGCTATTTACTCTGTGACTGGGCAATTTGCTCAACCTGTTTTGTCTTCTGTTTCCTCAATGTTAAATGGAAATAATAAAATTAATTGCATGATAGGGTGTTTGTGGGAATTAAATGGGATCATTTATTTAAGCGCTTGGCACCCTTCCCCATAACCTATCAGTCTTACTATGAAAGGTAAAAGACTCAAAAAAAATCACACAAAAATATTTATAGTAGTTATCCTTCCTCTGAACGATAACAGGTGGTTTTTCTCTACAGATCTTTGTCAACTCACAATGGGGTTAGGTCCCAATATGCTCATCGTAAGTTGAAAATACCAAAGTCACAAATGCATTTCATACATCTAACCTACTGAACGTCAAAGCTTGGTGTAGCTTACCAGACACCTACGTCAGCTTATAGTTGGGCAAAATCAGCTAACACAAAGGCCATTTTAAAAATAAAATGCTGACTATCACATGTACTTTATTGAATACTGTACTGAAAGTGAAAAACAGAATGGTTGTATTTGTTGACCCTTGGGATTGCATAGCTGACTGGGAGCTGGGGCTTGCTGCTGGTCGGTGTCACCAAAGAGCATTGTACCCCATATTGCTAGCCTGGGCAAAGATCCAAATCAAAATTTAAAGTACAATTTCTACTGCATGTGTATCACTTTGGCACCATTGTAAAATCAAAAAATTGTAAGTCTAACCATCGGAAGTTGGAGATCATCTGTATTTCATTCTTTTCTGTTTTGGGCAGATTTTCTTCTACAACCACTAATACATGTGAAATTCACATGTAAGAGTAATTATAGGCATACCTTGTTTTATTGCGCTTCACAGATAATGATGTTTTTTACACGTTGAAGCTTTGGGGCCACCCTGCAGCAAGCAAGTCTATCGGCACCGTTTTGGCAACAGCATTTGCTCACTGCATGTCTCAGTGTCACATTTGGGTCATTCTCGCAATATTTCAATTTTTCATTATTATCGTATTCCTGGTGATCTTTGATGTTACTATTGTAATTGTTTTGGGGCACTGCATACCACACCCATATAAGACAGTGAACTTAATCATTAACTGACTCCACTGACCAGTAGTTCCTCCATCTCTCTCCCTCTCCTGGAGGCTCCTTATTCCCTGAGACATTACAGTATTGAAATTAGACCAATTAATAAACCCTACAGTGGCCAGTAAGTGTTCAAATGAAAGGAAAAGTCACATGTCTCTCACTTTAAATCACAAGGTAGAAATGATGAAGCTTAGTGACGAAGGCATGTCTTAAGCCGAGACAGGCTGAAAGAAAGCTAGGCTAGGCGTCTTGCACCAAACAGCCTCCTTGTGAATGCAAAAAAAGAGTTCTCGAAGGAAATTAAAAGTGCTACTCCAGTGAACACACGAATGAGACGAAAGCGAAACAGCCTACTGTGGCTACGGAGGAAGTTTGAGTGGTCTGGACAGAAGATCCAACCAGCCACGACATTCCCTTGAGCCAAAGCCTAACCCAGAGCAAGGCCTTAACTGTCTTCGATTCTGTGAAGGCTGAGAGAGGCAAGGAAGCTGTGGAAGCAAAGTGTGTGAAGCCAGCAGAGGGTGGTTCATGAGGTTTAGGGGAAGAGTCATCTGTAGCACATGAAAGTGCAAGGGGAAGCAGCCAGTGCCGATGGAGAAGCTGCCGCGAGTCATCCAGAAGGTCTAGCTAAGATCAGTAACGAAGAGGCTGCACTACACAACAGAATTTCAGTGTAGATGAAACAGCCTTCTACTGAAAGAAGATGCCATCTAGGACTTTCATAGCTAGAGAGGACAAGTCCGTGCCTGGCTTCAAAGCTGCAAAGGATGGGCCGGTGCTCTGATTATTAGAGGCAACTATAGCCCGTGACTTTAAGTTGAAGCCAATGCTCATGGACCATTCCAGAAATCCCAGGGCCTTAAGAATTGTGCTAAGTAGGGGCGCCTGGGTGGCTCAGTCATTAAGCATCTGCCTTTGGCTCAGGTCATGATCCCAGGGCCCTGGGATGGAGCCCCACATCGGGCTCTCTGCTCAGCGGGGAGCCTGCTTCTCCCTCTCCCTCTGCCTGCCCCTCTGTCTGCTGCTCTGCCTACTTGGGCTCTCTCTCTATCAAATAAATAAAATCTTTAAAAAAAAAAAGAATTGTGCTAAGTCTACTCTTATGCTCTCTACAAGGAATGACAAAGGCTGGATGACAGCACATCTGTTTACAACATGGTTTGCTGAATGTTTTAAGCCCACTGTTGAGACCTACAGCTCAGAAAAAAAGATTCCTTTCAAAATAATCATGGCTAACACAGTTCACCTGGTCACCCAAGAGCTCTGGTGGCGATAGTCCTCCAAGATTCATGTTGTTTTCGTGCCTGCTAGCACAACATCCATTCTGCAGCCTATGCATCAAGGAGTCATTTCGACTTTGAACTCTTATTATTTACGCAACACATTTTGTAAGGCTGTAGCTGCCATAGACAGTGATTCCTCTGATGGGTCGGGCAAGGTCAGTTGAAAACCTTTTGGAAAGGACTCACCATTCTAGATGCCAGTAGGAGCATTTGCAATTCATGAGAAGTCAAAATTTGGAAGGAGGAATTTGGAAGAAGTCGATTCCAACTGTCATGGCTGACTTTGAGGGAGGAAGTAGCTGCAGATGGGGATGGTGTGGAAATAGCGAGAGAACTAGCATCAGAAGTGGAGCCTGAAGATGTGACTAATTGCTACAATCTCAGGATCAAACTTGAACAGATGAGGAGTTGCTTCTTATGGATGAGCAAAGAAAGTGGTTTTTTGAGATGAAATCTACTCCTGGTAAAGATGCTGCAGAGACTGTTGAAATGATAACAAAGGATTTAGAATATTCCATACATTTAATTGATAAAGCAGGTGCAGGGTTTGAGAGAATGGACTCTAATTTCGAAAGGAGTTCTAGGGTGGGTAAAATGCTATCAAACGAGATCTCATGCTGCAGAGAAATTGTTTGTGAAAGGAAGAGTCCATTGATGTGGCAGATTTCATCATTGTCTTATTTTAAGAAATTGCTATGGTCACCTGAACCTTCAGCAAACTCTATCCTGATCAGTCAGCGGCCATGCAACATCGAGGCAAGACTCTCCGCCAGCAAAAAGATTACAACTTGCCAAAAGTTTAGTGGATAGTTAGCATTTTTTAGCAATAAGGCATTTTTTAAATCAAGATGTGTAAATTTTTTAGACATAATGCGATTGCCCACTTAATAGACTCCAGTATAGTATAAGCATAACTTTTATAGGCACTGGGAAACCAGAAAATTAATTTAATTCACTTTATTGCTATGTTTGGTTTATTGTGGTACTCTGGAAGTGTACCCACAACACCTCTGAGGTCTGCCTCTACTTTTAAAACAGTAACCATTGAAATTCTCAAAGCAAACTTGTGGGTGAAATTCACAAAGTATGATTCTCATTTGGCTTCTGCGACGCACATGCTGTTCACCCCAGGCCAACAGGAAGGAAGCCCAGTGGCGCAGGAGACAGCACAAGAGTTGCTGACCAGCAGGCTGATCTTAGGTTCTGACAGCTGAGAGGAGAGATTGTCATTGCTTAGGTCACAATGCAGGCAGAGCAGGCTGGTTCTGGAACGCATCTCTGCTCCTGTCTCTCTGTGTCCTTCCATCTCACCGTAAACCTCTGTTTCTGAGCAGAACTGAGCTAGGCATGGATAGACATGGAGGACAGGGAAGACAGCAAAATAGGGCAGGGCCCCTGCCTTTGTGATGACTATAAACTAACAGTAATAGCAGGTCAGTAATTACGCCGATAAGTACAGTCATAGTAGAGGTGTGCTTCTGTGATTTCCATTCTGAACACTTTCCTTTTTATGTAATTAAAATACTGACATAGAAGTTGCTATATAATCTATCATATACTGGATATTCCTGTGTACAAAGTACATTTATAAATACATGTACAAGGTAGAATATACAAACCATCCGTATTGTGTTTTATGGGAAATTTAAATGACTTTTTTTTTTTAAAAAAGATTTTATTTATTTGAGAGAGAGAGAGCATGAGCAGGGGGGAGGGGCAGAGGGAGAGGTAGAAGCAGACTCCCCGCTCATGCGGGGCTCGATCCCAGGACCCCAGGATCATGACCTGAGCCGAAGGCAGATGCTTAACTGATTGAGCCTCTCAGGCGCCCCTCAAGAAGTGAAAGTTATTGAATAAGTAAACTCTAGGCCCGTATCAAGAAAGCTGTGTAAAGATACCAAACTTTAAAGCAGTTAAATTTACAGGGTGGTCTGTGTCTTTGGAAGACATTTACTATGTTCCCTGGGTATATCTTTAAAAGGTTTTATTTATTTAGGGGCTCCTGGGTGGCTCAGTCATTAAGCATCTGCATTAAGCATCTGCCTTCGGCTCAGGTCATGATCCCAGTGTCCTGGGATCGAGCCCAGCATCGGGCTCCCTGCTCGGCGGGAGGCCTGCTTCTCCCTCTCCCACTCCCCCTGCTTGTGTTTCCTCTCTCACTGTGTCTCTCTCTGTCAAATAAATAAATAAATCTTTTAAAAAATTAAGAAAAAAATAAAAGATTTTATTTATGTATTTGAGAGAGAGAGAGAGTGTGAGTGAGCAGGGGGAGGAGCAGAGTGAGAGGAACAAGCAGATTTCATGCTGAGCGCAGAGCCCAGTGTGGGGCTTGATCTCATGACCCTAAGATCATGACCTGAGCTGAAATCAACAGTTGGATGCTTAACCGACTGAGCCACCCAGGCGCCCTTCCCTGGGTGTATTTTAAATAATTAACACAAATATTGCAGTAGGTCGGTGTATTTTGTAAAATGGCAGCTAAAACTAGGAGAGAGAGGTACAAGTTTTCTACCAGAGTTAAAATGTACCAAAGTGGGTATAAAGTGCCCAAGTGATATTGCAGTTACCCTTGAAAATGCTGGGAACACAGGGAAGCTGGTAATAAACTCCTGGACTGGGCAGATGATGCTGTGGGTCTTTCATCAGGGAATCTATGTATCTATTTAGATTTTAAATCCAAAATGTGGCCTAACTGGAAGGAAGCAACCATAAACATATCAGATGGCAGCCCGATTGGAATTTAAACTTTGGTGCTTATAATCTCCACGTAAAATATTTGACTTGATTATAGTAACTTCCTTAAGGAACTGATGAACTTCCTTGTACTGTTTTGATTCACTTTCGTTATTTCCAGTTTTAAGTAAAGTCTCATTGCTGTAGGCTCCCGATAACAAATTTCTTAATGTACTTGAATTTTATGGAAATGAATGTTATTTCAGTAAATGAGCTATTGCCTCTAACTTGGATAATCTTTTTTTTTAAGTTTATTTTTTTAACAATATATATTTTTTAAAGATTTTATTTATTTATTTGACAGAGAGAGAGAGCACAAGCTGGGGGAGTGGCAGGCAGAGGGAGAAGCAGGCTCCCAGCTGAGCAGGAATCCCGGCACGGGACTCGATCCCAGGACTCTGGGATCATGACCTGAGCCAAAGGCAGGTGCTTAACCGACTGAGCCACCCAGGTGCCCCTTGAATGATTGTTAATGGTAAATTTGAGTCTGCTATTTTCACCTCATGCTGACTTCAGAACCTAACCCGTGGGTGAGCTGGAGTTTCGCTGTGATAAGGGTTGTGAGACGAGAGCACAGGGGCTAAGAGCCAAGACAACCGATGGACCCTATTTAGATAGGGAAAGCATGAAAGGCTTACTCTTCCACTCTTGGCCCATTTTTGGTAGATTCTCAGAGACCTAAATTGGGTCATTACTCAGATCAGGAGCAATTGTCTTAAAATATAGCTCCAAGGCAGTAGTGCAGCTTTGCAAAAAAAGAAAAAAAAAAAAAAGAAAGAAAAGAAAAGAAAGAAAGAAGATAAGAAATAGAAAATTGAACAACTGTCTTCGGCAGTGGTTCTGAACGAGCTCAGAAATGTTGAACCCGGCTCCTACAGAGCTGTTCTTTGTTCCATGTCTGATTTCTTCTACATGAATAATTCCCATTCTTGTGTTCAGAGACAACAATCCCGCATTCACTGTCATGATAAAAATAGAAAATGACAGGCATTGAATTTTCACAGCAATTAGCCCTATGTTTGTTTTTTCATTTCTTGAGCCCTTACAGGCGGGATGGGAGGGGCAGGAAGATGGGAGAGAGTGGCCTCCTGCATTTGACGCGAGACAGTTGTTTGTCAGTAAGGAATGAGGAGGGACAGTGTGAAAGAAACATCTGCTAAGATGATCAGATTTTATCTCATTAACGTAACCACAACAACTTTATCAGGGTTTCTTTAATCTCTGCTGATACTTGCCATTTCACAGACTATTTCTCAAGGCCATCTGTTTGGATGGTACCAGAAGGGGTCTGATAAGATCGACTGAGATAATGTGTTGAGCAGTATTTTGTAAATTGTCAAAGTGTTTTAGGAAGGGGAGGTATTCTTCTTCTTCATTTCATAAATATTAATTGCGAGACTCTTCTGAGCCAGGCGTTGTGCTAGATGCTGGGGAACATGTAGAGACTAAGGCAGGCAAAGGGATAGTCCAGCCCCTCATGGAGCTTACATTCTGGAGGAGGTGGAAGAGTCAGTAACCAAGAATATGAGCTACGTTCTGGAGACCTTGCTCGTCTTCTAGATAACTCACCCTTCAAAACTCCTTCCAAGCACCATTTCCTTCAATAAGTAGTCCCTGGTTCCCCCTTCTGCCCTTCCCACCATGATGTGTGCATATCTCCATCATAGCACTTATTTCATTATACTGTGAATGGTCCTGGTTTACCTACCTTTCCGTTCTCTTATATTGTGAGTTCCTCAATGGCAGGCAACGTGGCCTATAAGCTCCTTGGTACATGCAATGCTTGCCTTGCACATAGCATATACCTCATTAATGTTTGTCGTAATGGATCCGTTAAGGCATACTGGTTTAATCTTGGCCCTGAAATCAGAGACTCTCAGTCCAGACCCATAAAATAGGAAGTGATATCTACAATCATATAGTCTAGCCCACCCTTTATATATGAGGAACTTGAGCCCCTCGGTATGATGTATGACTTTGGCCAAAGCACATTATCATTTTGTGTCTCAGTATTTGCGACTGTTAGGTAGAACAAGAATTTTAGAGCTGAGTGAAAGTTCATAATGGTCCAAATACTTCATTCGAGAGGTGATCAAAATGAGACACAAAGATTAAGCCACCCTTCTAAAGTCCCACAACAAGTTAGTAGAAGAACCAAGAAGAGATCAGATGTTCCGGAACACATAATAATTTTCTTTTCACATTCCCTTGTTCCTTCTCCCTGTAAGCTTTGGTAGTATCACAAGAATACTGTTAAGTTACAGGGAAACAATAGATATGAATACCGTGGATGGAGTATGAATTAGTGCTACCACTTTGGAAAATGCTTTGTTAGTATCTGGTAAAAATGATTGTCCATTATGACTCGGGTTCAACTCCCAGGAATTCATCCTAGCATTCTTGGACTTTTATGTAATTGGCATGTATGTAAAAGAATACTCAGAAATAGGGTGCCTGGTGGCTCAGTCGGTTAAGGGTCCGACTCTTGATTTCAGCTCAGGTCATGGTCTCAGGGTTGTGAGATTGAGCCCTGTGTCGGGCTCCGTGCTCAGTGGGGAGTCTGCTTAGGACTGCCTCTGTCCCTCTCCCACCAAAAAAAAGTATATTCAGAAAAGCCTTAAAGCTTTATGAATAACAGTAGAAAACAAAATGAGAAACCACCCCAATGTCTAGTCACGGAATGGATAGATATTGGAAGCATGTACATAATGTGGAACATGATATAGCAAAGAAAACAAGTCTCAAATATAATGTTGAGTGAAAAAAAGCCCAGAGGACTAAATACAGTCAATATCATTTATAGAAAATTCAATTATGAGCGGAGCTCAGCAATATATGTGGTAAAGCAATAAATAGCAGTAAGAGATCAACAAATACAAAATACTGAGGTACCTGGCAGGCTCAGTCAGAAGAGAATACAATGGGGGTTGTGAGTTCAAGCCCCACACTGGGTATAGAGATTACTTAAATAAATAAAACTTTAAAATATATATATTTGGGGGGCACCTGGGTAGCTCAGTCAATTGAGTATCTGACTCTTGGTTTCAGCTCAGGTCATGATCTCAGGGTTGTGAGATTGAGCCCCGTGTTGGGCTCCGCAGAGTGTGGAGTCTGCCTAAGATTCTCTCCTTCTCCCTCTGCTGCCCCCTTCCTCGCCATGCTCTCTCTCTCTGTCTCTAAAATAAATAAATAATTAAAATCATTTATATATATATATATTTTTTTTTTCTTAATTACATTCTGATTACATAGGAGGTTGAAGATGGTTTGGTGTGGATGTGGTTATAACTGTTTTGGGTTTTTCCCTCCCTTGTGAAAGTTGACAAGGGAGGTGACAAAGTTGATATTCCATTTTTAATTTATCCTCATAAAATGTAAAGCATTCTCAAATAGAGCTTTTCTTTGAAAAGCTGATGGCCTAAGTGGAATTATATACCTAAAAATTAAATTCAGTCCTTAGACATCATTTTGTTTCATGTCAGAAATACAAGCACACCAAACAATTAAAAAATACCATAATTATTAAATAATCTAACCTATACTATTTGGCCTTGAATTATTATTTAACTTTTGTAACATTACCTCAGAAAGTATATAATTTTCCTCATAGATTAATCTAGTGAATGCACTCTTTTAATATTTATATTCTAAATCTATCTCCCTGTTTAACTATTTGACATTCATAATAATTGTGCTTGCACATAAATTTAACAGATCATTTATATATCAATCATTTATTAGTGTAGCATTTTACTCTTGCAATAATAAGGGAATTTTCAGTCTAAGTATCATCTGGAATGCTTACTTATATTTGAAACAGAATATTTTGATATTCATAATAATTCCAAATGCTGTGCTTTGGTCATGCACAAGTTCAGAAAAGCTGAAAAGCTGTTGATGTAGGCATTTGCTATTCAACCTTCCAAAGACCTAGACCAAAATCAAAACCAAGTAACAGACTTGGTCCAAATACAGAAGCCAAAGGCAACTTTCAGCATCTCTTTGGTGGACAGTGGGTTCACAGGTGTTGTGACTGTGCTTTCTTTCTTTCTTTCTCTCAAAGATGTTGTTTATTTATTTGAGAGAGAGAGAGAGAGCAGGAAGGAGAGGGAGACAGACTCTAAAGCAGACTCCACACTGAGCGCAGAGCCCGACGCGGGGCTCGATCACACCAGCTCGAGATCGTGATCTGAGCTAAACCCAAGAGTAAGTGGCTCAACTGACTGAGCCACCCAGGTGCCCCGTGACTGTGCTTTCTAATGTACATATACGTTGCAGAGATTTCTTTGAAACTTTCTGATATTGAATAATTAAAATGTCAATGATCTGGAGGCATTTTGGAAAAAAATTCATATGAGGATAATCCAAGCTGTAGTCCATGCTTCTGTTTTCCCCTTCCTTCCTCGCGTATCTCAGCCAGTTTCTTGAAGAGGCCTGATCCCGTGTTACCTCTCACATTCAGCACTCGAGTGCTCCTTGGACCGGCTGCCCAGCCCTGGCAGCCGGTGCCATAGTAGTAGCCTTCGCTCCCAGGCTGTGCTCGGGCCAAGGCTTGCCCAGCGTTTCCTTGGGCACCACATATACCCCTGGCAGACATACAGATGGGCATATGGATGTTAATAAGCCCTCCCTCGCTATAAATTAATCCGAAGAAGGTTTAATGAGCTAAGCATATTAACATTTATTAGCTTAAAAACACCATTCATATTTATAGTGAACTTCCTGGATGTAAAAGAAAATTTATGCAGGAATTGGTTGATGGCCTTTGGGAAAAGTATTAATGTCTTCCTGTTCGTGTTTATGAGCCCAAAGACATGAAGAATGTGAGGCAACCAAGGACATACTACATAATGATCCCTTTTCTCCCCCCCCTTTTTTTTTTTTTTGCTTTTGTTTTTCCATCGGGGTCTCATGACCAGAGAAGTTCTGTTTTCGTGGGACATAACTGATCTTGTAACTGACAAGTAGTGAGGGGACTTTTTAGTTTTTGAGAATTTGCTGCGGCCTGGAGAACTGAAATGTACCCCACTGGTAAATAGGAAGAGTCTCCTGGGAGTATTTCCTTGGTGTCATGAGAAGCAGTAGAAGTAGATACATTATTGGCAGGTATTGGTAGAACAATAGGGCCTTGGACTCCAGTGACACTGTGGGACCCGGGATGATTTGCTCAACGCGTCTGCGCCGCCATTTTCACTTCTCTAACATAGAGCCCGCAATGGGCTTTATCTCATGGTGTTGATATAAGGATTGAATGAGATTTTGCCTGTAAAGTACTTAGCACATTGCCTGACACAAATGTCCTCAATAAGGATTATAAATAGCGTTTGATTATCGTGGAGGCTAAATTGTTATCTGTTATCTGTAAACTTTATTTATGGCTCTCTTCTGACACCTACGACCGTCTTTCTTGTATCGGAGTTATTTACATAAGGGCTAAACTCCTGAACCCGGCTCCTTGGGGGGAGAATGCTTGTCTGCTTCATACCCCGTAGGGCCCAGCACAGCGAGGAAGAGGTGAGGCTGAAGTGGTAGCTATCAAGCATTTTTACCGTGGCCCAATTTGGTTTCCATCGTAACTGAATACATACCCACGTAATCGAATCTGGAGAGTTGTGCAAGATGAACTATATTATATGCCATGCAGTCTGATATTGTCTTTTCTGTTCTATTTCGTTCCATTAAAAAAGTCTCATCTTGGCCCGCTCCATTTGTTTCAAAACTTGCCAGTGAGTCTCAGCCTGTGGTTTTTAAATCCGTGGGCTAGACCGTGAAGCAGCCTTGACTGTCCCACTGACGGTGGGGGTGTGGTGAGTGGGAAGCTACCAGAAACGCTGGGCCTGCGCCAAGTGGCAATTACTTTAAGGACACTTAGGGACCAAGTCTAAATAGCAGAGATGAGGCAACTCAAGACTACTAGGGCTGGGGAGGATAGAGCTTTGACTTGGAAATGCTGAGTTTTGAAGGTGAAAGCATTCAGTACAGAGCTAGGTCACTCCAGCAGTTCTATTCAAAAACAAAGGAAGAAAGAAAAATAGCAACAGGAACGATTCCCTTGAAATGCGGCTGGCAGGACAGGCCAGGTAGACACGGGTCTCTCTCCTGTCCCAGGGACTCTCCCTTTTTTCTGATTTTTCGTTTTCCTATGAAAAATAGCCTTTAAGTGATTAAAAAAAAAAACCCCACAAAGTGAAAGTCTGTAAAGTGCACGCACATGTACACACACACACACGCACACACGCCCCAAACTTTAAAATCCTGCTTAGCTGTCACAATTCAGTGGATTCAACAGTCCTCTCCCTTCCTCCCTCCTTTTTCTGTTTTTCAAAACTCCACTTTTTTCCATCTTATCATCCTTTATTTTTATTTTGAGAGAGAGAGAGAGAGTGCGCACAAGCGTGGAGGTGGAGGGGGGAGAGCTGGAGGGAGAAGGAGAGAGAGAATCTCAAGCAGACTCCACACCTACCTCGGGGCTCCATCTCACAACCGGGAGATCATGACCTGAGCCTAAATCAAGAGTCGGATTTTTAACCGACTGAGCCACCCACATGCTCCCCATCTTATTACCCTTTAAAACACCATTTTTGTCTCAGAGCTTTTGCTTCTATAGCCTCATAACTGTTGCAAGTTCCAGACTATTTTACCATCTCATCTGCAGAGTTGGAGCTTCAACTTTCCATTTCTTTTTGCTGCCATTTGATCTTTCTATACCAGTTAGATTCATTCGTTTCGTCTGTCAATTTCTTGAGCACTTATTATGCGCCAGGCACATGCTACCAGCTACTGAGTTCGCGGCGCACAAAATCAAGTTCCATAATGTCACTGAGCACCCAGTTAGGTAGGGGAAGCAGAAATGAATCCTCCATTCACACGAAGAAGCAAAAATGGCCCCCATGATATGTGCAGTACAGGAAAGGTATGTGACGAATTGACAGTGTTGATAAATCGTTAGGAGTGTGTTCTTTGGGGAAGTGAGGTTTGAGCTGAGTACTGAAGGATAAGGAGCCATTAAGAAAAAGGAATGGGATCATTCAAGGCAAGCAGAACAAGGCCCCGGGGTGGGAGGAAGCAGGTTGAGCATGAGGAACGAAGAGAAGGCCAGTGAAGGAGTAGGAAGGTTCTAGAGAGTAGAGTGGGAAGCTCAGTTGTGGGTCGATGCTGTAGAAATTCACCTACTACCTTGTGTTAGCCTATGTTAGGGGGTTTGGAGTTTATCCTCAAGGCCATGTCAGTCAATTAGAAGGTTCTACGGGTACTGGTGCATAGTGGCAGTGGGAGGATATGATCATATTTATTTTGGAAAATGCTACTTTGGTTACAGTGTGGAGAATGAATGGGTGGCGGGGGAAAGGTGAATGCAGACAAAATGTACAAAGCTCTCATGTGGGTTCCACGTACTCTGTGTTAAGCATTGCTGTAAAGGGTTTTTATATAGACCGTTATGGAATCTTCATGACCTGTCGGGTGGCTGGTTATTATCCCCGCATAACCCATGAGGAAACTGAAGCTCAGAGAAGTGAAGAGACTTGCCCAAGATCACACAGCTGGAATGTGGCAGAACTGGGATTTCATGGGATTGTGTCTTGGGCCAGACTTAGTGGTGATGGGGAGAAGGAAACAGATTAACGAGACATTCGGCAGGGAAAATTGATAGTAATTCATGGTACCGTGGGTGTGGCGGGTAAGAGGAAATGTTAAGGAAAATGTTTAAATTTCTGATTTGTACAACTGAGTGGCTGGTGGTATGTTCATTGAGGCAGGGAATACTGAAAGACAGTGAAAGGAGCTTGCAAGAGATAGAACAGTGGTTGGCGAGGCAGTAGGCAAAGCAGGAGACCAGCATGGAAATGGGGCGGGGGGGGGGGCAGGAAATGATTCAATAGGAAGCGATGGGCCCCAGCTTCAACTGATGCTCAGGGTGTCCTGTTCAACTCCATCACTCAGAGTTCTGTTGCATTTGCTGCCATGTGGGAATGCTCACACCAATTTGTCACATTCTCAAAGGTGTCAAACTCAAGCTGTCCCTTGATCTGGATGTCCAGTGCTGCGTGGCATTCTCGAATAAGCTTGCCATCAAGTGCTGCCTATTTCCCCGGCCTTATTGCTTTTCTTCCTCCACAGTCAGTGGCTACCTGTTCTCCCACCTGCAGTTCAATCCTGCCTGAGCCCTTGGTCCAATTTTGATTTTAGACAGGAGGGACTCAGGCAGTTCTAGCCTAGCCCTCCAGATTTCAGTATTGGGTTATTATTCCTATCATAACCTTGTTTCCCATTTTTAAAAACAGGGCTTCTTGGTGTTTGTGTGTGTGTTTTTTTTTAATATATATATCTGAGTCCTTGTATCAGCCAGGTGAAATAATGGCTATGAAAATGTTTTGGAAATGATAGAACTGAATACATGTAAAGCTTCTAGCATAGGCGATTAGTACACAGTAGATTTTCAGTAAATAGTAGCTGTTGCTACCGGGCCCATCGCTTGGTTACTGCCGGTCACCCAAACCAAGTCACAAAGAGTGTTGCTGAATTGCAGTATCTTTTCAAGGAGTGACCTATTCTTCTCCTTCACAGATCCCCCTTGCCCTGTTCTGGACATGTTACCACTCTCTCAGATTTTCTTTTCTTTCCTTTTCTTCTCTTCTCTTTTCTTTCTTTCTTTCTTTTTTCTTTCCTTCTTTCTTTCTTTTATTATTAACATATAATGTACTATTTGTTTCAGAGGTACAGGTCTGTGATTCATCAGTCTTACACAATTCACAGTGCTCACCATAGCACATACCCTCCCCAATGTCCATCACCCAGCCACCCCATCCCTCCCACCCCCCTCCACTCCAGCAACCCTCAGTTTGTGTCCTGAGATTAAGAATCTCTTATGGTTTGTCTCCCTCTCTCAGATTTTCTACTTTGACTGGTCTGCGCCTTTTCCCAACCTGGTTCATAACGTGGAGGGTGAAATATTCAAAAAGAGCATGGCTTCTGGAATCAGACAGATTTGCATTTGAATCCTGACCCTGTGACCTCAGGAAAGGTACTTAACCTTTCTCCAGTTTCCTCAACTGTAAAATCGAGAGGACCTCCTATGCCTTGAAGGATTGAATTCAGCCAAATACATCAAGGCACCTGGTAATGCATTGGTATTCATTAACTACGAGCTTCTTTTTCTCTCCTTTTTTCTTCCATGTGCCTCATCATAGCTGTTCTGAGCCTTGCAGACTTCTGAAGCAGTTCTCATTTTCCTATCATAAAAAAGTCTCATGACTTAGGGGTGTGCTCTAAACTTTGATCTATTTTATTCTTGTGCACGTTAATGTGCCACATTAACTTTCAGACCACCAGGATGGTGTGTAACTAATTATTGCGTGACTAGCCCAGTTAATATTAACTGACCATTTACTATGGGAAAGGCACCATAGGAAATATGAATCCACCCCATTCCTGACTCTTTACATTGGGCTGAGTGACCTACCCTTCTTTTCAACAGTCCCTTGTGGGCCTATGAAGCCAGTCCCAGTAACTATCGGGCACTTCAGAGGATCCCTATAGCTTCTCTTGCCCCTAATTAGTCCTGATTGGGTTTTGCTAGATCTTGTCTCCCTCGTTCTCTCCTTTGGCTGTATACTCTGATTTTGATCGTTCCCGTCCCTGACTCCTCTGGGATTTGATCTTTTCCCTAACTTTCTCCTTGGCATTCGGACGTTGGCCGGCTGGTACCCTTTCTGGCTTAGCTAACCACTATGGCCCCAGAGTTTCCTATTGCCTCAGGTGAGAGCACTTCCCTCTTCACCCTGTTTTCCTGCCCAGTGGGCTCCTAACACCTGTTCAGGTCTGAATTCTGTATCAGTCAGTCATAATGACTGAGGGTGAGGGTGGCTTGAGAGAGGAGGTGAGTGCTAACCAATAAAAATTTGGCATGGCTTGCTGCCCTTAGGAAGCTCACAGTCCATTTGGGGACGATAAAGACATCAACACTTCAAAAAAAAGCAAGGAATGAATGGTAAATATCAAATACTTAGGGATATCAATATAAGTTAATATTAAAACTGTCATCTGGTATTTTTAAAAATGTACATTAGCTGAAAAGAAATTAGTTTTCAGAGGTGCCCAATATACAAACTAGGTTCTCTTGGACAATCTAGTTTAATATACTTAATAGATATTTAAAAAGTAATTTTAGATTCAGTTTTTATTTTTTCACTTAAAAATATTTTTTGTAGGTCATTTTCCTGTTAAGATCATAATTTTAGAATATGTGATTCCAATACAAAGAAAGTCCCTTTGCAATAGGGTTAAAATAACTGAGACTCATTAGTGGAAATATGACTGTATTGTTGTTTATAGTGTACACTTTTCAGAGTTTTGTTCTATAAGATTTAGCGTGTCAAAAGTAAAACAGCAAATTTATTTTACCAGCAAGATGGGTTGATTCGGGAATAGCAGCGGGATTTCAATTCAGGATATGCAAGCTATGGCAAACCATAGATAACACCGGAGAACAAAGGAGAGGAGCTGTACAGAGAAAAGAAGGAAGTTGGGAGGGGCTCTTTGAACAAAAATACTTCCGAGGAAAGCAAGAGTTCAGGGTGGTGATGGTTTCTCATTGGATGGCTTGTGGTCATTTTTTATTGGCTGAGCTTGTTGCTGGGCGAGGAGAAATCCTTTCCTCCTGTTGGAATAGTCAAGTAGGCTTCTTCCTATAGTGAATGCAAAGTACTCCTCTTTTTGATGGAGGTCTGTAATTTCCGAATAGTGGTAGCGGGTGAGAGCGCCCCCTTCTGGCCTCCCGACTCCAATTTAAATGAGGTTTCCTTCATTCAGTTTCTTTTTTTTTTTTTAAAGATTTTGTTTATTGATTTGAGAGAGAGAGAGAGAGAGCACGCGCACGCGCGCGAGCAGGGGGAGGGGCAGAGGGAGAAGCAGAAGGAGAAGCAGGCTCCCCGCTGAGCAGGGAGCCCAACGTGGGACTCCATCCCAGGACCCTGGGATCATGAACTGAGCCGAAGGCAGATGCTTAACTTGACTGAGTCACCCAGGCGTCCCGACCTTCATTCAGTTTCATAAGCTGAATCCATGTTCAAATCTGGATGTACTCAGTTCTATAAAAATATTTGTCAATCTTACCTTGCAAAATGGGCAAGTGGGATTTTTCATGTTACTATTGGATCATTCACGTTTACTTTTTTTTTTTCTTTTCATCTACTGCCATAAGCTGCCTAAGCTGGTTGAGGTTGGTGGGGAAGCCATGGAGCCTGAGGAAGGACAGGAAAAAATAGAAGAACTAAACAGTCTATGTATTGGGAATGCGTGCTGGGGAGAAAGCATTCCAAATAGAGTTGTGATATTGTGATTTCTTTTTTTTTTAAAAAGATTTTATTTATTTATTTGACAGAGAGAGACACAGCGAGAGAGGGAACAAAAGCAGGGGGAGTGGGAGAGGGAGAAGCAGGCTTCCCGCGGAGCAGGGAGCCCGATGTGGGGCTTGATCTGGGATCATGACCTGAGCGGAAGGCAGACGCTTCACCAAATGAGCCACCCAGGTGCCCCAATATTGTGATTTCTAATAAGAAATATATATTTGGTCTTCCCTGTTTCTGGCACGGAGCCCCTAAAGCCCTTGGAATTTCCTGTGATGAGAGCAATAAAGGTGTCTATTTTATGTCATTGAAATGACTTTGGGATTGCACCTAAGGATGGGGCGCGGTTGCCAGGTGAACCAACCTTGTGATTGGCGGGGTTGGAACTTTCAGCCCCACCCCTTGACCTCCAAGGAGGGGAGAGGGTCTGGAGGTTGAATCAATCACCAGTAGTCAATGATTTTTTTTTTTTTTAAGATTTTATTTATTTATTTGACAGAGAGAGAGACAGTGAGAGAGGGAACACAAGCAGGGGGAGTGGGAGAGGGAGAAGCAGGCTTCCTGCTGAGCCGGGAGCCCGATGCGGGGCTTGATCCCAGGACCCTGGGATCATGACCTGAGCCGAAGGCAGACGCTTAATGACTGAGCCACCCAGGCGTCCCAGTAGTCAATGATTTAACAAATCATGCCTTTGTAATTAGACTTGTACAATCTATAGCTGGTCGGTCAGAAGCACAGGTAATAACCTGACATTGAGGGGGCGGTCTTGTGGGAATGAACCCTTAACTTGGGAAAACTGATGCTATCTCCGGGTAGATAGTGTCAGAATTGAGTTCAATTGTAGGACACCCAGCTGCTGTCTGGAGAATTGTTTGTTGGTGTGTGGGAGACCACCCCCCACCCCCCACACATTGGAATTGGGTACAGAACCCAAACTGAGTGTTCAAAGGGACACAGCAAACTCTGGCCTCGAAGAACAGCCATGTAGTGATGTTTGGGGTCAGGCTGATAGTTGCTGTTCGTAGGTTGGAGCAGCCCCAGTTTAGGGTAAAGGGAGCGTTTGGGTTCTGGTCAAGTAAGTTGAGGTTTAGGGCAGGCATTGAGCCTCAAATTGAGGAACTGGATTGCAAAGCAAGAATCCAACATAGGAGGCCACTTTTCTAGACTGAACAAAGCCAGTGGGGATTAGAAGAATAACTAGGTGTGAGTATGTTCACTCTTCACTTCAGGTCTACCAGTTTAAGAAGAATGATACTTTTTTTTTTTTTTTTTTTAAAGATTTTATTGATTTGACAGGAGAGACACAGCAAGAGAGGGACCACAAGCTGGGGGAGTGGGAGAGGGAGAAACAGGCTCCCTGCTGAGCGGGGAGCCTGATGCGGGGCTCGATCCCAGCACCCTGGGATCGTGACCTGAGCTGAAGACAGACACTTAATGACCGAGCCACCCAGGCACCCCAAGAAGAGCAATACTTCTCTCAACCACCAATCCTCCAGGGCTCAAGCCTAGGGCCACTGAACCCACCAATTATTGTATTGTTGTATGCCCCTTTTTAATTGCCTCAGGGACTAGCAAGGTCAAGCTACAGGTTGAAAGCAACCTTAGTTTGAGAAGTCATATAGGGTTTCTATCCAAAAGAACCCTGTTTAGGTACCACTTTCCAGGAACATCTGTATTGTTCAAATATTTGTTGAAGATTAGCTCTTGTGGCGGTTAATTTTATGTGTCCACTTGGTTAAGCCATGGTGTGCAGATATTTGGTCAAATATTATTCTAGATGTTACTGTGAAGGTATTTGGTACATGACATTAACATTTAAATCAGTAGACTTTGAGTAAAGCAGATTACTCTCCATAATGTGAGTGGGCCTCATCTAATCAGTTGAAGGCCTTAGGACAAAGATTAACTTCCACCAGGAAGGAAGAATTCTGCTGGCAGACTGACCTGAGCTTAAACATAAACTCTTCCTTGGGTCTCCAGCCTTCTAGCCTCCACAACTGTGTGAACCAATTCCTTAAGTATCTCTCTCTGTCTCTCTGTCTCTCTCTCTATTTATTTCATTATATTTTAAGATTTTTACTATTTTTTAAGTAATCTCTACCCCCAACATGGGGCTCAAACTCACAACCCAAAGATCAAGAGTCACATGCTCTACTGACTGAGCTAGCCAGGCGCCCCTATTTTTTACTTTTTAAAGATTTTTTTGGTGGGAGACACCTGGGTGGCTCAGTCGGTTAAGCATCTGCCTTCGGCTCAGGTCATGATCCCAGGGTCCTGGGATCGAGTCCCATGTCGGGCTCCCTGCTCAGTGGGGGACCTGCTTCTCTCTCTCCCTCTGCCACTCCCCCTGCTTGTGCTCTCTCTCTCTGACAAATAAATAAAATCTTAAAAAAAAATTTTTTTTGAGAGAGAGAGAGAGTAAGCACACATGGGGGGAGGGGCAGAGGGAGAGGGAGAGAGAGAATCCCATGCAGGCTCCATGCTCAGTGCGGAGCCCAACGCAGGGCTAAATCTCATGACCCTGAGATCATGACCTGAGCTGAAATCAAGAGTCAGATGCTTAACTGACTGAGCCAACCAGGCACCCCTAAAGACTTTCATTTTTAAGTAATCTCCACACCCAATGTGGGGCTTGAACTCACAACCCTGAGAACAAGAGTTGCATGTTCCAGCTACTGAGCCAGCCAGGCACCCCTCTCTCTATAGATTTTATTGGGACTGTTTCTCTGGAACCCTTACACAGTTGTCTAATAAGAATTACATGAATTTTACTCCATTGAAGGGTATCACCTGCTTATGTCATGCTTCCTTTGAAACTATTCCATTAGTAGGATCTCTATCCTTTTCATCCACCTGGGTCTATCACAAGGATAATAGAAAAAAAGTCACAGATTTGGAAAACTTTATATATTAAACGCATTTTGGAAATATCTACTTTTAAGACCTGCTTGCTTTTTTTTTTTTTAAGATTTTATTTGAGAGCCAGGGGAGGGAGAACACGAGTGAGGGAGTGGCAGAGGGGAGAGGGAGAAGCAGACTCCCGGCTGAGCAGGGAGCCCGATGCGGGACCTGATCCCACGAACCTGAGATCATGACCTGAGCTGAAGGAAGGCACTTAATGGAATGAGCCACCCAGGCACCCCAAGACCTGCTTGCCTTTGACATCAAAATGTGATGGTAGTTACAATGGTGTGTGGAAAAGTAGTCACGTGAAAATGAAATGTTGAACTCTGAAGGATATTAAGAGACATTGTGGACATATTTGAACTGATTTCAGTTGTGGAAGTTTTTTCAAATGTCTGGAATGGGGGATACATGGATACAAGTGGTGATCTCATGGCTGACCAAGCCTGCCTTCTGGCTTTCTGCGCAGCGTAATGCTGTGTGGTTGCTTTGGCTTGTGATTCCTCCTGGAACATACATTATTTAGCTTGTTAGCTCAATGCAAGTTAATATTAAAATTCCTGTGTGGTCTTTGTTTTAAATGCATTTATGTCCATCACATCACCCATACATTTAAAAAATGGAGTAGTATATGAGGTAACTTAAAATATGAGTGGTTCTTCTGTGAATTTAGGTCAGATACCCTCTTAGTAACTAAGCTGCTGAATGTTGAAACTCCTTTTTCCCTGAAGGCACTTAAATCTTAGTTTTGGTTGGACGTCTTCCTGGTGGCTGAAAGCTAGTAACTATGGACATTCTTCAAGCTGTTTTCTCAAGTTTCTTACATTTTTCTTTTCTTTGACTTCACGTCGGCTCTTCCCAGCTGTTTATGTTTTGATCTGTTGTTTTCTAAATATTCAATTTCCTTTAATATGTTCAGTGGAAAATTTCAATTTCTAGGGTAGAGAATACTACCATTTATCAAAATTAGTTTATTGTGAAATTTAAGTCATCCATTAAAACCTGTTTTTGGTTTCACCGTAGTATTTTGCTGACGTTCTTATATGGGATACATACATAGCTGGTGCCTAGACTTGCGCTCCAGAGAGAGCTCAACAAATCCTTCTTCAACTAAGTCAGTTAATAAAACCCAACCAAAAGTTGATAGTAAAGAGAAGGGCAAACATACGGTACAGAAAGTGTTCTCTTTTAACAAATACCACTATATTTCCCTTTATTGCCCCATTTACTACTTTAAAATCCATACATATATGTTTTTGCTGATTTAGTTCTTTTTTTAAACAGGTTTTATTTATTTATTTGAGAGAGAGAGAGAGCATAGAAGAGAGTGAGCATGAGTTGGGGGGGTATGGGAGGGGGGTTGTGGGGGAAGGGCAGAGGGAGAGGGAGAAGCAGGCTCCCCGCTGAGCAGGGAGCCCCACACAGGGCTGGATCCCAGGACCCAGGGATCCTGACCTGAGCCAAAGGCAGACCCTTAACTGACTGAGCCACTGAGGCACCCTGATGATTTAGTTCTTGAATAAAAAAAATCATAAAGAAACTCTGGAAGGATACATAAGAAGTGAATAATAATGGTTACGTGGGATGTTGGTAGTAGGTGGATGGGACAGAAATGGAAAGACTTCTTTGCTGGATATGATTTTATCACTTTTTGGTTTTGAACCTTGTAAAATTATTCATTATTCAAAAATTGAATTAAAGAAAAGGAAATTGTATGAATGAAATCAATTTACAAGTCCCTCCCCAAGAAATAACCACTTAAACTAATACATACGCATCCCATTTGGAATGATGTTTATGTATACTAACAAAACTTGGGTGTATGTACAGGATTCACTAATATTAATATATTGGTTAATTAATAATGGTTTTTATTGATTTGTTAATTGGTTAATTAATAAATTTTTTCCCTTTTAAAAAAATTTTAATTCTAGTATAATTAACATACAGTGTTATATTACTTTCCGGTGTACAATATAGTGATTCAACACATGACTCAGTGCTCGTCACAATAAGTCTACTAATCAATGGTTTCTAAAATATTGTATTATTTGCATTGTGTGAATCTATCACTTTAAACTGCCTTAAGCACCTTTGAAACTGAGTGCTTTTATAAAGCATAACTTAAAGTAGTTTAGATATGGTGATGCACAAGTTTCGATAAGCTTTTGGGCTTATTGAAATAGGATTCTATTTATATAGCTGTCTCAGTTACCCATTTCTGCCTAATAAGTTACCCCAGAGTTTAATGGCTTAAAACAGCAATCTTTGATTTGCTTATTCTCCTGTGAGCTGGTAGTGTGGGCTGGGCTTAGCTGGGATGGCTGGTCCCTGCTGCCCTCGGTGTTGGCATGCTCTACTCCTGGGCTTGGGCTTATTCACATGTCTGGTGGTAGTTAGCTGGGTATCAGCAGGGGTGATGGAAGTAACTGGGCCAAGTGTCACTCACATTCCTGCAGGCTAGCCTGAGCTTCACATGCTGCTGCCTTCCAGCAGCAGCAGCAAGGGAGAGCAAGCTCCAATGCCTAGATGCTTTTCAAGCCTTTGTTTGTGACTTGTTGGCTCGTACGTACGTGGGCCAGGGAAGTCAGAGAGTCAGTGTGGGAGGCCAAGCACCAAGTCAGTGTGGTAGAGGGCTATGGGAGGGTAATGAGTACCGGGAGATGTGATTCAGTGTGGGGCCATTACTATGAAAGTAATTGTTACGATTTCTAAAAATGTCCATTGTTTTCTCAAAGCATCGATGTTCAACGAATTCGACTCATAGCCAGGGAATTCTGTAAACCCCTGAACACTAATGATAAGTTACAGCTGTTGTCATACTCTGATTTAAGGTTTTAGCACCACTTAATATTATCATTTAAAATACTAAGGGGCACGTGGGTGGCTCAGTCAGTTAAGCGTCTGCCTTCTGCTCAGGTCATGATCCCGGGGTCCTGGGATTGAGTTCTGCATCGGGCTCTTTGCTCAGTGGGGAGTCTGCTTCTCCCTCTCCCTCTGCCTCTGCCCAGCGCCTCCCCCCACCCAGCTTGTGCTCGCTGGCTCTATCTCTCTGTCAAATAAATAAATAAAATCTTTTAAAAAATAAAATAAAATACTAAGATCATATCACTGCCTTGCTCCCAATTTTCCCATGGCTTCTTACTGCGATCAGAATAATATTAAAATTTCTTGGCACAGCCCACAGGCCCTAAATGATTTTGTTTTTATCTACATCTACATGATGTTGTTTTCATGACATCATGCCCTACCTCTCGGCTGATAATTTACTGTTCTTTAGCTATAATCGCTATTTTTCTATTCCTTCAATGCATCAAATTCATTCCACCTCAGGGCTTTTCACTTGCCATTCCCTCCCTGGAATGATTTTCCCTCAGATCTTTGCTTGGATGGCTTCCTCTCATCATTCAGAGCTCTGTGCAAATTTTACTTCTTGAGAGCCGTCTGCTCTCCCCTCCTTCAGAAGTAGCCTCCTCCTATCCCAGATCACTCACTATCCCATTTCTTTCTTTTTTTTTTAATTTTTTTTTAAAGATTTTATTTATTTATTTATTTATAGGACAGAGGGAGACACAGCGAGAGAGGGAACACAAGCAGGGGAAGTGGGAGAGGGAGAAGCAGGCTTCCCACCGAGCAGGGAGCCCAATGTGGGGCTCTATCCCAGGACCCTGGGATCATGACCTGAGCCAAAGGCAGACGCTTAATGACTGAGCCACCCAGGTGCCCCTCTTTTTTTTTTTTTTTTAAAGATTTTATTTATTTGACAGAGAGAGAGAGACAGCTAGAAAGGGAACACAAGCAGGGGGAGTGGGAGAGGGAGAAGCAGACTCCCCGCTGAGCAGGGAGCCCAATGCGGGGCTCCATCCCAGGACCCTGGGATCATGACCTGAGCCGAAGGCAGATGCTTAACCGACTGAGCCACCCAGGTGCCCCACTCACTATCCCATTTCTATTTTTTTCATAACACTTGTTATTACCTGGAATTATCTTATTTATTCAATTGTTTGCCTGATTATTATCTTACTCTCCCTGCTAGTATATAAGCTTTAAAGGCATACTTTGTCTCTTTTGCACCATGTAGAATAGATAGTGGGTACTCAATAAATACATGCAGAATTAGTGGATTAAGTAAGTAAAGGCCTGGCCTATTCAGTCTTGACCTTGGAATCTTCACCTGTAAATTGGAAACGTTGGATCGTCTCTAAAGTCCTTCCCAAGTCATACATTTTGTTCTTCCCATGCCTATAACTCAGTTTTTAGATGAAGTTGGAGCAGGGGGAAAAAAAACCAGTCAATAACAAGGAGTGTGGGAATAAATATTCTATATATAACTTTCGTGTTGGAAAAAAACACACCATAGTGATTTCCAAATAAATAAGAATGTGGATAGAGTTCAGGTTGAGGAATGATGGGGAAACTTATATTGACAAAAATTATTCGGCATTCTTTGTCACTGCATCTATATACCCAAGTATCTTTTAAAAAGGCTTCTTCTAGCTTTATTGAGACATATTGACATATTGTATAAGTTGAAGGTATACAACGCAATGATGTGTTGTTATATACCCAAGTATCTTGAGTAAAAATAATACCATTTTTTTTTCCCTATTCCACTGAAAAAGCCAGAGCAAGGCAGATGGGAGCCCTCCCCTGGGTGGCCCTTGAGTGTCCACATTTCCATCAAGATGATGTAATGTAGACTCCAGAGCCACCCTGCCTAAGATGGAAGCCCAGCTCTGCCGCTGAGTCACTGGGAATCCGTAGGGAAGTTATTTAACATTCTGTGCCTCAGAGTGCATCTCTACACTGAGGATACCGTGGCACTTGCCTCCTAGGATTGTTGCAAGGATTAAATGAGATCATGTTTGCAAAGGGTGTAGCACTGTTCCTGGTGCACCCTAGCATTCAACAGATATTAGCTCTCGTTAGTAAGAATAATCAGGGAAACAGCAGCGGATGCGAAACCCAAAGAATGGCAAGTGAAGGCTGGTGAGTAGGCTGGGGTGAAGAGGGAGGTGGGAGGTTTGGAAGAGTTCAGGACATTTTGGACACGCATGAGGCTACACGATTAAGTAGAATATTGTCAGAGTTGAGCAAGTCATGTATGGCTACTTAAGGGATTTTGTTCTGCAAGGAAATAGTTGTTAAACTATTATATGTTTTCCAGGGGCGCCTGGGTGGCTCAGTTGGTTAAGCGTCTGCCTTCGGCTCAGGTCCCGGATCGAGCCTGCCTCCAGCGCCCTGCTCCGTGGGGAGTCTCCTTCTCCCTCCCCCTCTGCCTCCCCCACCCCGTTCATGCTTTCTCTCTCAAATAAATAAAACTTTAAAAAAGTATTTTTTTCCAAATGTGCCAGAAAAATTTGAATGCAATTGCAGTCAAATGCTCTACCACTGAGCTATACCCCCAATTTGAATGCAATTGAAATGTAATTTCCCCTATCTTGAATGTATGAATGTGGGATTTATATCAAAACTCTGTATTTAGGTAAAGTACATAGGGCTTGAATCAAAAAGAGATGCACAGTTTAAAATCATTCATGTTAGGTAGATAAATCACATCCTGAAACTTTAATCCTTGAGATGAGGTGGCTGCTATGAAGTTTCAAGGACAATCTAATCAGAATACAGTATAGCCTCATTAAAGTGTCGTTGACTGCTTGAGAATCTGAGAACATTTAGACCGAGACTGAGATTTTGCCCTTTTTATGGAAAAATAAAAGCATTGCCAAAAACATCAATATTATAAACAAGATTGTATCAAGAGAGTATAAAGTACTTAAAAGAATAAACACTGTTGATGCACTCTTTTAGCTATAATTGGTATGCTAATATAGTCAGTCCTTCACATAACATACTTAGGGACTTGAGTCAATAGATTAAGTCAACAGTATTTACTTGTGCATTACTAATATGCCAGGCTTTATTTGAAACACCGGGATCCAGTAACAAATGAGGCAGAACTGGTGCATCCCTTCACAGGGCTTATATTCTAGTAAGAAGACGAATAAAGGTTTGCATTCATGGGAGGATATGATTTGAGGAGTACAGTGTGCTGTGGGAATAGTACAGAAGTACCCATTGTAGTCTAGAATATGAGGAGAGATCTTCCGGAGAAAAACATGAAGCTGAGACCTGAAGAGTAGTAGAAGTTGTCGAGGAGAATGGCCTGGGGAATGGTGTACCTAGATGGAGGAAACTGTGTGGGAAGACTTGGACGCATCGCTCGGCTGACTTTCTGATTAATAGAGCGGGTCTGTCAAGGGCTTCTACCAACTCTTTGCCAGTCTGATTTGCATTTCTCTATGTACTTGAGCGGAATATAAATTGTTTTTCTTAAAAATCTTCTGTGATTCCAAATCTTCACAACTTCAGACAAGCATTGCTATTGTTTAAAAAATGTCCTCTGTTCTACACTTGATACACTCAGTAGGTCATTCCTGGTGCCCACTTCTCTTTGGATTGGTCAGAAATGTAACAGTGGCTTGTATGTGCAATCCAAATCCTTTACAATTTATATAACATTTACTATTGTAACATATTACTGCATTAGGGCGCCTGGGTGGCTCAGTTGGTTAAGCGACTGCCTTCGGCTCAGGTCATGATCCTGGAGTCCCGGGATCGAGTCCCGCATCGGGCTCCCTGCTCAGCAGGGAGTGTGCTCCTCCCTCTCCCGCTCCCCTCTCTTGTGCTCTCTCTCTCTCAAATAAATAAATAAAATCTTTAAAAAAAAAAAAAAAAAGAACATATTACTGCATGATACCATTGTCGCTTATTAGCGGTATGTAGCGGAACCTCTAATGTGTAGACAATAAAAAATGACCACATTTTCCATGTCAATTCCTGCACTCATAGGGTGTTGTGTGAGGGGAGTAGTGCTGGAGACCATTCTGTGGTATTTTTTTGTGTGGTATATCTTATATATATAATTTCGTGTGTGTGTGTGTGCACGTGTGCGTAATTTCAGGTGACTTTAGGTCAATAAACCAGATCTCTAGACCTGTACTGTCCAACATAGTAGCCATGAGCCACGTGCACCTATCTGGCAGTTAGAATGTGGCTCGTCTGAATGAGATGCGCAGTGAGTGTGAAATACACACCAGATTTCAAAGACTTGGTCCAAAAAAAGAGGAATGTAGAATATCTCATTGTTTTTTGTAATGATTGCATGTTAAAGGTGTTTTGTTTCATTGGATTAGGTACTATATGTTTATTATTAAATTGATTTCACCTGTTTTTTGTTTGCTTGTTTTTTACTTTTTATAAAGTGGCTACTTGAAAATATAAAATTGCATTTGTGGCTCACATTATACTTCTGTTGGCTGGCACTGCTCTAGACTTCTTTTTTTTTTTTTTTTTTAAAGATTTCATTGATTTATTTGACAGAGAGAGACACAGCGAGAGGGGGAACACAAGCAGGGGGAGCGGGAGAGGGAGAAGCAGGATTCCCGCGGTGCAGGGAGCCCGATGTGGGGCTCGATCCCAGGACCCTGGGATCATGACCTGAGCCGAAGGCAGACGCCCAACGACTGAGCCACCCACCCAGGTGCCCCTAGACTTCTTTAATTTGCCTATCTTAGCAAAGGCCGAGGCTAGTCAGGAGACATGGCTAGTATGTGCTGTGGCTGTTAGCGAGCATGGGGAGTCATCACTGCGGGTTAAGGAGTGTTTGGGTTTTAAATCGAATCAGTTACTGAAAGAGATCAACATCTGCAGGTGCAACGGAGACTTTGTTGGGGATGCGGGATTGGGGGAAGAAACTTGATCAGATGCTGTTCAAGTCCCACCTAACGATAAGAGGAGATCCTTAACACTGTCATGTTTATGAAAGTGGAACCATTATTCCCAAGGAGTTCTTGCTGCTTATTTTGCCCCTGAAGGCAAGGCAAGCCCATAAGGACTCCCCACGCTCGCTAACGGCCGCAGCACATATTAGCCATGTCTCCTGACTAGCCTCGGCCTTTGCTAACATAGGCAAATTAAAGAAGTCTAGAGTATGCCATGTTGTATCAGAAGAAAGTTAACCTGAAGAAATGGAAGTTGAGCCCCCTTATAAACGAAGTTCCTATATTCACATTCGCTGTTGCTAAGAATAAAGATGACGAACCCCAGCAACAATAGTTTGCAATTCCGTAGCCCATTTCATCTTGAAGTACATTAGTAATGTTAATTCATGAATCATTGCAGTTTGTCAAATGTTTAGTAGAGTGTTATTATCACATTTATGGATGAGGGAAGAGTCAGTGAAGGTAAAAGGCTTGCCCAAGTTAGAAAGTGTTTAGGAGAGCTCACTGACCAGCATCGAAGAAATGAAATGGAAGCCTTTTCCAAAGCACTTTTGAGATTGTTTTCAAAAGGATGTGGTAGTATACAATCCAGCGATTGCACTACTGGGTATTTACCCCAAAGATACAAATGTAGGGATCCGAAGGGGTACGTGCACCCTGATGTTTATAGCAGCAATGTCCACAATAGCCAAACTGTGGAAAGAGCCAGGATGTCTGTCGACAGATGAATGGATAAAGAAGATGTGGTATATATATGCAATGGAATATTATGCAGCCATCAAAAGGAATGAGCTCTTGCCATTTGCAACGACGTGGATGGAACTGGAGGGTATTATGCTGAGCGAAATAAGTCAATCAGAGAAAGACATGTATCATATGACCTCACTGATAGGAGGAATTCTTAATCTCGGGAAACAAACTGAGGGTTGCTGGAGTGGTGGGGGGTGGGAGGGATGGGGTGGCTGGGTGATAGACATTGGGGAGGGTATGTGCTATGGTGAGCACTGTGAATTGTGCAAGACTGTTGAATCACAGATCTGTACCTCCGAAACAAATAATGCAATATATGTTAAGAAAAAAAAAAGATAGCAGGAGGGGAAGAATGAAGGGGGGGAAATCGGAGGGGGAGATGAACCATGAGAGACGATGGACTCTGAAAAACAAACTGAGGTTCTAGAGGGGAGGGGGGTGGGAAGATGGGTTAGCCTGGTGATGGGTATTAAAGAGGGCATGTTCTGCATGGAGCACTGGGTGTTATGCACAAACAATCATGGATCACTACATCAAAAACTAATGATGTAATGTATGGTGATTAACATAACAATAAAAATTAAAAAAAAAAGGATGTGGTAGAATAGCACATCCCCACTTTCTACATTCCCTTGACTAACAGAATTGAACAACTGTGTGAGTGTTTTGTAAATGGACATTGACTCAAATGTACTTGCAGGGTTTAATATTTAAAGCAAGGATGTATAGACATTAATTTATTCCCTTTATACGTTCTTGTAACAGTCTTATTTGGGGCCTAGTTTGTTTAGGGGAGGGATTACTTGTTTGTTAGACACAGTCATTTATTGGCCCCATGAGCATTTATTAAACACTCATTATTGCCATCATCCCTGACCTCAAGAAGCTTATGGTCTAGTAAGAAGAGGCGGACATGTTAGAAATACCAGAAGGTGTTTCTGCTACTCTGATAAGAGGAGTAGGTCCTAGCTAATGATGTCCAAGACGGACATAGCACTTCCTGTGGACCAGGCACGATTCTAAGCATATTTCTGTGTAATGACTTATTCAACCTTTAGGAGAATCCTATAGATAAGGAATGAATAGTATTCCCATTTTACTCAATACTGCAAGTGGGCAAAAAGAGATTCAGTAATTTGCCTGAGGTCACAGTGAGTGGCAGAGCTTGGATTCGAACACAGGTAAACTTTGCTCTTTACCACCACCCACAGGTGTGTGTGCATTACCACCTGGGTGGACAGAAAACGCTTGTTAGGGAAAATGACCCTTGAACTGAGTCTGGTAAAAGGAGAAGCTGTTTGCTGGGATGGCAAGAAGGGGGTGTTCCTATTATGGTGATCCTACCAGAGACCTGGCAAAATGAAGCAGTTAGCTCAAAAATAAACAGGTTCAGGAGAAAGGAGAAGGGAAGGTGGAAAGAGGGGGGAAAGAGAGTAGGCCATTCCGAGCTCCAGGGAAGGAAAAGGTTGGAAAAGGAGGAAACTTGAAACTGCTGAGTACGTGAGTTTAACAGAATATCTAAGTATTCATTTACCAAAGCTCCTGCATTCCCTTAGCAAAGACAGTTGAAAACTTTTAACTCTGTTTAAGTCACTGGCTGTGTGACCCAAGGCAAATCAGTTTTGTTTTCTGGGCCTCGCTTTGCTCATTGGTGAAATCAAGGGTCAAGACAAAAGGGTCTTTGCATTCCCTTCCAGCACTGGTCTCATGATGTCTATGGTTCTAATGTGCAAACAAGAAGCCCAATTTTGAGGGGCGCCTGGGTGGCTCAGTCGTTAAGCGTCTGCCTTCGGTTCAGGTCATGATCCCAGGGTCCTGGGATCGAGCCCCACATCGGGCTCCCTGCTCCGCGGGAAGCCTGCTTCTCCCTCTCCCACTCCCCCTGCTTGTGTTCCCTCTCTCACTGTGTCTCTGTCAAATAAATAAATAAAATCTTAAAAAAAAAAGCCCAATTTTGAATTGATAAATGAGAAATTTAGATTTGCATTTGATAAAGATGACACTATTTTACATGGTATACCATGGTAAATTTTTTTTTTTTAAAGATTTTATTTATTTGACAGAGAGAGACACAGCGAGAGAGGGAACACAAGCAGGGGGAGTGGGAGAGGGAGAAGCAGGCTTCCCACCGAGCAGGGAGCCCGATGCAGGGCTTGATCCCAGGACCTTGGGACCATGACCTGAGCCGAAAGCAGACGCTCAACGACTGAGCCACCCAGGCGCCCCCATGGTAAATTTTTTAAAAAGTCTTCTTAAACTTTAAAATTCAACACTGGCTCTGGACACTTCCACTTGGAGAGTGTTTCCATGTGCCTCTCCACTCTCTTTTATGTTTAGCACACCTGATTCTCCTTTGGTTCTGATGTTTTCTTGTTTCTCACTTGGAGGTGACCTCTTTTCTTTTCCATCATTCTTTGGTCTCTCATCTTGCGCCTAACACTTCTGTGAAACTCTGTTCCCCTGAGTTTTCTTGTTTCCATTGTTTTAGCTACCATCTCTATATAAATATCTTCTGATTAAATGCTCTACCTTTTTTTTAGATATTATTTTTTTTAAAGATTTTATTTATTTATTAGAGAGAGAGACAGCGAGAGAGGGAACACAAGCAGGGGGAGTGGGACAGGGAGAAGCAGGCTCCCCACCGAACAGGGAGCCTGATGATGCGGGGCTCGGTCCTGGGACCCTGGGATCATGACCTGAGCCGAAGGCAGATGCTTAACAAATGAGTCACCCAGGCGCCCCTAGATATTTAAGTGCTCTTTACGCCCAATGTGGGGCTCGAACTCACAACCCTCAGATCAAGCAAGAGTCAGATGCTCTACCAACTGAGCTAGCCAGGTGCCCCAACTACTCTACTTTTTATCTCTAGTGGATATAGTCCCCCTTAGAAATGACATGGCTAAAACATGACTTTGCATTCAAATTTTCTCTGAAGCCTTTTCTCTTTATTAGAAAAAAAAATCACATTATTTTCTTCTTCCATGCTCAGTACAGAAAAATCAGAAAGTACAAACGAAAGAGTATAGTCATACCTATATTCTTACACAGCAGTGATTAATCACTGGTACTATTTTATTGTAGAGTTTTCTCTGTATATATATATGTGTGTGTATCGTGATGGTATCCCTACATACTGTTTTGTAACCTACTGTGAACATCTTTCCATTTCAATACATAAAATCATATATCATTTTGAAAGACTGTGGATTATTCAATTATATACTCGTATAATGTATTTAACCTAATTCCTGATGCTGGGAATTTATTTCCAACATCCATATAAATAGATAGAACAAACAGTGTTTATATGAATTCCCATTGCTTGCAGGCACTTATCACATACAGCTACTGTAGAGGTTACTTGAGCTTTGATGTATCTCCCCAAAATGATTTTATACTTTTTGAGACCAGATCTTTTTTTTTAAAGATTTTATTTATTTATTTGACAGAGAGAGTGAGAGAGCACAAGCAGGGGGAACAGTAGAGGAAGAAGGAGAAGCAGGCTCCCCACCAAACGGAGCCCGATTCAGGGCTCCATCCCAGGACCCTGGGATCACGACCCAAACCGAAAGCAGATGCCCAACCATCTGAGCCACCCAGACGCCCCTTGAGACCAGATCTTATATTTTTTTGTGTCTCTCATAGAGTTTAGGTTTGGCCTTGCATAAGGGAGACATTTAGTAAATACTCATTGAGTGAATGGGGAGATGAGGTTCCAAGTTTGGGTAACAGGAAGAATGATACATTTATTGACAGAAAGAGGGGCATTGGTTGAGGGAAAAGAGAAGATGGTGAATCTGACTTTTAACATGTTAGTTTGAGGTGATAGTATTCTTAGTTTTTTAAAAATATTTTTTAACAACTCCTGGAATAGCTTAATCTCTTGCCTGTCAATTTCATTTCAGGAGACTCAAGCTACAGGACAATTCCAGAGCCCTTTTGTGTTATTTGGCATCCTGAATTCCTTACTATAACACTTGGTTACTTATGGTGAGAATGATACTCTCTTTGCTTAATTTGTTTTTTTTTTTAAGATTTTATTTGTTTATTTGAGAGAGAGAGAGAGAGAGCATGAGCGAGGGGAGGATCAGAGGGAGAAGCAGACTCCCCGCTGAGCAAGGAGCCCGATGTGGGACTCGATCCCAGAACTACGGGATTATGACCTGAGCCAAAGGCAGTCGCTTAACCAACTGAGCCACCCAGGCACCCTCTCTTTGCTTAATTTGATTAAAAGCTGACATTTGAGGCTCTATTCCTTCCCACTGTTCCCTATTTAATGGTCTTCAGAGCGTGGTGGAAAACTCTGTGGTAGGGTGAAGGTAAAGAATGGGGGCTTCCCTTCTCTAATTTCTGGATGCCTCTATTATATATTCCACCAATCACGGTGTTACTGGCTTTACAATGAAAACCATGAATACATTTGTGTAGCAGGAGGATGCATCAGGAAATTCGTTGGTGAGACCAAGAATTTAGAAGTTGAAGTTCCTTACCTAGTATGTCTGGCTCTCCCCTGGTATCCCCCATTATAAATGCCAGACGGTTTAGTTAGGACTCTTGGCTGGCCCAAATTCTTAATGGCCAGGCTAAGATTTTTCTCATCTAGTTTAGATTCTGTGCGGGCCAGAGATTGGTTCATTGATCCAGAAGTCCATACCTGATACAAAAGGGCCAATCAGAGACACTCCAATGGACTATGGAATTGAGTTTTAGAGATCCTCACATAAGTCTGGTTGGTCTCTCGAATAGAGGAGCTATAACCTAACGATTTGTGGCCAAACATGTCCTACCATGCAGCTGGGAAAGCATAAAATGCCAGTCTGTAATAAGAGTAATGAAGTAGATTCCTTGATAATATACAGAGACAAAGATGGAGATAGTCCTGCCAGCTTTCTAGTCTCTGATTCTAATCCATTCCTGGGCCTTGACTGTATCCCTGTTTTGGTATTCTTATTCAGAGAAAGAGAATAAAATAGAGACACTGCAGTTGGTCAAGGCGTATGACTGATTTTTCAACAGATAAGTGACATACAATGAACTGCACATATTTAAAGTGTACAATTTGATAAATATTGACATTTGTATATACAGGTGAATACCCTTTGTCATTCTTCCCCTCACTCCCTACTCTTATTACCAGGCAATCACCCATCTGCTTTCGGTCCCTACAGATCCATTTTGATTTTCTAGAATTTTATATAAATGGAATCATGTACCTTTTTGTGTGTGTGGCATCTTTCACTTTTGAGATTCATCCAGGCTGTTATGTATATCATGTTGTAGCCTGTTGGTGGGGGGACAGACAATGGTTACACAATGTTTCTTGTAGAAGCCTGCCAATGAGGACTCTCCATCACAGAGAATCTATTCTGAGCCTTTGATGCATATATCCCTGCCTGCTTGTTTTCTCCCCTTGAATATCTCACAGACAAACGTAACATGTCTAAAAAGGAACTTTTTAGGCAACAACCCCCACCCTTCCCCCCCCCCAAAAAAAACCTCCTCCAAAATCCGGTTGCTCCAGTCTTCCCCATCTTATTAAATGACATCATCTTTCCTCTAGTTGAATGGGTCTTCCTAGTTGCTGGGTCATCCTCCTCAATAGATCACTAATCCATCTGTCTTTTTTTTTTCTGTCTCTACTGCCACCACCCTATTCGAAGATGCGTTGTCACTAGTCTGCTTACTGCAGCCTTCTTCCCAGTCTCTTGGCTTGGCTTTTGCCCACGGCCAACTCAGAGAAGCCATGGTGATTCTAAAGCATACATTGTCTCTTCTCACTCTCATACTTAAAAAGCTCATCAATGGTATCATTTGCACTTGAAATCAATTCCAAACACTTCATTGTGGCCTGCAAGGCCCTACAGGATCTAGCCTTTGCCAACATCTCCAACTTCCTCCTGTTCTCCTCTTCTCCCTTGGTACTCCGTGGCCTCCTTTTTTTTTTCTTTCTTTCTTTCTTTCTTTCTTTTCTTTCTTTCTTTCTTTCTTTCTTTCTTTCTTTCTTTCTTTCTTTCTTTCTTTCTTTCTTTCTTTCTTTTTCTTTCTTTCTTTCCTTCTTTCTTTCTGATTTTATTTATTTATTTGAGAGAGACAGAATTAGAGCATGAGCATGAGCAGGGGGGAGGAGGCAGAGGGAGAAGCAGACTCCCCCCTGAGCAGGGAGACAGATGGGGGCTCGATCCCAGGACCCTGAGATCATGACCTGAGCTGAAGGCAGACACCACCCAGGCGCCCCATCAGTGGCCTCTTTTCATTCTGCAAAGGCACCAAGCTCATTCCCATTTCAGGGCCTTTACCCATGATGAGCTTTTGGTATGAATGAAAGGGTGAAGGAGAGAGGACTGCAGCCAGAGGGCTACGAATGGGCAAGTTAAAAGGGAAACTTGTGTGTTGTTTGAAGACACAGAATAAGAAGTCAGTTGAGACATAGAAATTGAGGACCCTTTGGGCAGTGGGGGTTTCTATGGGTGCAGTTCTCTGTAGAGTCGGGACATAGACTGGAGCATCGAGGCAGAGAGAGGAGCTCCTCCTATATCTTTATTTTTAGAACCTTATACTTACAGAGTCCCCAGGAAAGTTTTGATTCCTAACCCTCCAAATTCGAGCTCCTGTAAGTATTTAATGAATAGGAGCTGTGCTAGAAGTCGGCTCTGAAAAGTTTTGACAGAAGAGGGCAGGGTTAAAATCTTCTCAAAGATCCCCACACAGAGTTAGTGTAGTTATGGCTAGGGTCATCCTTGATGTTAGAAAACCTGTACAGATCCTTTAGATCCTTTCCTCCCTCTGACTCTTCCATCTTGAGTTTGACCTCTCCTTAACACCCAGTTAAGAGCTCACTTACTCTAGTGCTCATCAACTGACTAAGGGGGTGGGAGCATGTTGGTTTCTCTTTGCTTAGCAAGTGTGTAATTATTTATTTCTGTGTTTAAACACACAACCCTGCCTTGACCTCACTGTAGTGTGTGTGTGTCTGGCTACTTTTCTTATCTGGACTAGTTTGTGAGCCACAAGAGAATAGAAACCTTCCTCCTGATTCTGTTCCTTATTCCACTCAGTGGAGTAAAGGGCTAAGCAGACACCCTGTGGGCTCTCCATAAATGCTGGTTCCATTCAGTAATGGATCAGATGAATGTTTCAAAGAAACACAAATTGAGCAGAGAGATGAAAAATGTGTCCTCATACTTCTCGTTTGTTCTTTAATCAGAGTGAACATTGTAATCCTTTGGTTTCACAGCTCTTAGGCACACAGCAGGTTTACAAATATTTCTTGAGGGACTAGGCCTCTGCCATGACTTTGTGCTTTTTGGCGCATGGGCGTGCGTGTGCGTGTGTGCGTGTCCATATCTGCCTATGTGGTTTCTGTCTTGGTGAATTTTTATAAATATATAATTAAACTGGTGCCATCAAAACTTTGGAGAGTGTGGTGGGCAGAATTCTAAGATGACCTCCAAGATCCTTGGCCTCTGGTGTAGATGCCCCGTAAACTCCCCTCCCCTTAAGTGTAGTTGAGACCTGTGCATATGCTGAGGTCACTCTGATGGTTAGGCTAGATTATATGACAAAGGAGAAGAGAATCTGAAGATGTAATTCAAGTCCCTTCTGGAGGTGAGAGTTCTCCTGCTGACCGGACAAAGCCAACAGCCATGTTATAAACTGCCTATGGAGAGGGGCAGTCTCTTAGAGCCTGTAGATGCTGAGAGTCTCAGTCCTACAAGCATGAGGCATAGAATTCAGACAACAATGTGAATGAGCTTGGAAGAGGACTCTGAGCTCCCCATGTGAATGCAGCCCGGCTGACACCTTGCTTGCTGCCTTGTAAGACCCTGAGCAGTGTACCCAGCTCAGCCATGCCTGGACCCCTGACCCATGGAAACGGAAATGTGTGTGGTTTTAGGCTGGCCACCAGTCTGTGGCAGGTCATTGTGCAGCAATGAACAATTACTAATACAGAGGATACTCTAGCTGGAATTTAAAATGTTTGCCATTATATTAGTTTGTTACATTGGATGACGTGAACAGTAACAAATGAGAGAAACACATTTTCTCACGTTTCTCATTGAGGCTACGTGTCGGAGATCCAAGCGTCAGCAAGTTTGGTTTCTGCTGAGGCCTCTTCCCTTGGCTGGCCGACTTCTTCCTGTATCCTCACGTGGTCTCTTCTCTGTGTGCACGCAGGTATGTGTCCTGATCTCCTCTTCTTACGAGGACAACAGTCATGTTGGATTAAGACCCACGCTAAAGACCTCATTTCAATTTAATTAACTCTTTAAAGAATTCATTGCTGAATAAGATTACATTCTGATGTATCAGGGGTTAAGATCAAGCATATGAATTTTGGGGAGGGGGACACAATTCAGCCCCTTATAGCCATTATCCTTTTCTGTATTCTTTGTACCAATATTTTCTTTTGACTTGTTTTCTTTTTTCTTGAATCTCTGTTGTATCTCCCCATTCTTCAGATTTTTACCGTACAATTGTATTTCAAATGCTTTTCTCAGTTCTTGACATTTTTGGGTACAGGTTAGCATGTAAAATCCTTCATAATTACATCTGTAGCTTGTAGTGGCCAGTCTGATATTAATAAAAACATCACTTTACATTTGCATATATTCTTTACATGTTTATAAGATACTTTCACATGCCTTATTTGACTTGAAATCCAGAATAACACGGTGAGCAGGTCCGGCCAATATCATTATGATCCCTACTGTAAATTCAGGAAAACACACTCAGAGAGTTGATGGGGCTAAAAATGTCACATAGCATGTAAGTGTCTTCTAACTCCAAGTTGGAGTGCTCTGTCCACTAGATTAGCTATTCAAAATATCCTAACCCAAACAGCAACTAATTCCTACAGAATAAGTGTATTTATAATGACTTATTCCCATCTGGTTGTTCAAATTCAGATTCTGTAATTAACCCTCTCCTTGTTATGCACCATGAAGGGTTTTCTTATCCTGTGACTAAGGGCCGCTGGGGCCACACCTGATTATTCCATTTTCCTGTCTTTTCTGTTTGAGAATTTATTGTAAAACAACCCCACTTGAACCTTTTTATGGCGGGGTGATGCAATGACTTGGATGTGTATCAACTCAGTTTTTATTTATTTTTGACCTACCTGCCAGGTTTTTAATATATGCTGAAATCGATTGCTTTAAACATATCTCCTCAACGAGACTATAAACTTCTGTAACAGGTGCTTTCGGCATAATAGGCATTTTGTGTGTAATGTAGGCATACGGTAATTAATGAATAAGCATGGTAGAGAAGCCAATGAATGCATTCTGGTTAACAAAGATGAATTGTGTTGAAAATACTGACAGGTAAAAGATAATAATGCAAATTCCATGTGCATTTGGAGTTGCTTCTTTTCACCAGTTTGATAAAGCCTAACAATGTGGTCATGTCTTTAGTTCTAGAAAGTCTTTGAGCAGCTGATTATTTTCAAAGTTACCTCAAACCCGCTGCTACAATTTCAGCGTATGGAATTTGAAATACCAAGTCAGCAATGCTGAGAGCTCAGATCCCTGCTCCATTCACTGGTAGGCAAAGGGAGAAATATTAGGAAATGTAACGAACTACAGTCCCCACACTCAGCCAATCACTTCCTTCAGGAAAACACAAAACAAAACAGTGAGTAAACTGGCTGTTTACAGCAAGCGCCCACTATTTATCCTAGGAGGAGACTGGAATTACAAGTAGACTAGGCGAACGGAGAGGTGTAAGAAGGTGGCCTCAGCCTGTAACCTTCTGGAAGGCAAGGAATGACTAGGAGACCTGCAAGGGGGAACAACAGGCTGGACTGGGGGTTTTGTTGGGGGCTAGGCTGACCGAACTGGGAGGAGAGTCAAGATTCTGACTTAGAATAGCAGCCGTCGTGCCAGTTTGCAAGCGGTAGAGCCCGGCGGTTAAGAGCTTGGGATCCTGGGTCCTGCTCTGTCCCTTCCTAATTCTGTCACCTTCGCAACTTGCTTGACCTTTACGCCTCGGTTTTCTCACTGGCAAAACGGAGAGGAGAATAATGTGGACCTCGTGGAGGAGCTGTGCGAGTTCAGGGAATTAACAGTTCAGCGCGTGGTTTATAGTAAAGGCTCAGTAAACTGTGAAACTGCTGGATCTGTTGTTATTCTTCCTCTTCTTCTTAATGCTCCGCACTCCCGTAGGGAGGGGAGACACGAGGCGCTCGGCGCACGGGCAGGCAGATTTTGAGGTGCGCGCCCCGCCGAGGTGAGGTGCCCGGGCCCCTCGGTGAATCTGAGGGGCCGAGACTACGGCCGGCCTCCTCCTTGGAGCCGCCAACCCGGGGCGGGCGCGCTGCCGGCCCTGGATACTTGACGGTTTTCACCTCTCCTGCCTCCTGGGCGCTAGAGGCCATGTGGGCTCAAACGCGAGCGTCCCGCTTGCGGAGGCGTGAGGGCCACTTGGCAGGCCGGGCCCACCCGCGCTGCGCACCGGCCGTGGGGGAGGAGTTCTGCTCGGACCCTACACACCGTCCTAGCCCCAGCTCTCCCCCCACCCCGCCCCCCGCCTCCCGCGCAGGCGCCGCCGGGGCCACCCCCGCCGCCATGTTTCCCCCGCCCGCGCGCTCGCTCCCCCCGCCCCCCTCCCCTCCTTAACTGGGCTCCCGCCCCCTCCCGCTCCCCCTCCGCCCCCCCCCCCCCCCCCCGGTGAGGTCAGGCGGAGGCTCTGCCGCTGCGGCCGCCGCAGCTCAGCTGGCATTCCGGGGAAGCCTGGAACGGGCACTTTCGAAAATAAGTGGAGCGGCGTTCGGGTTAGGGTCCGTGCTCTCCGCCTGCGCGAGGGCGAAGCGACCGGGGCGAGCAAGGGGCTGCGGAGGTGCGGGGCCGGTGTCTCGCAAGCCGGAGGGAGCCCCGGCTGCGCCGCGCGACTCGCTCTTTGGCCCTCGGAGCGCAGCGGCGGGCTGACGGGCGGCGGGACGCGGGGACGCGGCAAACAAGGTGAGGCAGGCTCCTGAAGTCGCAGGGGCTCCATCAGCCACCTCCCCGCCTCCGGGACCCGGCGCGGCGAGGCGGTGCGCGGTAAGGAGTTGCGATCTGCACCGGGGGCAGAGGGACAGGGAACCAGCTGGGCTCTTTGCACGCCCCCCCTTCTTTTTTCTCTCGCGTGCGGGTGCGCGCTCATCCCTGCACCTTCTCATCCTGACCTCCCGGACTCGGAGGCTCCGCCAGACGCCTGGGTTCTTTCAGCACCCTCCCGACCCCAGTTTTCCTTTGCTTCTTTGTTATCCCTCCAAGATCTTCTTGTCCGGGCTTCGCTGTCGCTGCCCTGATGGTCTGGGGTCCCTCTGCTCGCCTCAGCCCCACTGTCTCTTGCCCTCTAACAGTTTCGGCTTTGTGCCTCCCAGCCCATCCCTCCCTCGGAATCTTCTAACTTGCGAGGCTTCGCTGCTGGCTCGAGTCAGGAGCACACTCCTCTTCTTCGAAGCTTTTAACTCCTCTCTGGACGTCTTCATCTCTGAATGTCTTGGCTTCTTTGGTTTAATCATAGTTGACTAATGATTTTCTTGGAAGCTTGCTGTCTAGCCGACGGCTTACTGAAATTGATGGGAATGATCTTCTAGTATATATTAGCTAAGGAACTCAAAAGTTTCTTTCTAGGTTTCAGTAACTTAGTCCAAGAACCACAGCCACTTGAAATGTATGTTATGTACGTTTGTGTGTTTGTACGCAATCGTAGCACATGGCCCTAAATCTGATTCTTCTTCCACTGCTGAGCAGGCCTGAGAGAGAGAGAGAGAAAGAGAGAGAGAGAGAGAGAGAGAGAGAGAGAGAGAGAGAGACTTTGGATGCCTGCTTCCATTTCTCCATCTGCAAACTGGAATGTTCATCTTTTATTGTACTCAGAAAGAATTCTAGGGGTTTGGGATAGTCACTCAAGTTAGTGTAGGCTGTTTACTAAGCACACTGCATGGGAACTGGAAAATTCGGGGTTTCAAACTGCGTTTGTTGGGAGGGCACCTGCCTTAAAAATTTTTTTTTTTTTTAAAGAAGCCGGAGTTTCTTAGTTTACATCTCCTATTTGCATAAACCCTTAAGAAGCAGCATTTACAAAGCATGTAGTTAGAAAAGAGACTACTTTGCTGTGGACTGGAGATTAGTTTGCTTAAGTCAATTTCACACAGTACCACTTACTTTCTCAGCGATGTCCAGTCGCTCCCATTCTGAGGCTCATTTACTCACTTGCATGCTGAAATTAGTGTGTGAAGAAAATTGAATGGAAAGGCTGAAAGTGGAGGCAGATACAGTGAATTAGCACATGCTGACGTTCGTGGCTGTGTTTTTTTGGAAATGGGCTGTATCTAGTGCTCAGATTTGAAAAGGGAGAAAAGTAAAATGATCAACCAAGCAGTTATGACATCATTTTACACTTAAAAATAGTAGCTCCTTGAATTGCAAGTTTTTATTACTATCCTTATACTTAGAATGATAGCATTGTCGGCTGGGTATGTGATCAGGTGTTGCCATTTACATGATGTGCATTAACGGGCAGTAATCTCAGAAGAAACTGAGTTGGGAATGAAGATAAGGGCTAAATTTCACTGTCCTGGTAGCAATTGTGTTGGCAGTGAGACAAGGAATGTTAAGTTTCTGCTGCAGCATCCGGTGATGTATTTAGAAAATAGATGAATAAGAGCCTCAATTTCCCCTGGTTTTAAAATCTGCACTTTCATAAGCACACTTTGAAAAGTGTGGTGTGACTCTATGGAGTTTGAAGTTGAGGTTCTGAGGAAAGCAGTTTTTAGGAGAACAGTAATGGCTATTGATTATCAGTTTAGTTAGATGGATTGCAGATGATCTGTAGTTTCCCTCATTTGTTTGGTAAATTCCTGACTTCACTTTAGTTTTATTAAAAAAAAAAATGGAATAGAGTAGGGAAAGAGGATTTATAGTAATAGGGCCAACCTAAATCTGTAATTTTCTTGGCAACCCGTTCTGGAAAGACATACTAACTTGCAAACTGTTTCAAGGAAAACAGTTTGTATCATTCTGTTATTTTTTTTCCTTTTGTGATTATTATTGATACTAAGTCTAAGATTGCCACCAATATGAACTATTTGTTTGCCAGAAAAAAAATAAAGTTGGTTATGAGTTCATCCTGAGCATTTTGCTCTGAATCTTTTCAACATGTCTCAATATGTATTTGATAAACCCACTTGGTAGACCTAAAGGTTATCAGACCGGGTGTTTCAGATGTCACTAAACATAACTGCAGTTTGCTAATGAATTGTCTTTCTCATTTTCTTTACATTTTACATTACTTTTCTTCATGTAATTTGACTTGCAGTAGTGAAATGAGACTGAGCAGTTTTCAAATTGATTTGGATGTTTAATAAACTACTACAACCTCCTCAAAGTATTTTTTCTTAAATCCAGTGCTTGAAACGGATCTATTTTTACTGCTGTGAAATAACTCAACAATTTGCCAGGCATCATCAGATTTCAGAAAATGTAGAAAGATTATGGAAAAATGAACAGCCCTAGAGAAAGTATCTCAAAATTAGAGGGAAAAAAGGCTTTTTTCAAGTTACTGACATTCATATCAATCAGCTTTTAAATATATTGTTCATTCATTTAGTAATTTATTTGACAAAATCTGTTGAGCACCTTCCATTTGCCAAAGCCCTCTATTAGGCACGAGGCCCTGTATTATTATGAGGCATGATCCTTGCCCTTGTGGAGTCTCCCAGAGGCTATAGTCCACCAAAGGATAGAGACAACAAACCAGTAAACAAACGAAGAAGATCCTCACAGATTGTAGGAAGAACAATGAAGGAAATAAGTAACGAAATGTGATATGGAGACCTGAGAAGGGCTTATTTGGCAAGGATGGTCAGGAAAGGCCTCTTAGCAGCGAAGGTGACCTTTGAACGGAGACCTGAAAGAGAAGAGAGAATAAACCTACCTTGTGAAGGGCAGAGAGACGAGTAAGAGCCAAGGCCTTGAGGCAGGCAAACAGACAGCAGGGTGTTTGAGGAACAGAAAGCAAGCCAGGATGGCCAGCCCCAATGACATGGGTGGGGGGAGTTGTTAAAGGTGTTCCAGAGCCTAAAGGGAGTCGGATAATAATATAGGGCCTGGAAATTCTGAAGAAGAATTTGGGTTTGATTCTCAGAACAAGGGGAAGCCAGGGCAGAATCTTTATGAACTACTTTTCTGTGGAAGGTCACTGGCTGGAAAAAAAATTACTCAGTGGAAATAAATAAAAATGTGTTTTGCAGAGGTTCTCTAGCTACTCAGTTGTTTACATTAAGACTCGAGAATGAGAAGCTTTGTTTGATATGTATGCTAAATAAATAAGTAATTCAGTTCTTCCACTCTGTGTAGATAAGGGGGTAGGGGACTGAGAACTCTGAGGTGAATGTGTTGAAAAGCAGTTTACTTTCCAGAGTTATGTCACCTGTGCCCTGAGGTAAGTTGTCACCAGCTTTATTAAAAATCGGACCATTGTTCAGCCTAAGAATTTGTTTTTCAAAGAATGATGTTTTATTTTCTCATAGAAATATGTTTCCTTTGGAAGGTTGGACGTTTCATTTGAATATGAAAGAATATTTCGGTTTTAGAAATGGCATGTGAGATTTTTCAGGGGAGTTTCCCGTTTTCCTTTACCTGTTGCCTTCTCCAGAGTTTTTTTTTTTTTTTTTTAAGATTTAAAAAAAGTTTTTATTTAAGTAATCCTTACACCCAATGTGGGACTCGAACTCATGACCCCAAGATCAAGAGTTGCGTGCTTTTCCGACTGAGCCAGCCAGGCGCCCCTCTCCAGAGTTTTCCAATTGCCATTCTTTGAGAGATTAGGGTTACTCTATTCCTTGAGGCTTACATGAATTTAGATTTGGTATTTATTTTGTGCCCTGAGCTCTTGCTCAAAAGCAATCCAGCTTTGAGGTCTGGTTGGCCCCAAATAGGAATTCAGATGGTCGTCGACATTCCATAGGGGTAAATCTTTTTTTTTTTTTTTAAGAAATTTTTTTTTTTTTTTTTTTAAGATTTTATTTATTTGACAGAGAGAGAGACAGCCAGAGAGAGAACGCAAGCAGGGGGAGTGGGAGAGGGAGAAGCAGGCTTCCTGCAGAGCAGGGAGCCAGATGCGGGGCTCGGTTCCAGGACCCTGGGATCATGACTTGAGCCGAAGGCAGATGCTTAACCATCTGAGCCACCCAGGCACCCCCATAGGGGTAAATCTTAATGTTATGGGGCAATAACCTGCGAAAAAATCTTCAGCAACTCCCACAGAGTCTACTTCCTACTCCTTAACTTAGCACTCAAGGATTCTTCATGGTTCGAGCCAAGTCAACTGTCCTCCATGTCTTTATTCTCTTACATGAATCCTCCGTTGGTTTAAACTGATTTTCTCCAGTTTGGAACTTTTCTGCTTAGCTTCATTCTTGGCCTAGAGTAGGTACTCTCGTTGGTACGAGTATGGTAACTGCTCGTTGAATGGATGCCATGCCATCATCTCTTTGAAAAGCCATCTCCTTTCTTTTCTGTCATTGCAAATCCCAACGCTTGTCATGGAACAGTTCAGATCCCTTGTCCTATTTTACACCACACCCCCGACCCAATCTCTTCCTCTGGAGGTGAGCGGTAATCACACACTTGCCACATGTCACATCATTATGTTGATTTGATGCCTGGCTACCTCCCCACGGGTCTCTGACTTCATGAAGGCGACCTGGATTGGTCTGGTTCACTCATCCATTGTATCCTGAGCACCTGGCATTTGCTATGCCCTCTATAAATAGTTGTTGAATAATGAATAGACACTGCCTTGTGATGTTTCTCCTGTTATTGTTTTGGATACTTAAATCGCTTCATGCTGTTTTACTTTTCACATATTTGTCAAGTGTTCTCAAGCAGTTTCTGAGAGGACCTGGAGTACAGTTGTTAGGAGCACAAGCTCTGGGGTTAGGCTGTTTGTGTTCCAGTGTTGGCTAGGAGACTTACTAGCTGGGGGACACTGGGCAAGTTGGTTAACCTCTCTGTACCTCATAGTTCTCATCTGTAAGGTAAGGATAATAGAACTTCCCTCTTAGGGTACTTGTAAGGATTAAATGAGTCACCTAAGTCTACAAGTTGTTGTTTGCAATTGTTAAAATTCAGAAGCTCTGACAACCGAAAGAGATTTTGTTTGGTAAGTGCCATACTCAGGTGGTGGCAAAATCTGACTTGAACTGATATGAGGGTATTTATAGCCTTTATTCTATTTCATGTTAATCTTTATTTGGTTTTGCTGTAGAATTAGTAGTATGTTTATGGGGTAATGCCTCAGACCCTATTGGGGTATTACATAATATATCGTATATGGAGGTTATTGCCTCTCCAAAAACCCGGACATACCTGAATTTGGAAACACATCTGGCACAAAGGTTTTCAGATAAGGGATTGTATACCTCACGGTCAAGTGCTCAAATCAGCGCCTTACATAAGAAGCTGTTGCTCTTGGTGGTGGAGATAGGAGAGGTAAATATACAACTGTCTTCTTCCCAATACCTTTCTCATACTGGTTACCATGTAAATACATGCTGATTTATTCATGTAACAACTCTGAATAGAGGGCTGGCTGTATGAGCCTCATTTTATCATAGGAAAACAGATATGGGTCATGTGATTGAAATGAGCCAAGAACTAGGTCTCTCAATACTCTCTCATCGAATGCCATTAGGAATATTTATTTTTTGTTTTGCTTTTGTTATTTAAACCAAAGCATGCTTCTTTAGGGTGAGTCTTTTCGTCGGGGGAGAGGTGAGGATTGAGTTAAGAAGACTTCATTTAATATGATTAGACACTTATACTTTGCAGTTGCTAAATATTTATTGAACTCCTCATGTATATGGAAATCAGTATTAAAAACAGGAGAAAGGTACAAAACAAATGAGGCATAGTTCCTGGCTTTTAGTGGTCCAGTACCATGCACGGTTACATGCGAACATGGTTGTCCATTACAGTTCTTTCTTTTACTTTGTAAGTTTGAGATCATTAATATTAAAAATGTACAAATGAAAACACAATAGGCAATTGAAAACTCGTCTTAGTGTCCAATATATGGAATTGGTTTTTAATACCTTAACTGCTCCCCACCCCCTGAAATATCATCCCTATATGACATCCTGGCAACCTTTCCTTTCTAACTAAATTAAGTACAATATGATTTTTATTGTTCTTCCTTATCAATATTTGTAAGTCATAACTGATAATTTTCTTTGTCCTTTTGCCTTTGTGGGTTTGGGAGTAATTATATGTCTCAAAAGATTTTTCGGGAATGTTTTCTTGCAGTGGAAAATTAGTTCTTGAAATCATTCTGCCAGTTCATTCAACACATATGTATTAAGTACCTATTATAGTCTAAGCATTGCACTAGTTTAAGCAAATAGAATCTCTGCTCAGTGTTCTTTTTCTCAAACTGGAGTACACTGGGTATACTGGGTGAGCGGGGGGGGGGGGATGTGATAGTGTGCTCTGGGAGCTACAGAGTAAACTAGCTTGTGTATTCTTTTTTTTTTTTTTTTTAAAGATTTTATTTATTTATTTATTTGACAGAGAGAGACACAGCGAGAGAGGGAACACAGGCGGGGGGAGTGGGAGAGGGAGAAGCAGGCTTCCTGCAGAGCGGGGAGCCCGATGTGGGGCTCGATCCCAGGACCCTGGGACCATGACCTGAGCCAAAGGCAGACGCTTAACGACTGAGGCACTCAGGTGCCCCCAGCTTGTGTATTCTTGAGGAATCTGTTTTCCACAAAGATTTAGGAGAACATTCACTGGTAGCTAATTAAAACTAATAATATTTAAACAGATTCTTATACCTTGTGCTTTAGAGTGCAACATTCACATGAAAATTTGAGGTAAAACCCAGTACTTCAAAGAAAGTCTCTGCGCGAGGTCAGCTGTGGTAACCCTGGGGTGACCCTTTGAAAAGCACTGAGGCCACAATATGCTGAGTCTGTTCCTTTAGTCAAATGCCTGCACATTTTCATAGCCTTAAATTTTCATGGTGACCTTCAAGAACGGTAACAGACATTAAATTTTTCCACCATGTTGCCTAATTTCTTTTAGTTCAAGAGAACACTCTGGTTGTTTGATAATGGTCTAAATCTTAAAATGTGTTGAGTCCTAACAGAGATCTTAATATTGGTGGGAAATAGCTAAGATTGATAGTGAAGGGCCTGCCAAGGGACTGGTCTTCAGAAGACAGGCTGTTAGAACACAATGACCATGAACTTAAAGCAACACAATTGATGGGGTCACAGCATTGTCCCATCCCATGAGCACTTGCCTCTCTCACCGATTGAAGTTAACTCCTGCTAACTTTAAAGCTGCTTTCATTTCTAACACATACAGGCTACAGATTGCTTTGTTAATTGCTGGCTACCAAAATGTGTTAATAGTAGAGGAAAGTTGTCAAGGTTCGTGCGCTTTGAGGGTGACAAAAGCTTTCTAGAGTTTTAGACGGTTTTGAAAAGGGGTAAGCAGTGCATTGGAGGAATGCCTGTTACCAAGCCAATGATTTGATTTGCTCTGAATGAGGAAGATGAAGAAGAGAAAGGCAAGTGAAGAAAAGGAGTTAAGTCAAACGCTAAATCTCTCAGCTGATTTTGATTATTGCTGTCCCACTTTCATTGTTGTCGCCCCACTCCAGACACAGTTCACAGGGCCTGCCATTGTTGTATTGTTGTGTTACTGCCCAGGGCTCATCAGGACATGGGTATAGAGGGGCGATTAAGGGATGGTCATTATATTCTGTGTGTCAAGTGCTTTTACATTTTACAGTCTTTTCAGTAAAAGGGGATAATAGACTTGTAGAGTTTTGCTTCTTGGTTCCGTTTTATGAAAATGGCCAGACTTTTCTAAAGAACTTCATGTCAGCACTGTTTTTTGTTCTACTGTTGAATATTTCTCAGTGGGAAGGCAGTAGAAATCAGTGGCTAAGATCTTGGGCCCTGGAGGGGCGCCTGGGTGGCTCAGTTGTTAAGTGTCTGCCTTCGGCTCAGGTCATGATCCCAGGGTCCTGGGATCGAGCCCCGCATCGGGCTCCCTGCTCCTCGGGAAGCCTGCTTCTCCCTTTCCCACTCCCCCTGCTTGTGTTCCTTCTCTTGCTGTCTTTCTCTGTCAAAAAAAAAAAATCTTGGGCCCTGGACTCACAGGCTTGGGTTCAAATTCCAACTCTGCCTCTTGTTGCCAGTGTGGTTTTGGGCAATTCCCTTCACCTCTCTGAGCCTTGTTTGCCTCCTCTGTAAACAGTCTCATCTGGTGGTTTTAAGGGTTATATGAACTAATGCATATAAAGTCCTAAGCATAATTCAAGCTACATGGTAGATATTCATATTATTGACTCTTAATAGATTTAATGGCTTAACTAGCTAAAACTTGTGGCATACTATGGGAGCTTTGCCACTTATATATGAACCAGAAATGTAAGGGAAAATTGTGTCTTTCCTTTATATTGCCTTAATCCCAGTGGGAATGATATTTTTTTGAACACATTATCTCTTAAATAGTGAACTGACTGCTTAGAAGTAACAGTAGTTTTCTGGCAGACAAGAAAGTTTATGATAAGTGCTTGGTTTATTACTTATTCAAAGATGGTATCACATTGAATGCAAGGAAACTGTCAATTTTTTAATATGATTGACCCAATATATATTTAAATATGATAGTGTTTAGCTTAATAGGATTTAAAAGTTTAATCTTCATTTCGAAGGGAAAGGGAGACGCAGGAAAATGTATACAATAAACAATGTTGACTTTGAAACGAAAATTTTTTGTTGTTCTGATGCTCAAAGAGGTCATATGTTTTCTTGATTTATCTCTATTCCAGATTTGAGGTCCTCACAGAAGAAAATATTGAAATATTTAAAACCGTTAATCCGCTGGGAGGAGGAGTAATTCTGTGTGAATAATGTCTTCTATAGATTTTGAGTTGTGATGGTTATCTTAAGCTTTTGTTATAGTTACTCTGGCAACAAATCAAATAAAACCTTAGAGATAATAAAAGTTCAGTAGCAGTTTTGATAAATGAATGGATAAGTCTAAGTAGATTATTGAGAGTAGCTTCCGGTGGTTTAGGGCTGGTGTAACCTTTTGGGTTGGAAGTGCATGAAGGTAGTGTTCCTGCATTCCCCTGTTCCAGTGTTCTTCGGTTCCAGTGTCAGACAGATGATGAGACAGTTGATCCTTGGGTAGCTGACTTGGTTATGGAATGCCATTGGTATACAGAAGGGAACGAACCAGGAGACACATTGCTCAAGTAACTGTATATTCACTGTATATTTTGTGATGGTTATTAGGATAATGTACATTCAAGTACTTGAAAAGCCTAGCTCACCATACTAATGAGATATATTATGTATTAGCAGTGTTACCTGCATTGATAGTCATCATGATCAGCTTCATATTTGAACATGGAAAGACAACATTTAAGTATCTTTAGAAAAATTAGACTTATTCTGTCCTTAGGTAATAAGCTCAAATGTTAAGGATAATGCCATTTACTTACAGAACAACTTTCTTTTGAAGCATGGTTAATTATTCTTATTTTCTTTACTTCAGTGGAGTATGCACAGTGAGGTTGAATGACTTGCAGAAGGTCACATTGCCCGAGATGGACCTAGGAGCAGAATGTAGGGCCCTTGGTTTTTAACGAAGTGCTTTTTCAATAATAATGTAAAAGACTTGTTACCCAAAGGATTCTTTCATGTTTCTTTCTTTTTTTTTTCCTTAAAGATTTACTTATTTATTTTGAGAGAGAGAGAGAGAGAAAGAGAGAGCGCAGGCAGGGAGGGGCAGAGGCAGAGAGAGTCCCAAGAAGACTCTGCGCTGAGTGGGAAGCCTGACGTGGGGCTCGATCTCAGGACCCTGAGATCACAACCTGAGCTGAAGCCAAGAGTCAGAGGCCCAACCGACTGCGCCACCTAGGCACCCTAGATTTTTCATGTATCTTGTCTTTCAGTTGACAGGGTGAAAGCAGAATTTCAGCAGTGGAGAATGCGCAATTTGGCATTTAGCAAAGTGAATTTTGGGTTTATTAGAAAATTTTCTAAGCACTTTTGGCATCATAGAGGTGTTTTATTTAAACATTCATGATCAAGCATTTGTTAATAATTATATGTAAAGCATTCTACTCGGAGGAAGAAAATATATCCACTGCCCTGAAATATCCTGCAGTCTAGCAGGGGCAAGAAAGAACATGAAGCAACCTGGTATCAGTCAATACTAATATTTTTTTTTGAAAGATTTCATTTATTTATCAGAGAGAGAGAGAGAAAGAGAGAGAGCACAAGCAGGGGGAGAGGCAGAAGGAGAAGCAGACTCACCGCTGAGCTAGGAGCCTGATGCGGGACTCGATCCCAGGACCTGGGATCATGACATGAGCCGAAAGCAGATGCTTAACCGACTGAGCCACCCAGGTGTCCCAGCCAATACTAATATTAATAACCAGTCAGTAATTACTAAGTTATCATAGCACCCACCGTGAGTATGGCACCATTGTAAAATCCTTTATATGCATGAACACAATTTAAACCCTATAACAATGCTATGAGGTAGTGACCTTATTATCCCCATTTTACAGATGAGAAAACTGAGGCACAGAGAAGTTAGATAACTTCCCAAGGTTGCACACCTAATGAGTAGAAGAGCTAGCATTAAAATCTATGCAACCTGGTTTTAGAGTCTGTGTTTTTTAACCACAATGCTTCCTTTTTATTCTGTCTCTGACAGGGGATGTTATATAAGAGCATGATAGCCAAACAAGGCTTGCTAGAAAGTGTTCTGGATAAATAGGAAGGATCAGAGTAGGGTGTTAAAGTTGGCAAGCTATTTTGAATAAGGTACTTTTGAAAAGCAAGGAATGTATTCTGAATATTGTAATGCCCAAAGCTGTGTGCATGTATGTTGCATGTGTACGCACAGGGTTGTGTGTGTGTGTGCGTGTGTGTGTGTTCATTTTGAACTGGAAAACAAATTGCAAGGGTAAATCAAATTGAGAATCCTTTATATTGACAGCCAATCATAGCTCTGTTTTTGTGTACACTGTATGGCTCCACAAATACGTTTTTAAAAATATGTAGCAACTTTATAGAACTCTAATTCAGCTACCCTACAATTGACCCATTTAAAGTGTACAATTCAGTGGTTTTTAGTGTCTTCGCAGAGTTGGGTAACCATTACCACAATCAGTTTTAGAACACTTTCATCACCCCAAAAAGAGGAATAGGTGTTTTGAAACAAATGTAACCACGAGGGCATGGAAGTAATGTGTCTGTTGGTCCTACTGTTTTTCTAGCAAAATGTTCAGAGCTCCCGCACCGTTCTTTGCAGTGTAGCTCTAACTTGCTGCAGAGCGCCTTCTTTTCATTTCATTTCAGTCATTGACTCGTCTTTGAAAGGATTATATATTTATCTGATTTTGAATTCTGTATCCATATTGATGGTATAGATTTGCTCATTGTGTACTTATCACAAGCATATGGATATTCGTACTACATAACTAAGCCAGGCTCTATTTAAAAACCAAACTGCTCAAAAAATAATAAAAAATAAAAACAAAACTGCTAAACTCCCTACCGTGAATGGCTCGCTCCTTGTCTAGACCTGCTTCTGTAGTGCGCCAGAGCCAGAGACACCTGAGAAATTTTATGCGTACATACTGGCATTTTTAAGTATTTCTAAAGATTATGCCTGACATAGGTTAGTAATGGATAGATGGTGGAGATAAAAGTAACACTTGTTTTTGGCCAGGATATAGTATTGGGATGGTGTGTTTTGGAAAATGTCCCATAAAATATATTCCGTGATATTGTGTACAGGTATTGTGAAATAACTGGAACTTAAAAAAGAAAACTGAAGATTTTTCAGCTACTCACACTTCACTAAAATATAGTCTGTTGTTACAGTCAAGAACGTTTCTGTCTAGTGGGAGTTACCAAACCAGGTATCTGTGTGTGGTGCAGGGAAGGCAGGCTATTCCCAGTTATCCATGAGAGTGATAAGTTATAGTCAATGTTAACTTTCCAGCTAAAGAGTGGCTATTTACTTTTTATTATTAAAAATAATCTTGGGGGGGCCACCTGGGTGGTGCAGTCGGTTAAGCGTCTGACTCTTGGTTTCGGCTCAGGTCATGATCTCAGGGTCATGAGATCGAGCCCCATGCCGGGCTGTGCACTGAGCGCAGAATCTGCTTGGGATTCTCTCTCCATCTCCCTCTTTCACCTCCCGCTCCTGCTCTCTCTCTCTTCTTTCTGTCTCTCAAATAAATAAATAAGCCTTTAAAAAATAAAAATAAAACTAATCTTTGGACAAAATTAGATGTCTTGAAGACTGTAGCTATCTTTTTAAGTGAGTTAATCTTGGATTGGTCTCTTCCTACTTCTAATTTCACCTCCTTTTTCTTTCAGAATGATTTTGTAATGTTATTTTATGCTTCCTCAGTAGTTTTTTAATGCTTATTATATTCTTGAATGGAGTTTCTTTTCAGGGGCCAAAGTAGTTTCATTTGAAGTTAAAGCGGCTTGATTCACTCAAAATGATTTGCTGTAAATGTTAAGTGTGTGTGTGTGTGAATGAATATATATATATATATATATATATATATATATATATAATTTATATTTTTATATATTTAAACTGAACTATAGTTGACATACAATATAATATTAGTTTCAGGTGTACAACATAGTGATTTAACAATTATATACATTAAGAAATGCTCACCAAGATAAGTGTAGTTACCATCTGTCACCATACAGAGTTATTACAATACCATTGATTATATCCCCTATGCTGTACTTTTCCTCCCTGTGGCTTATTGATAAATGGAAGTTTGTACCTTTTAATTCTCTTCACCTATTTTGCCCATCCCCCCAAACCCCGTCCTTTGGCAACCACCAGATTGTTCTCCGTATTTGTGAGTCTGTTTCCATTTTTGTTTGTTTGCTTTGGTTTTTTAGATTCCACATATAAGTGAAATTATATGGTATTGGTCTTTCTCTGACTTACTTCACTTAACACTTTCTAGGTCCATCCATGTTGTCACAAATGGCAAGATTTCATTCACTTTATGGCTGAGTAATATTCCAACACGCACACACACACACACACACACACACACTCCACATCATCCTTATGCATTCATCTATCAGTGGATATTTAGGTTGCTTCCATATCTTGGCTATTGTGAACAATACTGCAGTAAACATAGAGGTGCCTATATCTTTTTGAATTAGTGTATTGGTTTTTTTGGTTCAATACCCTGAGGTAGAATTACTGGATTGTATGGTACTTCTATTTTTAATTTTTTGAGGAAGCTCCATACTGTTTTCCACACTGGCTGCACCAGTTTGCATTTGTACAACAGTGCACCAGGGTTCCCTTTATTGTTTCTTGTCTTTTTGATACCAGTCATTCTGACTGGTGTCAGGTGATATCTCATTGTAGTTTTGATTTGCATTTCCCTGGTGATACTGATGTTGAGCATCTTTTCATGTGTCTGTTGATCATCTGTATGTCTTTGGAAAAAAGTCGATTCAGGTCCTCTGTTTTTAGTCAGATTATATCTCTTTTTGGTGTGGGTTGTAGGAGTTCTTTATGTATTTTGGATATTAACCCCTTATTGGATGTACCATTTGCAAATATCTTTACCCATTCAGTACATTGCCTTTTCGTTTTGTTGATGGTTTCCTTCATTGTTCAAAAGTTTTTTAGTTTGATGTAGTTCCAGTAGTTTATTTTTCTTTTGTTTTCTTTGCCTGAAGAGACTGATCCAGAAAAACAGTGCTAAAACTAATGTCCAAGAATTTGCTACCAGGGTGCTGGGGTGGCTCAGTCAGTTAAGCATCTGACTTCGGCTCAGGTCGTGATCTCAGGGTCCTGGGATTGCCCCGTGTCAGCTCTGTGCTCAGTGGGGAGTCTTCGTCTCTCTCCCTCTGTCCCTCCCCCTACTCATGCTCTCTCCCTCTCTCTCTCTCTCAAATAAATAAGTAAAATCTTAAAAAAAAAAAAAAAGTTTGCTACCTATGTTTTTGTTTAGGAGATTTATGGTTTCAGGTCTTACATTTAGGTCTTTAGTCCATTTTGAATTTGTTGTACATGGCAGAAGAAGGGTCTAGTTTCATTCTTTTGCATGTAGCTGTTCAGTTTTCCCAACACCATTTATTGAAGCAGCTGTCTTTCTTTGATTGTATATGCTTGCCTCCTTTGTCTTAATTGACCTTATAAGCATGAGTTGGTTATTCCTGGGCTCTTTATTCTCTTATATCAGTCCTATGCCTTTTTTGTGTGTCAGTACCATTCTGTTTTGATTACTGTAGTTTTGTATAACTGTTTGAAATCTGGGATTGTGATACCTCCAGCTTTGTTCTTTTTTTTAAGTTTTTATTTAAATTTCAGTTAGGTAACATGCAGTGTAGTATTACTTTCAAGTGTAAAATGTAATGATTCAACACTTCCATACAATACCTGGTGCTCATCACAAGTGTGCTCTTTAATCCCCATCACCTACTTCCCCCATCCCCCCAGCCCCCTCCCCCCGGTAATCCCTACATTGTTCTCTATAATTAAGAGTCTGTTTCTTGGTTTGCCACTCTCTTTTTTCCCTTTGCTCATCTGTTTCATTTCCTAAATTCCACATATGAGTGAAATTATATGGTATTTGTCTTTCTCTGGATGACTTATTTTGCTTAGCATAATACACTCTAGCTCTATCCATGTTACAAGTGGAAAGATTTCATTCTTTTTTATGGCTGAGTAATATTCCATTATATCTATATCTATATCTATCTATATATCTATATATATATCCTATGTATATATATATATATATATATATATACACCATATCTTCTTTATCCATTCATCAGTCAGTGGACACTTGGGCTGTTTCCATAATTTGGCTATTGTAGATAATGCTGCTATAAACATCGGGGTCCATGTACCCCTTTGAATTAGTATTTTTGTATTTTTTGGGTAAATAACTAGTAGTGCAATTACTGCATTATAGGGTAGATATATTTTTAATTTTCTGAGGAACCTCCATACTGGTGTGAGGTGATATCTCATTGTAGTTTTGGTTTGCATTTCCCTGATGATCAGTGATGTTGAACATCTTTTGATGTGTCTGTTGACCATCTGTATATCTTCTTTGGAAAAATGTCTATTCATGTCTTCTGCCCATTTTTACTTGGATTATTCATTTTTTGGGTGTTGAGTTTTATTTATATATTTTGGATACTAACCCTTTATCAAAGATGTCATTTGCAAATATCTTCTCCCATTCTGTACATTGCCTTTTAGTTTTGTTGATTGTTTGCTTTGCAGAAGATTTTTATTTTGATACCTCCAACTTTGTTCTTTTTCTTAAGATTTCCCTGGCTATTCAAGGTCTTTTGTGGTTCCATTCAAATTTTAGGGTTATTTGAGTTCTGTGAAAATTACTATTGGTATTTTGATAAGGATTGCATTGAATCTATAGATTGCTTTGGGTAATATGGATATTTTAACAGTATTCTTCCAATCCATGACCATGGTGTATCTTTCCATTTATTTGTGTAGTCTTCAGTTTCTTTCATCAGTGTCTTATAGTTTTCAGAGTACACACCTGTCACCTCCTTGATTAAATTTATCCCTAGGTATTATTTTTTTGGATGCAATTGTAAATGGGATGGTTTTCTTTTCTTTTTTTTTTTTTTAAGATTTTTATGTATTTATTCATGAGAGACAGAGAGACAGAGAGAGACAGGCAGAGGCAGAGGGAGAAGCAGGCTCCTAGGGAGCCCGATGTGGGACTCGATCCCAGAACCCTGGGATCATGACCTGAGCTGAAGGCAGACGCTTAACCAAATGAGCCACCCAGGCGTCCTGGGATGGTTTTCTTAATTTCTCTATCTACTAGTTCATTATTAGTGTATAGAAATGCAGCGGATTTCTTTCTTTCTTTTTTTTTTTTTTAAGATTTTATTTACTTGAGAGAGAGAGAGATAGGGAGAGAGAGCACGAGCGGGGCTGGGGAGAGAGGGAGAAGCAGGCTCCCCGCTGAGCAGGGAGCCTGATGTGGGGCTCGATCCCAGGACCCTGGAATCATGACCTGAGCTGGAGGCAGACGCTTAACCAGCTGAGCCCCCCAAGCACTCCTGCAGCAGATTTCTGTATATTAATTTTGTATCCTGCAACTTTACTGAATTCACTTATTAGGTTTAATAGATTTTGGTGGAGTCTTTATGGTTTTCTATATATAGTATCCTGTCATCTGCAAATAGTGACAATTTTCCTTCTTTCTTACCACTTTGGTTACTTTTTTTTTCTTGTCTGATTGCTGCAGCCAGGACTTCCAGTACTATGTTGAATAAAGGTGGCAAGAGTAGAATTCCCTGTTTTTTCCTGACTGCAGAGGAAAAGCTTTGAGCTTTTCACCATTGAGTATGATCTTATCTCCTGGTTTGTCATATATGGCCTTTTTTAAGTTGAGATATGTTCACTCTAAACGCATGTTGTTGCGTTTTTATCTTGAATGAATATTGAATTTTTCAAATGCTTTTTCTGCATCTATTGAGATGATCATATGATTTGTATATTTCATTTTGTTAATGTGCTATATCACATTGATTTATAGATATTGAACCATCCTTGCATCCCTGAAATAAATCCCACTTGTGGTGAATGATGCTTTTAATGTATTGTTTAATTTGGTTGATTAAAATTTGTTGAAGTTTTTTAAATCTATGTTCATCAGGAACATTGGTCTGTAATTTTATTTTTTTTTGTAGTTTCTTTGTCTGGTTTTGGTATCAGGGTAATGCTGGCCTCATAGAATGAATTTGGAAGCATTCCTTCCTCTTCTGTTTTCTGGAATTGTTTGAGAAGGATAGCTATTAACTAGTCTTTAAATGTTTGGTAGAATTCACCTATGAAGCCATCTAGTCCCGGATTTTTATGTGTTGGGGGCTTTTTTTTTCTTTTTTTGTTACTGATTCAGTTTGTTTATTATTAATTGGTCTATTCAGATTTTCTATTTTTTCCTGATTTAGTCTTGGGGGATGTATGTTTCTAGGACTTTATCCATTTCTTCTAGTTTCTCCAGTTTGTTGGTGTATAATTTTTTGTAGTAGTCTCATAATCCTTTGTGTTTCTGTGGTATCAGTTGTAACTTCTCTTTCATTTCTGATTTTTTTAAAGATTTTATTTATTTATTTGAGAGAGAGAGAGTGAGCAAGAGAGAGCACAATCAGGGGGCGTGGCAGAGGGAGAGGGAGAAGCAGGCTCCCTGCTCGCCCGATGTGGGGCTCAATCCCAGGACCCTGGGATCATGACTGAGCTGAAGGCAGATGCTTAACTGACTGAGCCACCTAGGTGCCCCACTTTCATTTCTGATTTTACTTACTTTGAGTAGTCCCCTTTTCTTTCTTGATGAGTCTGGCTATGGATTTATCAATTTTGCTTATCTTTTCAAGGTCAAAGCTCTTAGTTTTACTGATCTTTTCACTTGTGCTTTTAGTCTGTATTACATTTATTTCTGTTCTGATCTTTATTTACTTCCTTCTCTTCACTTTGGGCCTTGTTTCTTCTCCATTTTCTCGTTCCTTTAGGTATAAGGTTATATAGTTTATCTGAGATTTTTTCTTGTTTCTTGAGATATAGGCCTGTATCATTATAAACTTCCTTCTTAGAAATTTTTTTGCTGTGTCTCAAAGAGTTTGAACCATTGTATTTCCATTTTCATTTGTCTCCAGGTATTTTCTGTTTTCCTCTTTGATTTTTTTGGTTGACCATTGGTTGTTTGAGTAGCATGTTGTTTAGCCTCCACATCTTTGTGTTTTTTTTCCAGGTTTTTTTTCTTGTAATTTACATCTACTTTCATACCATTGTTGTCAGAAAAAATGCTGGATATGATTTTAATCTTTTAAAATTTATTAAGGCTTGTTTTGTTGGCTAACATGTCATCTATCTTGGAGAATGTTCCATGTCCATTTGAAAAGATTGTGTATTTTGCCGTTTTTGGATGTAATGTTCTGTATATATCTGTTAAATCCATCTGGTCTAATGTGTCACTCACTGCCACTGTTCCCTTAGTGATTTTCTGTCTGGATTATCATCCATTGATGTAAGTGGAGTGTTAAGTCCCCTACTGTTATAGTATTACTGTTATTTTCACCTCTTATGTCTGTTAATATGTGCTTTACATATTTCAATGCTCTTATGTTGGGTGCATATATATTTACAACTGTTATATCTCCTTGTTCGATTGATCCTTTTATCATTATGTAATTCCCTCCTTTGTCTCTTGTTACAGTCTTTGTTTTCAAGTGTATTTTGTCTAATCTAAGTATTGCTACCTCAGCTTGTTTTTTGTTCCATTTGCATGGAATATTTTTCTTCATCCTCTTCACTTTCAGTCTGTATGTGTTTTTATGTCTGAATTGTGTCTCTTCCAGGCAGTATATAGATGGATATTGTTTTTTTATCCATCAGTCACCCTTTGTCTTTTGATTATAGCATTTATTCCATTTACATTTAAAGTAATTATTGGGGGCCCCTGCCTGGCTCAATTGGTGTAGTGTGTGAATCTTCACCTCAGGGTTGTAAGTTCAAGCCCCAGGTTGGGTGTAGAGATTACTTAGATTACTTAAAAATAAAATCTTTTAAAAAATTAAAATAATTTTTTTAAAGATTTTATTTATTTATTTGACAGAGAGATAGAGCACGAGTAGGCAGAGTGGCAGGCAGAGGCAGAGGGAGAAGCAGGCTTCCCGCGGAGCAGGGAGCCCGACGCGGGGCTCGATCCCAGGACTCTGGGATCATGACCTGAGCCGAAGGCAGACGGTTAACCGACTGAGCCAGCCAGGCGCCCCCGCCACCCTCCTTCCTACTCTTTTCAATGATCTTTTTCTTTATATTCCCAGCTGGGGAGGAGCTGTTCTGCTAGTCTTTAGGTCATTTTCAGAGCATGTTGCATTTGATGTAGTTGCAGCCTCAGTGTGTCTGTGGGAGGGAGGTGAGCCCAGGACCCTCCTGTTCTGCCGTCTTCCCTGAGTATATATTTTATTTGCTTAAATGGATTCTCTGTTCATCATGTGTGGTGATGGTGTCACGATCTCGCAGCTAGTAGGTAGGATGGAAGTCGACAAGGTGGCACTGCTGTCCCTGGAGGAAGAAAACTAAGTATACCTTTATGTTAATTAGGTGGAAGCACATCTTTATCGTAGAGATTAATAGTTCACATCACCTGGAGTTAGGATATGAGATGCTGTGGAGTAAAAAAAAAAAAAAAAAAAGCTTGATTTAGGAGTTTTGGTGTCTGTATTTTGATGCTGCTTTTATCATTGCTAATTTTGTTTATTAAGCCATTTTGATATGGAAAGCGGTCAGGAACCTGCTGATTTAAGACAAGCCAAACTGGTCTGGTTTAAGAGGACCATTGTGACAACGAGAAAGTATCACCCATTTAGAAAAGAGGATTTAGAGTGATGTGAGTAATCAGTTTCCTATGACTTGAGATATCATTCACTGATATTAAAAAATGAACCCATTACAGTATACTCAGAAACTTCACAGTACTTTGATTTTTCTGCTTAATTTAGTGCCAAAAATGGTGTAGACTCCTTAATCATTTAGAGTGTCTCTGAGTGACTGTATGTGGGTTAGGTCCATCTACCTGTTTTAAAGTTGAATCTGCTTTTTCTGCATATAAAGGAGACTCACTGGCTTTAATTAGCCCTCCTGTATAGGGCAATGCTCTTTGATGAGAGGAAATGAGTTATTTCATGTACATTCATTCAAGAAAAATTAGTGAGCACCTTCTCACCCATGTCCTGGGGATGCAGTGGTGAACACAAGGCAAAATCCTACTTTTCTTCCCAGAGGCAGTTGCAGTATCCTGTTCATTTTCTTTGTTCTTCTAAAATGCTGCAAAAAGACCTTAGAAGGCCTAGTGAGTCTCCCTTGGCATTCTGTGTTTGGAGTCATAACTGGAAGGAGGAAAAGGAAAGTTGGTTTCTGGCTCCATCAAGCTGAAGTGCTGCCCTTAGTTATAAACCCTTGTTTAATTCTTATGAGTCCAAAGTACTTTCTTGGTTGTTCCCTGTATCCCTTTCCAGTAACTTAATGGAGATAATAAGCTCACAGTTGTGACCATCATCGTTTAATTTTCAACCGGAGAAACACAGTTAGTGGAAATACAATCTGCCAAGGGACTTGTATAGGAATAGGTAATTTCCATGCCATAGGATGACATGACAGGCACCTAGTGGTCCTGCCTGTGTGAAAAATGTTACTTCCATACGTACTGAAGTCTTAATGATTTGTTGGACATTTCCACTAGTTGGTTACACCTGTGGCTTCTGAAGATTTTTGTTAGTTTGGGTTTTGAGTTTTAGTTAATAGAACCACTGTTTTTCTTTTCTTTCTTTCTTTCTTTCTTTCTTTTTTTTTTCAGAGGGAGTGCAGAGGGGCAGAGGGCGAGGGAGAGAGAGAATCTTGAGCAAACTCCCTTGCCAGCGTGGAGCCTGATGCAGGGCTCGATCTCACGACCCTGAGATCATGACCTGAGCTGAAATCAGGAGTCAGATGTAACCAACTTAGCCACCCAGGTGCCCCACCAGAACCACTTTTTTTCTTTTTAAAGGTTTTTTTAATTGATTTATTTGAGAGAGAGAGAACGAGAATGAGAGTGGGGAGGGGCAGAGAGAGAAGGAAAAGCACACTCCCTGCTGAGCAGGGAGCTGGAAGCAGAGATCAATCCCAGACCCCGGGATCATGACCTGAGCTGAAGGCAGACACTTAACCGACTGAGCCACCCAGGCGTTCCCCAACAGAACTACTTTTTAAAAAATAGTCCAACCAAATGAAGGTTAGGTACTTTTGCTGTACCAGATCAAAATAGGTTTACAGAAAGCCCTGGTGCTGTCTTCTCTAAACTTTATTCATTAACATGGAATAGTTTACTTGATATGTAATTATTGAAAGATACTAAGAACCTGACCATGACAGTAATTTTCAATATGGTGGGGTTGGAGAGGGGTGGATATCAACCATAGAAGGCAGCATGGGATGCTGGCAGTCTAGGCTTGGCCATAGTGGGGTATCTCCAAAGGGCTTCTTGGGCTCCTGTGTGTAGGTTGTTGTGTTAGGAATGGTAGGAGAGGGCAACCTGAGATTCCTGAAGACTTATTATACTTATTCACTTTTACTTAACTAGTTTGAGAACCTTAAAGATCAATTTCCTTAGTTTGAGGGGCATGGGTACTGGTAAATTTAGGTGTAGATCTCTTACTTCCTTTCCTGTGTTATCTTTGTTAATGGAAACTTTTCTGTCAGTTTAGAAAACTGATTTTGAATACTGGAATAATAATTTTAGGACCATGAATTAACATGAGCCCATTGCTGTACTGTCCTAACCACATTATGCAAGTAATTCGTGTTGACAACCCATTTTTGTCTTCTATTCATGTTTACTACTTAGCATTGTTTTAACATAATGACATTCTTTTTTTATTTTAAATTCAATTAATTAACATATAATATATTATTGGTTTCAGAGGTTGAGGTCAGTGATTCATCAGTCTTATATAATACCCAGCGTTCATTATATCACGTGCCCTCCTTAATGCCCATCACCCAGTTACCCCATCCCCCTCTCCCCCTCCCCTCCAGCAACCCTCAGTTTGTTTCTTATGATTAAGAGTCCCTATGGCTTGTTTCCCTCTCTGATTTCGTCATGTTTTATTTTTTCCTCTCTTCCCCTATAATCCTCTGTTTTGAGGGTATTATGCTAAGCGAAAGAGGGTATTATGCCAACTGAAATAAGTCAGAGAAAGACAATTATCATATGATCTCACTCGTATGTGGAATTTAAGAAACATAATGACATTCTGATAACCTATACATGCTCACTAAACTTGAAAGATGTGAATTCTAGAACTCCTTATCTCTCTGTCTATTATGTATTTATCTTTAGAACTCCTTTTCTATTGTCTGGTGTTATTGTAGGTATGAGCAGTTCTTGAATCCTTCAGATCCAGTTTTAAATTCCACTGTATATTCATGTAGATAGACGTTATCTGCTGTAACAGAGGCCCCCAAATAGAGTGCCTTAAACAAGCTTGCTCTTTCCCACATCAGGGTTGGATGGCAGCTCCTCAATTATTAGGTACACAGGCTCGTTCTTCTCGTTCTGTTGTCCTCAAAAAGCATCCTCCATGTTGTGATTTGAGCTGGCTGCTCTAACTCACTATCACATTCTTTTTTTTTTTTTTTTAAGATTTTATTTATTTACTTGAGAGAGAGCGCACAAGAGCGGGGAATGGCAGAGGGAGAGGGAGAAGCAGACTTCCCGCCGAGCAGGGAGCCTGACGCGGGGCTCGATCCCAGGACCCTGGAATCATGACCCGAGCCGAAGGCAGATGCTTACCCAACTGAGCCACCCAGGCGCCCCTCACTATCACATTCTTATTCTAACCAAAGGGATGGCAGAAGGGGCAGGAGATAAGACACTCCTTCCATTTAAGGATCTAACTTAACAGACGTGTACATCGGTTGCTCACATATCCCACTGGCCAGACCTTAGTCATATGGTGACACCTAGCTATAAGGGAGGCTGGAAAATGTGGTCCTTAACTACGTAGCCATGTGTCCAGTTAAAATGATGATTACTTTCTTAGAAAGGAAGAAAAGATACTGGGGGACAACTCAAAGTCTCTGCCGTACACGGTTTCTGATGTACAATTTTAGGACTTATCTGGAGATACTATTTTCATAATATTGGATACTCAGTTGCTTCAGGATTAGAATCCAAACTTGTCTGCATGACAGATTTTGGCTCCTGCCTGTCCCTCTAGCTCCTCTCTCACCCCTCCTAACGTCGCATTGTAAACTGCACTTCAGCAAACTTTCCGTGTTTTCTTACCCTCACACTTTTGTAGTTGCTGCTTTTCCTGAAATGATGACTACTTTTTGTCCTTCAGGGGTTTAGTTGTCACCCGTCTTGGGAACATTTCCTTGAGCCTCCTCTACTTCACAGCTGTTGCCAGTTGTTTCTTTCATATATTTGTATAGTATCATTTGTGCCTTTCTTTAGCAACCTTTATTATAATGAGTGCTTTTACTTCTCTGTGTCTCCCACTGGATTGTGAGTCCCTTGAGGGCAAGGGCCAAGTCAGTCACCTCTTTGTTGTCTGCTATGACACCTGACCCCGATATGCTTTTTTTGTTTTATAAAGATTGTATTTTTTTTGTCAGAGACAGAGCACGAGTGAGCGCACAAGCAGGGGGAGCGGGCGAGGGAGAAGCAGGCTCCCCACTGAGCAGAGAGCCCGATGTGGGACTCGATCCCAAGACCCTGGATCATGACCTGAGCTGAAGGCAGACACTTAACCCACTGAGCCACCCAGGCGTCCCCTGGCCCTGATGTTTAACTAATGTTTGTTGAGTGAGAAAACGAATGAATGAACATTTGGCTTACTAATTATGGCTGTTTGATTAAGCTGGCAGCTCTTTTGCCATTTGGAAATTGCCATGCTTAGAATATTCTCCAGTAGCCAGCACTGGGTAAGTTTATAATAGGTATTGGTAAACTCAGACAGACAGTTTGAAATATTTATCAGATGACTAAAATATACACATTATAGGGGATACAAGAAACAGATGTGTAAAATTTTAGAGTGAGGAGGAGCCCTAGGTATCATTTCATTCAACCCTACTGATTTTAAAAAGGTATATAATATAATGGAGAGGAAAAAGTTAAATCACTTGCTCAAGGGCCTCTGTGTTCAAGGAGCTTGCAATGTCATTGGATAGATGATATGTACAGACATGAAAAAGGTGATTGAGAAAAAAGTGCCCAAGGAACAGAGAAGCCTGGACTAGTCAAGGTAGGTTCAACCACAGACTTAGTTTTTGAGGTGAGTCTTGATAGCTGCGAAGGATTTTGAGATGAGAGGATATTCCAGGTGTAGGGAATGTGTGAATAAAAGTGCACATGTAAGGGGAGCTTGGGTGGCTCAGTCGGTTAAGCCTCTGACTCTTGATTTTTGGCTCAGGTCATGATCTCAGGGTCATGAGATCGAGTCCTGTGTAGGGCTCCGTGCTGGGTGTGGAGGCTGCTTAAGATTCTCTCACTCCTTCTCCCCCCACTTAAAAAAAAGTGCACATATAGGGATGTACAGGTGACTGTTGGGATCTGTTCCGTTAAATGGTATTTAATAATAAGAGAAAAAGGAGGAAAATAGAGTCAGAAAATGGAGGGACTTGAATATCATGCTGCGGAGGGAGACCACTGGCACTGACTGATATAATGAAAACGATTTTTGCATGTTTTATTTGACTGGTAGGTGGACTGGGTTGAAGGCTAAATGGGTCATGAAACTGGCACTTGGTCTAATATGCCGATTAAAAAATATGATCTTGGGGCACCTGGGTGGCTCAGTCGTTAGGCATCTGCCTTCGGCTCAGGTCATGATCCCAGGGTCCTGGGATTGAGCCCTGCATCAGGCTCCCCGCTCAGAGGGGAGTCTGCTTCTCCCTCTCCCACTCCCCCTGCTTGTGTTCCTTCTCTCACTGTGTCTCTCTCTGTCAAATAAATAAAAATCTGTAAAAAAAAAAATGAACTTAATGGATTCTTTTTTTTTTTTTTTTTAAAGATTTTATTTATTTATTTGAGAGAGAGAGACACAGCGAGAGAGGGAACACAAGCAGGGGGAGTGGGAGAGGGAGAAGCAGGCTTCCCGCGGAGCAGGGAGCCCGATGCGGGGCTCGATCCCAGGACCCTGGGATCACGACCTGAGCCGAAGGCAGACGCTTAACGACTGAGCCACCCAGGCGCCCCAGAACTTAATGGATTCTAAAGTTTTCGCTCAGTGGTGAAAACATGAAACACCACGAGTTCCTATGATAATTAACATGTCAGCTTTCTTCTTAATGGAAACAGTAAGCCCAAGCTGCAAGCTTGTGCTATTATAATGTGCATGCATTAGTCATGACATGACATACTGTAGATAATTGTATAAACTCTCACGTTACACCAATAAACCGTACAAATTCCGGAAGTAACTGAGAACGTGGTAGCAGCTGCAACACCAGGCCTTGCTGTTTTGTCAGTCCAGCCGATTAACATGAAGCGGCATGAACCCTCTCAAAGCATTTGGAAACCATTTTTTTAAAAAATGTTTTCTTTAGAAAACTAAAATGCAATATTGTATTTTGGTACAAAACAGAAGCCAAGAGGGAACACTAGTCAGAGATATACACTAAGTTAAACTTTATCCAAAAATGAAAAGCATTTTTTATAGTCTGGAATGAGTGTATTTCTTTAAGGGTGATAAATGTGTGGATGTGAAGGGACCTGTGGATGGGCTTCACGTAGACTTTCGAAAGTGTCTAAGTGTATAGCTTCAGAAACATATCTTGAATACCTAATCATTTTTTGAGGTTCTATATTAGAATAGTTTGTATTATTTATCTTTCTTCTAAGAATTACAGGGAAAAATCTCAGTTAAATGAAGGTTCATTTAAGTTATGTTTATTTGAGCCTAGCATATTTGTGAAACACTTTTAGGAAGCTTACCCAAAAGTATTTGTTACCCAAAAGTAATTGTATTGTACAATTAAAGGTATCAATACCTCGTCTATAGTATTTTTGTATTTCACCATGATTTAAAGTTAACTGTATGTTGGCTTTTGAAAATTAAAAGCATTTTAACAACTAAAGGAGTATATTTTTTCTCTGACCCCAAACCCCCCACTCTGTTAGATAATTTGGTAAACTTGATTTTTTAAAAAGATTTTTTTTATTTGAGAAAGAGAACATGAGAGAGAGCAGAGAGCACAAGCGGGGGGTGGGGAGGAGAGGGGCAGAGGGAGAGGGAGAAGCAGACTCCCTACCGAGCAGGGAGCCTGATGCGGGACTCAACCCCAGGACCCTGGGATCATGACCTGAGCCGAAGGCAGACGCTTAACCAACTGAGTCACCCAGGCGCCCCAAATTTGGTAACCTTTAGCCCATCATAAACATTTTATGCCTTGATTAAAACATGAAAATCTGTAACAACCAGTTTTAGCATCATACACTATTATAAGACTTATTATTATTGTAGGGAAGTCACGGTATTGAATGTGCCTTTAAGACCTAAAACCAGTTCTCATGATCTCTTAGCTATAATATATTGAAAAACATTTATTTGTTCTAGTTCCCAGTGTGATTGAAATCCTAATTGGAATACTTAAAATAATTTGCAGTGTGTTATTTAATAGGCATCATTCAATAGAAATCAGCACACATGCTGTCTATTACATAAAAACAGTACTTAATCACTGTGGACTTAAGAATTATAGTAGTGGTTAGGAGTTATCAGCTCTAAGCCTGATTTAAAATTAGACTGCCATGGGGCGCCTGGGTGGCTCAGTCATTAGGCGTCTGCCTTCGGCTCAGGTCATGATCCCAGGGTCCTGGGATCGAGCCCCGCATCTGTCTCCCTCCCTGCTCTGCGGGAAGCCTGCTTCTCCCTCTCCCACTCCCCCTGCTTGTGTTCCCTCTCTCGCTGTGTCTCTTTCTGTCAAATAAATAAATAAAATCTTAAAAAAAAAAATTAGACTGCCACTTCCTACTTGTGTGTTAATAAGCAAGTTTCTTAGGGCGCCTGGGTGGCTCAGTCGTTAAGCGTCTGCCTTCAGCTCAGGTCATGATCCCAGGGTCCTGGGATCGAGTCCCACATCGGGCTCCCTGCTCGGCAGGAAGCCTGCTTCTCCCTCTCCCGCTCCCCCTGCTTGTGTTCCTGCTCTTGCTATCTCTCTCTCTGTCAAATAAATAAATAAAATCTTTAAAAAAAAAAAGCAAGTTACTTAATTTCATTGAGTCATGGTTGCCTTGTTTCAAATGGAGAAAACAAGGAATTTTTATAAGAATCAAATAGGGGTGTCTGGGTGGCTCAGTGGGTTACACATGTGACTCTTGATTTCGGCTCTGATCATAATCTTGGGGTCGTGCGGTGAGCCCCGTGTGTCATGCTCTGCATTCAGTGGGGAGTCTGCTGGAGATCCTCTCTCTCTCCCTCTCTCCCCGCTCTCTCGCACTCTCTCTCTTTAAAATAAGTAAATCTTTTAAAAAAAGGAATTAAATAAAATAATGCATGTGAGTGTTTAGCACAGTACTTAAAATATTGTAAGAGTCAATGAATGCTAGCTATTATTATTTTATATAAATAGTATAATATGATTTTCAAAAGCATTTTGGCTGTTAGTTTAAATTTTTTCCAGCTATTTTATTTAAAGCAAACATCTATAGAAGAAAAAATATCAAAAGAATGAGCTAAGTGACAACATCAGCAACTTAATAGTTATCAAAGAATAGGGGACGTTTTTGTCGGGTAAATTACTTGTTGTCAATTATTTGGACAAATAACTAAAGAAAATGACAAAAATTAACCAGCAGACTTCAAATGACTTTGCCTTAACTCTTACTGATAAGATTTGTTTTAAATTGCCTCACTATTACTTAGGAAATAACCTGATTTTAATTAGACTTTTAAAAAACTTTATTTTGAAATAATTACTGATTTTCAGGCACTAGTAAAGATAGTACAGAAAGAAAACCTGTGCCCTTCACCTTGTTTTCCCCATTGTAACTATAGTATTTTATCAGAGCCTAAAAAATTGACATTGGTACAATGTGTTTATAATTTTACACCATTTTATCGCATTATATATGCATGTAACCACCTCCAGATCAAGAGATAGAACTATTCCATCTCCATAAACACAATTTAGACAATTCAAGAGAATAAGGAAGGAAAGAAATCTATTGTATTTACCCATATTTTTCTTATCATGTTCTTTCTTTCTTCCTGATATTATAAGATTCCTTATTTTATCATTTCCTTTCAGTTTAGACATCTTCCTTTAGCTTTTCTTTTAAAGTAGGTCTCCTGGCAACAAATTCTTAGTTTTCCTTCATCTGAGAATAGCCTGATTTCTCCCTCATTCCTGAAGGAAATTTTTGCTGGATATTGGATTCTGGGTTGACAGTTCCTTTCTTCCCACGTTCAAAAAATCTTGTGTGCCCTTCCTTATGGCTTCCAAGGTTTACTGATGAAAAATCTGTCATGTGAATTGTTCCCCTTGTAGGCAAGGTGGCACTTCACTGTCTCCCTCTGATTTCAGGATATTTTTATTTGTCAAAAGTATGACTATGATGTATATTAGATTAGATTTTTTCAGATTTACCTAGTTTGGGGTTCGCACAGCCTCTTGAATCTGTAGGCTTTTGAAATTTGGGATGTTTCCAACCATTATTCCTTTGAGTACTTTTTCAGCTGCACCCTATTTTTCTCTCCTTGGACTCCGATGACATGAATGTTAAATCTTATAGTCCCCCAAGTCCTGATGTTCTGTTTATTTTTTCTCTCCCTTTTGTTTAGGTTGGGTAATTAGGATTATTCTGCCTTCGAGTTCGCTGATTATTTTCTTCTGCCCCTTTCATTGTGCTGCTGAGCCTATCTGCTGAGTATTTTATTTTCAGTTATTGTATTTTTCCAGTTTTAAGAGTTCCATTTGGTGCTTCTTTATATCTTCTATTTCTTTGCTGTGACTTTCTATTTCTTTGCTGAGACTATTTCATTTGTTTCGAGCATGTTCATAATTACTTGTTAAAGCATTTTTATGATGGCTGCTTTAAAATCTTTGTCACATAATGTTAACATCTCTGTCATCTTGATGTTGACATTTATTTATTTTGTCATTCAGCTTGAGATCCTTTTGATTGTTGGTATGATGAGTGATTTTTTTGGATGTCAACTTGGACATTTTAAGCACGTCATGAGATTTGGAGTTTTATTGACACTTTCTGTTTTAGCCAGCTTCTTCTGGCACCACTCTGTCAGGGGTGGGGACAACGGTCCCCATTACTGCCAAGTGGGTCTTGGTGTCCAGATGCCCAGTTGACCTCTATTGACACTTGAGGGGTCAGCTCCTCATTACCGATGGGTGAGGGTGGGAGTACTGGTTCCCCATTAGGCCTCCAGTGATACCTCCCTGACCGAGAAGGGTAAGAGTGCATTGTTACTGCTCTGCACATGGCCTCCACGGACACCCTGGTGGGGGATAACCACATTACCATGGGGCAGTGGTGCAAGTTCTGATGTTCTAGTTAGGCTTCTCTTACACCACCCCAGCCAGGGTAAGTGTGCCTCCCTACAGGCTTGTGAGGATGGAAGTTTAGGCTCCCTACTAAGTCTTTGTTGATGTGGGTATAGTTACATTTTTTCCGTGCTGGAATAGAACAGTTCTTATCTAAAAGTGTTCTGTCCTACTAAGCTGCCCCTTTCCTGATCCTTTGGCTAGGTGAACAGGCTTTTTTAAGGGCTTCTTTTTTCCTCTGTGCTCATTGTCATTTCTAGGTTTTCAGCTTCTTCGGCTTCACAGGTAGAATATATGGGGTTAGTAGAAAGCTCACGGAACTCACCACTGTGTTGTTCTTGGGTCCTGAGTTCCCTGGCCAGTCTGTCTCTTCTCTCCACCTTTCAGAGCTTTCTTGTATTTGTTTTATATATGATGTCCATGGTTTTTAGTGGTACTTTGTAGGAGGAATAGGGAAACACACATCTACTTCATCTTTTCCAAAGCAGAAGTTTGACTTATTTTTGGTATTTTTGAATTCTTGCTAGTTATTAAGGTTTAATTCCATCTCAGAACTTACAACCGGAGACTTTTTGGAGTAGCTTTGTATGCCATCTTGCTACTTTGGCAGTAATATTATTTAAAGGTATCTTTATATAGGCAACATTTCTTTAGTTTCTAAGGCAAAGTGCTAATTCTAAGAACCATGTACCTCACATTCAAGAGTCTGTTATACCTTTAAGAATTTACATATGTTAAACAAATCTGTCTTGAGGTAAGGGCAATAAAAGAGGACAGATGTATAGATGGCAGATTTCACAGAGAATAAAATCTTAGAGTGAGAGTGCAGGACTAGTGTTGTACTGAATTTAGTAATTATAATGCTTAAGTAATGATTAAACTTGCATGTTATTGCAGCATTAGTTAACTGGCAAACACATAACTCTCCTTAAAATCCTTTAGAGACATATTGTATTGGCATACATTACTGTTTTACATGTCCTGAAACAATAAATATAGATTGGACTGATTGAAAGACTTTATGCTTTAGCAATGAATTTCCTCTGTACTTCAGTATCTCACTGTGATTTTACTTTGTCTCTTCTGTTGTTTCCCTCTTAAGGAAGTTCGAGAACATGGCTCCAAAAATGATAGCAGTGGCAAAGCCTTCCTTTGCTCTTGGAGTTGATGTATACTGCCGATAGGGCTAGAAGGGGCCATTGATGGCCCCAGAGCTAAAATTTAACTTAATATAATGAAATATTCAGAGCCGAATGTGAACATATATATCCTCTCAGTTTAGAGACAAAGAACTTGAAGCCCAGAGATGTTGTCAGACCTGGGAGAGGTAACAACTACTTGGAAAAAAAATGGCGCTCAAATTCAGATGCCCTGATCCTGGGGCCATTGTGTTTTCCACTAGCTGGTACAACGAGGGGAGACTGAGACCCAGAGCCTGCCCTCCAAAATTCTAGTGGGGGAGATGGCAAGGACAAAAGAAACTATAGAATGTGGTAGAAAGCTACTGTGCTCATAAAGGATGGTCAGATAAAGTTCTGTGAAATGTAATTCTTCAATCATTTAAAAATATACGTCATTTCAAAAAAATCTACTTCAGTTGTGTCCTATGAATACATAAGGAAAAGGAAAGAAGTCAGAAACCTTACTTCCAAGCTCTTCTAGAGAAAAAGATCCCTGAACTTACTGGTTTTTATTTTGAAAACTTATGCTCGTAGGATAAAAGTGTAGACAGTGGTGCTTGGTTTAGCATTTTTCATAATTTATTTAGCCCGACATAGAGTGTTTCTGTACAGGCACACATTATTTTATTGTCCTTTGCTTTTATTGCACTTCACAGCTACTGTGTTCTATAAATTGAAGGTTTGGGGGCAACCCTGCATGGAGCAAGTCTTTCGGCACCATTTTTCCAATAGCATTTGCTCACTGCATGTCTCTGTATCATGTTTTGATAATTCTCGCAATATTTCAAATTTTTTCATGATTTATATTTGTTATGGTGATTTGTGGTCAGTGGCCTTTGATGTTACTATTCTGATTATTTTGGAGCATCATGAACCGCATCCATATAAATGCTGAACTTAATTGATAAATGTTGTGTGTGTTCTGACTGCTCCACCGACCACATGTTCCCCAGTCTCCCTCTTCTTGGGCCTCCCTATATCCTGAAACACAACACTATTGAAATTAGACCAATTAATAACCCTACAATGGCCGGCAAGTGTTCAAATGAAAGGAAAAGTCACATGTCTCTCACTTTAAATCACAAGGTAGAAATGATGAAGCTTAGTGACAAAGGCATGTCTTAAGCCAAGACAGGCTGAAAGAAAGCTAGGCTAGGCGTCTTGCACCAAACAGCCTCCTTGTGAATGCAAAAAAAGAGTTCTCGAAGGAAATTAAAAGTGCTACTCCAGTGAACATACGAATGATACGAAAGCGAAACAGCCTACTGTGGCTATGGAGGAAGTTTGAGTGGTCTGGACAGAAGATCCAACCAGCCACGACATTCCCTTAAGCCAAAGCCTAACCCGGAGCAAGGCCTTAACTGTCTTCGATTCTATGAAGGCTGAGAGAGGCGAGGAAGCTGTGGAAGCAAAGTGTGTGAAGCCAGCAGAGGGTGGTTCATGAGGTTTAAGGGAAGAGTTATCTATAGCACATGAAAGTGCAAGGGGAAGCAGCCAGTGCCGATGGAGAAGCTGCCGCAAGTCATCCAGAAGGTCTAGCTAAGATCAGTAACAAAGAGGCTGCACTACACAACAGAATTTCAGTGTAGATGAAACAGCCTTCTACTGAAAGAAGATGCCATCTAGGACTTTCATAGCTAGAGAGGAGAAGTCCGTGCCTGGCTTCAAAGCTGCAAAGGATGGGCCGGTGCTCTGATTATTAGAGGCAACTATAGCCCGTGACTTTAAGTTGAAGCCAATGCTCATGGACCATTCCAGAAATCCCAGGGCCTTAAGAATTGTGCTACGTCTACTCTGCCTGTGCTCTCTACAAGAAATGACAAAGGCTGGATGAGGACAGCATATAAAAGAGCTAGACATCTCAATATAAGGGAGATTTTCTTTTTGGTGTGTGGTGTTTGTTTGTTGGGGGGGGTATTTTTAATGACTGCAACAAAACCAATCTAAAATTGCAGCTTCTGGAAGAACCATTTATTCTTGTCTTGTACCTCTCCTCGAACTTGACCTTGGCCTCTCGTGTGGCCTTGCATTGAAGAGCAGGTTCTCTGAAGACATCCTTGTTGACAACAGTTTTGTCCAAGGGGATATCGGCAGAGTACCTTGTAGGCATGAGATGACTGTAGTTATAAGCATTCACAAAAGATTTGATCTTTGACCTCTTGGCAATTTCTTCTTGCCCATGGCAGCTGTCACTTTGGGATAGTGGTCCATTCCAGCCACCAGAGCATGTAGGGACAGTCTGAGGTGCCATCATTAATGTTCTTCAGGATGACCGCTTTGCATTGGGAATAGCATCCAGCCAGGACCAGCACCACCTTCCCGGGTTTCATGAACTTGCCCATCTCGACACCAGCCACTCAAGCCTACAGCAGAAAGAAGGGAGATTTTCTTTTTTTTTTTCCTTTTAAGTTTTATTTATTTATTTGAGAGAGAGAGAATGAGAGACAGAGAGCATGAGAGGGAGGAGGGTCAGAGGGAGAAGCAGACTCCCTGCAGGGAGCCCGATGCGGGACTCGATCCCGGGACTCCAGGATCATGACCTGAGCCGAAGGCAGTCGCTTATCCAACTGAGCCACCCAGGTGCCCCAAGAAGGGAGATTTTCTAATAAAGCCCTTGAATAATGGAATGAGTCATCTCAGGGTACAGGGAATTCTGTCACTGGAAGTGAATTAGGAAAGGTTCACTGACCTCTTGACAGGAATGATAGTTTATAGGAGAATTAAGCATTGTGTAGGTGGTGGGATCTAGATGATCTATTAAGTTCCCTTTGGACCCTAAGATTTTATTATTTAAATTATTTCAATTGCTGCCTAAGCTTTAGAGACACAAGCATCGTTTAAATATTTTATTTTCCTCACTTGACACAGAAATCCTATATTTCTTGATTTTTAGAGAACTAAAGTGTCATATCTAACATTAAAAAAATCTATCATTGTGGAGTAACATTCTCATTATTGGGATTATATATTACATTAGGCATCACTGTATTTCACCAGAGGTGTCTATAGGACTAACATTTTAGTCCATGGATCCCTCATGCGTAGAAGAATTGAAGCAGAACACCAGATTTAGCCTGTGTGCTGGAGATTTCCCACTATAACAAGATATGAATGTGTTTTAATTTCTAGTAGTGGTCAATACAGTAATGTCCAATGTTCCTTCTCAGTACAGACATTTCAGGTGCTTTCTAGTCTTTATTATAGAGTAACTCATACACATAGCAGAACACTTTATTTATTTTTTTAAAGATTTTATTTATTTATTTATTTGAGAGAGAGAATGAGATAGAGAGAGAGCATGAGATCAGGGAGGGTCAGAGGGAGAAGCAGACTCCCCGCTGAGCAGGGAGCCCGATGTGGGACTCGATCCCGGGACTCCAGGATCATGACCTGAGCCGAAGGCAGTCGCTTAACCAACTGAACCACCCAGGCGCCCCTAGCAGAACACTTTAAAAAAACCCAAAAAGTATCCATGAAAAATAAGTCTTCTCTCTCTAGTGGCAGACATCGTTAGTTTTTTATTTTTGTCTTTATGCTTACAGGTGTTTTCTATGCAAATAAAAGTAGGTACATATATCCTCTTTTTTTTTTTTTAATTTTATTTTGTTATGTTAGTCACCATACAATACATCATTAGTTTTGGATGTAGTGATCCACGATCCATTGTTTTCATATAACACCCAGTGCTCCATGCAGTTCGTGCCCTCCTTAATACCCATCACCGGGCTAACCAATCCCCCCTCCCCCCTCCCCTCTAAAACCCTGTTTGTTTCTCAGGTCCATAGTCTCTCATGGTTCATCTCTCCCTCCAATTCCCCCTGCCCATTTTTCCCTTCCTTCTCTTAATGTCCTCCATGTTATTCCTTATGTTCCACAAATAAGTGAAACCATATGATAATTGACTTTCTCGGCTTGACTTATTTCACTTAGCATAATCTCCTCCAGTCCCATCCATGTTGATGTAAAAGTTGGGTATTCATCTTTTCCGATGGCTGAGTAATATTCCATTGTATATATGGACCACATCTTCTTTATCCATTCATCCGTTGAAGGGCATCTCGGCTCTTTCCACAGTTTGGCTATTGCGGACATTGCTGCTATGAACATTGGGGTGCACGTGGCCCTTCTTTTCACTACATCTGTGTCTTTGGGGTAAATACCCAGCAGTGCAATTGCTGGGTCATAGGGTAACTCTGTTTTTAAATTTTTGAGGAACCTCCACACTGTTTTCCAAAGTGGCTGTACCAACTTGCATTCCCACCAACAGTTTAAGAGGGTTCCCCTTTCTCCACAACCTCTCCAACATTTGTTGTTTCTTTCCCTGTCCATTTTTGCCATTCTAACTGGTGTAAGGTGGTATCTCAGTGTGGTTTTGATTTGGATTTCCCTCATGGCTAATGATGATGAACATTTTTTCATGTGTCTGTTAGCCATTTGTATGTCTTCTTCAGAGAAGTGTCTTTTCATCTCTTCTGCCCACTTTTTGACTTGATTATTTGTTTTTTGGGTGTTGAGTTTGAGAAGTTCTTTATAGATTTTGGATACCAGCCCTTTATCTGTAGTGTCATTTGCAAATATCTTCTCCCATTCTGTGGGTTGCCTCTTTGTTTTGTTGACTGTTTCCTTTGCTGTGCAGAAGCTTTTTATCTTGATGAAGTCCCAAAAGTTCATTTTTGCTTTTGTCTCACTAGCTTTTGGAGATGTGTCTTGAAAGAAGTTGCTGTGGCCGATGTCAAAGAGGTTACTGCCTATGTTCTCCTCTAGGATTTTGATGGATTCCTGTCTCACATTGAGGTCTTTCATCCACTTTGAGTTTATCTTTGTGAATGGTGTTAGAGAATGGTCGAGTTTCATTCTTCTGCATGTGGCTGTCCAATTTTCCCAGCACCATTTATTGAAGAGACTGTCTTTTTTCCATTGCATGTTTTTTCCTGCTTTGTCAAAGATTATTTGACCATAGAGTTGAGGGTCCATATCTGGGTTCTCTATTCTGTTCCATTGGTCTGTATGTCTGTTTTTGTGCCAGTACCATGCTGTCTTTTTTTTTTTTTTTTTTGTACCATGCTGTCTTGGTGATCACTGCTTTGTAATATAGCTTGAGATCAGGCAACGTGATGCCCCCAGCTTTGTTTTTCTTTTTCAACATCTCCTTGGCCATTCGGGGTCTTTTCTGATTCCATACAAATTTTAGGATTGTTTGTTCCAGCACCTTGGAAAATGTCATTGGAATTTTGATCGGGATGGCATTGAAGGTATAGATTGCTCTGGGTAGCATAGACATTTTAACAATGTTCATTCTTCCGATCCATGAGCATGGAATATTTTTCCATCTTTTTGTGTCTTCTTCAATTTCTTTCATGAGTGTTTTGTAGTTCCTAGAGTATAGATCCTTTACCTCTTCGGTTAGGTTTATTCCGAGGTATCTTATGGTTTTTGGTGCTATTGTAAATAGAATCGTTTCTTTAATTTCTCTTTCAACAGTTGCGTTGTTAGTGTATAAGAAAGCAACTGATTTCTGTGCATTGATTTTGTATCCTGCCACATTACTGAATTGCTGGATGAGTTCTAGTAATTTGGGGGTGGAGTCTTTTGGGTTTTCCACATAAAGTATCATGTCGTCTGCGAAAAGAGAGAGTTTGACTTCTTCTTTGCCAATTTGAATACCTTTTATTTCTTTTTGTTGTCTGATTGCTGTTGCTAGGACTTCTAGTACTATGTTGAACAACAGTGGTGAGAGTGGGCACCCTTGACATGTTCCTGATCTTAAGGGAAAGGCTCTCAGCTTTTCCCCATTGAGGATGATATTCGCTGTGGGGTTTTCATAGATGGATTTTATGAGCTTGAGGAATGTTCCCTCTATCCTTATACTCTGGAGAGTTTTAATCAGGAAAGGATGTTGTATTTTGTCAAATGCTTTTTCTGCATCAATTGAGAGGACCATATGGTTCTTCTCCCTCCTCTTATTAATGTGTTCTATCACATTGATTGATTTGCGAATGTTGAACCACCCTTGCATCCCGGGGATAAATCCCACTTGGTCGTGGTGGATGATCCTTTTAATGTATTGTTGTTTCCTATTAGCTAGGATTTTGTTGAGGATTTTGGAATCCATATTCATCAGGGATATTGGTCTGAAATTCTCCTTTTTGATGGGGTCTTTGCCTGGTTTGGAGATTAAGGTAATGCTGGCCTCATAGAATGAGTTTGGAAGTTTTCCTTCTGTTTCTATTTTTTGAAACAGCTTCAGTAGAATAGGTATTATTTCTTCTTTGAATGTTTGGTAGAATTCCCCAGGGAATCCATCAGGCCCTGGACTCTTGTTTTTTGGGAGGTTTTGGATCACTGCTTCAATCTCGTTACTGGTTATTGGCCTATTCAGGTTGTCAATTTCTTCCTGTTTCAGTCTTGGCAGCTTATAGGTTTCCAGGAAGGCCTCCATTTCATCCAGATTGCTCAGTTTATTGGCATATAGTTGATAATAATTTCTAATAATTGTTTCTATTTCCTTGGTGTTGGTTGTGATCTCTCCCCTTTCATTCATCATTTTATTAATTTGGGTCCTTTCTTCTTTTGGATAAGTCTGGCCAGTGGTTTATCAATCTTATTAATTCTTTCAAAGAACCAACTTCTAGTTTCATTGATCTGATCTACTGTGTTTCTGGTTTCTAATTCATTGATTTGATTTCTGCTCTAATTTTAATTATTTCTCTTCTAATGCGTGGCTTAGGCGTCGTTTGTTGCTTTTTCTCTAGTTCTTTAAGGTGTAGAGTTAGTTGGTGAATTCGGGATTTTTCTATTTTTTTGAGTGAGGCTTGGATGGCTATGTATTTCCCCCTTAGGACCACCTTTGCAGTATCCCATAGGTTTTGGACCGATGTGTTTTCGTTCTCATTGATTTCCATGAATTGTTTAAGTTCTTCTTTGATTTCTTGGTTGACCCAAACATTCTTGAGCAGAGTGGTCTTTAGCTTCCAAGTGTTTGAATTTCTGCCAAATTTTTTCTTGTGATCGAGTTCCAGTTGTAGAGCATTGTGGTCTGAGAATATGCAGGGAATAATCTCAATCTTTTGGTATCGGTTGAGACCTGATTTGTGACCCAGTATATGGTCTATTCTGGAGAAAGTTCCATGTGCGCTCGAGAAGAATGAGTATTCTGTTGTTTTAGGGTGGAATGTTCTGTAAATATCTATGAGGTCCATCTGGTCCAATGTATCATTCAAAGCTCTTGTTTCCTTGTTGATTTTCTGCTTAGATGATCTGTCCGTTGCTGAGAGTGGAGTATTGAGGTCTCCTACAATTACCGTATTGTTATCAGTATGACTCTTTATTTTGGTTAACAGTTGGCTTATGTAGATGGCTGCTCCCATGTTGGGGGCATAGATGTTTACAATTGTTAGATCTTCTTGTTGGATAGACCCTTTAAGAATGATATAGTGTCCTTCTGTGTCTCTTATTACAGACTTTGGTTTAAAATCTAATTTGTCTGATATAAGAATTGCTACCCCAGCTTTCTTTTGAGGTCCGCTGGCATGGAAGATAGATCTCCATCCCTTCACTTTCAGTCTGGATGTATCTTTGGGTTCAAAATGAGTCTCTTGTAGACAGCATATGGATGGGTCCTGTCTTTTTATCCAATCTGCAACCCTGTGCCGTTTTATGGGAGCGTTTAGGCCGTTCACGTTGAGAGTGATTATTGAAAGATATGAATTAATTGTCATCATGTTGCCTGTGAAGACGTTTTTATAGATTGTCCCTGTAAATTTCTGTTGTAGATCACTCTTGGGGTCTTTCTCCTTTTATAGAACCCCCCTTAATATTTCTTGCAGGGCCGGCTTAGTGGTCACATATTCTTTCAACTTCTGCCGGTCGTGGAAGCTCTGCATCTCTCCATCCATTCTAAATGAAAGCCTTGCCGGATAAAGTATTCTTGGCTGCATGTTCTTCTCATTTAGTACCCTGAATATGTCTTGCCAGGCCTTTCTGGCTTGCCAGGTCTCTGTGGATAGGTCTGACGTTATTCTGATGTTCCTCCCTCTGTACGTAAGGAATCTCTTCCCCCTAACTGCCCTTAAGATGGTTTCCTTGGTTCTAAGATTTGCAAGTTTTACTATTACATGCCGGGGTGTTGGCCTGTTTTCCTTGATCTTAGGAGGGGTCCTCTCTGCCTCTAGGACTCGAATGTTTGTTTCATTCCCCAGATTAGGGAAGTTGTCAGCTACGATTTGCTCAAATACATCTTCGAGCCCTCTCTCTCTCTCCACTCCCTCCGGGATTCCAATGATTCTGACATTGGAACGCCTCATGGTGTCACTTATTTCTGATTCTATTTTCATGGATTCTGAGTTGCTTTTCCCTGGCCTCCTCTTTTCCCTTTTTATCTATTATACTGTCTTCCAGATCGCTTATTCTCTCTTCTGTCTCAGTTACCCTAGCTGTTAGATTATCTAGATTGGATTGGATCTCATTGATAGTATTTTTAAGTTCTGCCAATTCACCTTTTATTTCTGCCCTTAGAGACTCTATGTTGCCATTAATTGATTTCTCCATTCTAGCCATTGTCTTCACAATTGCTAGCCTGAATTCCATCTCCGACATCTTGGTTATGTCTGCATCCATTTGTAAATCTGCAGCATAAGTCATAATCTCTGAGTCTTTTCTGTTTTGGGGGCTCCTCCTCCTAGTCATTCTGTTGATGGGTGGTTGAGGGAATGTATAGAGTCCAAATTATTGACCGGAACCCAAGCAAGATGCACCTGTTTTCTTGGGACCTTAGGGTTGCTGACCTCTTGTTTTCCCAGCCTGTCTTCTGCGGGAGGGGCCTGTGGCGCTGTTACTCAGGCAACCCTGTTTGGGCGGAGTTGCCCTGCGCCCCTGTGGTGGGGGATGGGCTCAGTGGGAATCAGTCTTTGGGGCTTTTGTTCTCTGGCGCCTTTCCCTGGTGGCTTTCCGCGTCTCTTCGGTGAGTCAGAGCAGAAGAGACTGTTTCCAACCCTCTGCCTCAGAGCAGAGAGACCGCAGTCTGTTCTTCAGTGAGCTCTCCAGGCCACACCGTCTCCGTTTCTGTCCGTGCTGCTATAAACTGCAGCGGCCTGGGTTGTGCGCCCCTCCGCAGCACTCCCAGTCCTGCCTCCAGGTCGGGGCACATCTCTGCCCTTTGTGCTTCTAAAACCGCCAGCCGCTTCCAATTCGCGCGCGTGCGACTCCGCCGCTTGGGGTTTCCACCCCGGAGGTTGCAGTTCACCAGCGGGACACGGCGCACCGGGTTTCCGTCTCAGAGGCTGCAGTTCGCGTGTGCATGACCGTCGCTCCGGTTTCTGTCCCGGGGGCTGCGGTTCGTGTGCGTGCGACCCTGCGGGTCTGGTTCTCCACCCCGGGGGCTGCCCTAAAGTTCTTTCCCGACGCTACCGGTCTGCGAGTCTGTGCCCGTCCGCAGCGCGAGGCTGTCACTCACCGGCGGTGTAGGATCCCCACGGCCAGGCACCCTCCCGCTGCCGTTTATCCTCCGATATCTGCCCGCAGGATCATGGCTCTCTGCTTCGTACCTCAAAACCAACCGCTTGCGATATTCTGTTTGTAGAGATCCGGATCTTCTTACATCTCAGGCTGGTTTCGTGGGTGCTCAGAGTGGTCTGGTAGTTATCCAGCTCAATTCCGGGGACCAGTTGTCATAGGGTCCCCACTCCTCCGCCATCTTTCCCCCCTCCTCAAGGCAGATGCTTAACTGACTCCATATATCCTCTTTTAAATACAAATGAGAACAAATGATAGAGAAACTGCTCTTTGCTTTTTAAAAAATGATTTAATATATGTTACAGATCTTCCCATGTTCAGGACATAAATACCTACCTTATATAATTTTTAACAATTGAGATATAATTCACATACCATGAAATTCACCCTTTTCAAGTACACAAGTTAGTCGTTTTTTTAAAAATTTGTTCACAAAATTGTGCAACCATTACCACTAATTACAGAACATTTTCATCAAAAGAAACCCTGTATCCATTAGCAGACACTACACACACACACACACACACACACACACCCCACACACCCACCCACCCCCGGTCCTTGGCAATTATCCTGCTGTCTCTGTGGATTTGCCTATTCTGAACATTCCATATAAATAGAATCATACAATATATGGTGTATTTTGTCTAGCTTCTTTCACTTAGGACAATGATTTCAAGGTTCCTTTATGTTCTCTAACATGTATCAGTAGTTAATTCCTTCTATGGCTGAATAACATTTTATTGGATAGATATTGCAGAATTTTTTGTATATGCATCCATTGATGGATATTTGGCTTGTTTCCACTTTTTGGCTCTTATGAAGAATGCTGCCATGAACATTCAGGTACACACGTTTATGTGGCGTGTTACCTTCCTATTTTTAATAACTTCATAGTAACCCATCATGTGGATGCTCTGTAGTTTATTTAAATTGTCTCCTACCCAGGGCATTTGGATTAGTTGTAGACTCTGTAATTATATCTCTTGCAAACTGTCTTGCGCATCCATTTCCATGCAGCTTTGTGAGACAGCATTCTAAGCGGTAGAATTACCACATCAAACCATATGTGTAATTTTTCATTTTGATTAATATATTGCCTCATTGCCTCCTGGAGAAATTTCATCAATTTATGCTTCCACATATCTGTTTCCCCACAGTTTTTTTTCTGTTATCTTTTTAATCTCTCCAGCATTTGTAATGTTCACTTTTATTCCTAATATTTCATGCTGTCTCTTTTTGCCAGAGGTTTGGCACTGTTATTAGGCTAACTGCTCCTGTCCCCCAACACCCCAACTCTTGACTTTCTTGATTTGTATTATTTTTGTTTTCTATTTCATTCCTTTGTGCTCTTTATTATTTCTATACTTTTTGAAAATTTTTTTACGTTGGTTTTTTTTTTTTTTAGCTTATTACATTGGATGCCTAGTCTTTTTTTTTTTTTTTTTTTTTTTTGGTTTTTTTTTTTTTTTTTTAAACTTTTAGGTTATTAAGTTTTTTTTTTTTTTTTTTTTAAGATTTTATTTATTTATTTGACAGAGAGAGAGCATAAGGAGCATAAGCAGGGGGAACGTCAGGCAGACGAAGAGGGAGAAGCAGACTCCCCACTCAACAGGGAGCCTGACGTGGGACTCGATCCTAGGACCCTGAGATCATGACCTGAGCTGAAGACAGACGCTTAACTGACTGAGCCACCCAGGCGCCCGTATCATAAGCTTTCCTCTAAGCTTTGCTTTAGCTGCACCTCATAAGTTTTGCTGTGTTGTGTTTGTTATTCTTCCATTTTAAGCATTTTCTAATTTCTTTCATGATTTCTTTTTTGACCTATGTGTAGTTTAGGAGTGTTTCTTGATATCCAAACTTGGATGGTTTTAGTTATCACTTATTGATTTTTTAGCATAATTTCATAGTGAGTATAGAATATACTCTTTTTAAAAAAGATTTATTTATTTGAGAGAGAGAGAGAGTGCACTAGTTGGGGGGCAGAGGGAGAGAAAGAGAGAGTCTCAAGCAGACACCTTGCTGAGTGCAGAGCCCGTCTTGGGGCTCGATCCCACAACCCTGAGATCAGGACCTGAGCCAAAACTGAGAGTTGGATGCTTAACCAACTGTGCCACCCAGGTGCCCCTAGAATACACTTTGATTTTCAGTCCTTTTGCTATTTGTTGAGACTTACTTTATGGCCTGGTATGTAGTCGATTTTTGCAGATATTCTGTGTGTGCTTGTAAAAACAAGGTATTTTCTCCATTTGATGAAATAATGTTCCATGTATACTCAATAGGTTAAACTGGATAATTGGATTCAAAGTATGTGTAATCTTACCAGATTATTTTTGTCTGCTTGTTCTATCAGTTACTGAGAGAGGTGGTTTAAAATATTCTAGGGGCACCTGGGTGGCTCAGATGGTTAAGCATCTGCCTTTGGCTCAGGTCATGATTTCCAGGTCCTGGGATCAAGCCCCACATCGGGCTCCCAGCTCAGCGGGGAGTCTTCTTCTCCCTCTGCCTCTCCCCCTGCTTGTGCTCTCTCTGCCTCTCTCCCTCTCTTCAAATGAATAAATAAAATCTTTAAATAAAATAAAATATTCTAATCTGTGCGTTTTTCAGTTTCTAGCATTTTTGAAAATTTTCAATTTTCTCCCAATATGGCATATAACTATAGAAGGTCTTAGAAGAATGAAGGAAATAATTCTGAAGGTTAGGGGAAAGGGTGTTTGGAAAACAATGGCTAAAGCTTCTTGACTAATAATATTATGTTGACTCCTTATATCCAGCTTCCCTATATAATTTTTACTCACTTCTACCAGCTGTCAGTACCTATTTGTCTTCCTTGCCGATAGTTTTCATGTTTGCCTGTTTCTCTTCCACCTCCTGTGTATTTGTCAGGGAGTTCATCTAGTTTCAAAGCTGGGAGGGACCTTAGAAGATTTTTTTAGCTCTTTTCTCAACCCCAGTACACTTGATACATGAGGAAGCTCAGCTCCTTATAGGTGAATTAACTTTTTCAGAGTTAGACCTTTTAGCAGAGTGGAGATGAGAAAAAAAGTCCCCTTTCTGATTCCCTTGTCTTATATTTCCTGCTTTTTTCCCACTTGAAGTTCTCCTGATAGTCACAGACCGAGCAACCTGCTGAATTACTGGACTGTTCTCCCTACATAAGCTGCTACAAGCTATTTCTTCTTTGGACTCTCTTTGGTGCAGAGGATACTATGACCTCAGCGGAAACGTGGATTCTACCTAAGGGTTTGCTTGTTGAAGTAAAAATCTCAACCGTAAATATGTCAGCTCTTCTTAGTTCAGCCACTCTTGGGGATTGGGGACAAACTGGTTTTCAGAGGGTCCAGAGCCTCTTCGGATGCCTGTTTCTGAGTCTGACCTGGCAGCAGACGTTCCTATGTATTTCACCGAGCACAGTAAGTTGGTTGGCTTCATCCTGTTATAGCGGTTCCACTGTAGTGCTTTTAATAGTCTGCTTTTTCTTCAGTTATGTGACTGTTAGCATGTATCCCATGGATGTTCCCACTCCTTTGGATCATGCCACTGCTTGGTATAGGAGCTCGTGGGGGCAAATGGACTTCCCTTTATGGTAAGTTCCATATGTCCTTCAAGCTGGTCATTGAATTTATGACCATGGCAAACATTTTCCACTGGTGATTTCATAAGAATTTATCAAGTTGTAAACATCACAGGCTCTTTGCCTGTAAGTATATATGTTTGAAGGCTGGACTCTAGTAAATCCATTTTTTATTTTACTGCCCCTGCGCTCGCAGCATAAAAGTTGGAGAAGGTATCTGTGGGTTTGTGTAGCTGGTTCCCTTTCTTTGATTTTTTTCCTCCTGCCCCACCATGTACACTTTTAATTATCTCTGTCTAAGCTTCCCTTTACCTTCTAGAGGGTCACTGCATGTGTTGAGAGTTACCGATGGAATGTACTACACAGATGAACAGTAGGACAGAAGATAATACTTTGAGAACTTCTGTCTCTCCCCTTTGGATTGGAGAATTGTTTCTGTGGCCTGTGTTAATCTTAGAAATAACACTGTCAGGTGTTTTACCAACAAAAATGGGTTTATTCAGGGATAGTGGAAAATTATAATTTGGGACGAGCAAGCTGAAGCAAAACCATAGGCAAGTCTGGAGAACAAAGAAGAAGAACGCTCTTTTAACAGAGGAAAGAGAAGAGTTGGGGGGGTGGCTGTTATAAACAAAAAGTCCAAACGGTGAGTTCAAGGTGTAGTGGCTTTTCATTGACTGAGTTGTGACAATCTCTCATTGACTCTGCTGCGGTGGTGGCGATGGAGGGAACCTTTCTTCTTCATTTTGGAGTAGTAAAATCGTAGCTAAAGTAGTATCAACTTGTAAGGTAGGTCTCTTCCTTTGGGTCTGCCATTGACCACCCGTGGTAGGGCACGAGAGCTCCCCCTTCTGGCCTCCTGACTCCATTCTAAATGAGGTTTCCTTTTATTAAGTTTCACATCTGTGGGGCTTTTTGTTTCAGTATCTCTGATCCTTGCTCCTCTCCCAAGCTCAGTACACTGTAGTTCATCTTCCTGTGTCCTTAGAGCTTTTCATCAGTGATGAGGACAGATTTCAGTCTTGACAATGTGTAGGAGTTAACTAGGTATCCTGGGGGACGGAGGGGCATTCCAGGGTGAGTGAACCGTATAAGGGAGATAAAACGTGAACCAGAGCTAGGGACTCTGTGTGCCGGCGGTGGAGAGTGATGAGAATTAGCAAGTGACCAGGTCCTTACTAAAAGGTTTATATATAACTCCAAAGAGATGAGTTTTTATGCTGATGACCCTGAGGAGCCACTGCAATATTTGTAAGCAGAGGGGTGACTTCTGAGTCGCCTTTTAGCAATATTAGTCAGACTGTCGCTTCTAGAAAGAATTGAAGGAGAGCAAGTCCCAAGATTAATCAGGAGATTAGTTAGAAGGCTGATAGAGTAATTCAAGCTAAAATAATGTGTCTGAACTAAGGTCTAATAGAGAGGAGAGAGAGGAGGAAGGATGGATTTGAAAGCCAGTTGAAGGCTTCGCAGCTTGAGTGGATGAAGGATTGAGAATGTGGGAAGGAATAAAGGATGAAGCCCCAGGTTTCTGGCTTGCACTGAGTTGGTGGAAGACCCAACATTCCCAGTGCCATAAAATACAACAGGAGTGGGGGAGGGAAGAAGCAAATCATGTAGATAGGATGATAAGTTCAGTTCGGGACACATTAAAATCAAGGCACTCGTGTTCCCCCTCTGTTATCTAGCAGACAGTTGGCTATGTGGTTCTGGATCTCAGAAGAGGTCTTGGCTTAAAATAAAAGAATTTTATGTTACATGTTTTTGACCACAATGACAAATAATTTTAAAATAACATAAATGTAAAATTTTTATTTTAGAAATTATCAGCAAACAGGTAGTAGTTGAAGCCAAGGGAATGCATGAGATTGTTTGCTCAAGGTGGGCATATAAAGTGAGAAAGGCAGAAATAAGTGAACCACCAGCATTGTAGAGAGAGCTGGGCAGAGAGGAAGAGATCTCAAATTGTGCCATGAGGAAAACCAGGAGACCAAGACCGAGGGATTTAGGACGTGGTGGAAGAGATGTTTAATGTTTAATCTAGAGAGTAGTCTTCAGTGTCACGCTCCAGTGATGCCAGGTCAGGAAGGAGTGAACGTGGTCAGTGACTTGGATTTAGTTACTAGAGCCTCTTAGTGACTTTGGTGGATGAGAGCAGTTGCATGTAATGCATTCATTTGCAATTATGTTTTTATCCAGTCTTCTCCACTGGAGACATCTTTATATTGTCCACAGTACCTAACACATAGTAAGCACTCGATAAATATTTGTTGCATTAATAAAGTTGAATGTGATCGTCCTTACTATCAGGAGAAATCCTGATTGAAGTCTGGCTCTGCTCTGCTAAGAGTTTGGTATTTGGTGGATAGAGTAATAGTCTGCTAGATTCTGCTTCTGTTCACAAGATATTTGTGGATAAAATCTTGAAAATTCTTAGTTAAAATAGTCAAGACAGTTTCTCACTTTGTTTTTCTTTGAGCATCAGGGGATTTTAGCATCCAGGATGATTAGTCCTTATCCTTTATCTTGCAACGTTTTTTCTCTTTTGTTTCTTCTTCCTCGATACGTTGAAACTTCACTTTCTGTTGAGATGGCTTGGATCTTATTTAGAAAAAGCAACATAGGAAGAGAATGTTGGGTTGTGTTCTAGGAGTCAGGTTATTTTGAAATGAACTCTGTGACTTTTTAAAAGGTACTGCAATGTAACAAAACTAACATCAATTGCAATATAAATTATACACAATTTAGGTTTATCTGCGGGTTTAAAAGAGCCTTTGAACATTTCATAATTGGTTAATTTGTTTGTTTTACATGGCCTTAGTCATTTGGGCTTCTGGAACATTATCATTTGTTAGAACCTAGCAGGAGTTTGTATAGCTTCCCTTAAATAGAACTGTTCCTTTCTAAAGGGAGTAGCTCCCTCTGAGGAGAAGGACTGGGAGGAGGGGGGTGTGGAGTGCTATGTAGAAAAAAGGGAGTGTTCAGATGAATTTTCTATGTCAATTTGGCTGTTTGGCTGAACATTCTAGATGTTTCTTTGGACGTATTTTTAGATGAGGTTAACATTTAAATCAGTATACTTTGAGTAAAGCAGGTTACCCTCCATAGAGTGGGTGGGTCTTATCCAATTATTTGAAGGCCTTAATAGAGAAAGACTGATCCACCCCAAAGAAAGAATTCTGCCAGCAGCCCAACTACCTTGGGACTCAAGCTTCAACATCAGCCTACCAGCCTCCACAATTGTGTGAGCCAATTCCTTACAATCTATATCCCCCCTCCCCCCCCTTTCTCTGTGTGTGTGTTTTATATTTAAATATATATAATGTGTATATATAAATATATAGGGGCGCCTGGCTGGCTCAGCTGGTAGAGCACGTGACTCTTGATCTCGGGGTTGTGAGCTCAAGCCCCATGTTGGGTGTAGAGCTTACTTAAAAAAATTATATATATATATAATATATTTTTATATTTAGTGTTTTATGTTTGTATGTTTTTTATATACATATAAAATCTCTATATATAATCTCTATATATACATATATATAAAATCTCATATATATAATATATCTCTCTCTATATATATATAAAATCTCTTATTGCTTCTTTTTCTCTGGACAACCCTCACTAGTGCAAGGGGAAACACAGCTTTGCTTCACTATTTTAAATATTTTTGCTTTCCATGTCTACCTCTGTATCTCTTCTTGGTTTGGTGCTTTCTGGAAATGTGTGACACACTTGATTACAGATGCAGGTCAGCGAACATGCTGGGACCTCCGTGTGCATAGAGTAAGGTACACTGCTCGCTATTTGGTGGCTCCTAGCTGAGTAAGGCTAGGTCTCTGCTCTTGAGGAGTTTAAGAGCGGAAGTGAGCAAACATCCGTGAGATAAGGCAGTTGGTGATGGGTTCTGTAAGAGAAAGCTAAGCAGCATGCTGTAGAAATCAGAAGGGAGTGATGACTTCTGCTTGGCTGGTTGGGGAAGTTTGGGACTGGTCCTTAAGGACAGCGGGGTTTAAATTACTGCCTTGTGGTAGAGGAAGTGGTTCGTACAAGCACATCCCAGAAAGAGGTAATATGATGAACAAAGGCCCAGGACTCAGGAAGTAGGGGGTGCACGGGGAATAAGAAAAAAATGTGACTGTTATTTTACAGGAATACTCTCTAGCGAGCTATTTTCAGAATGAAATGGACCCTAGAAAAGAGACAGCTTGCCGTTTCCTCTCAGCAGCTGTGGGCAGGAATGAATGCAAATGTGTGCAAATGCTTGTATACATGTGTGCTCCGCCTTCTTCCACCGGGGTTGCGTCATTTAGAGACGCCATAGCCTTATCTTCTAATCTGGTCTCTTCTACTATCAGGGACGGACTGAATTTTACCTCTGGGCTCAGCATCACTCAGAGGATGGAAGGCAAATGAAGCTTGAGGGTTCACAATCTCTACTTCACAGTTGTGCTCCGAGCTTGTCTCACGTTGGCCATCGGGGCTTGCTGCTCCCTGGGAACGTGGCTGGGGGAGGCCCTGTGAGGTATTTTGGTGGTTGTTAGTGAGGTATTCTTTGCTCTGAGGTATTTTGTAATAACTCAAATGAGATGGCGTATACGAAAGCACTTTGTAAACGGCAAAGTCCTGAACAGATGCAGTCATTATTGTGTTTTTTTTTTTCTACAGACAGTGGATGCTATGTTAGTGTCATTTAAGTTTTGGAGCAGAGGCCTTAACTCTGACTTTCTGTAATCAAGTATTGGTATAACAGCCTTTTTTTTTTTTTTAAGATTTATTTATTTATTTATTTGAGAGAGAGAGAGAGAGAGTGTGTGCATGTGCATGAGGAGGGGGAGGGGCAGAGGGAGAGGGAGAGAGAGAATCCTCAAGCAGACTCCCTGTGGAGCTCAGAGCCCGATGTGGGGCTTGATCCCAGGACCCTGAGATCATGACCTGAGCTGAAATCGGGAGTCTGACGCTTAACCGACTGAGCCCCCAGGCGCCCTGCTGCTTTTTTTTTTTTTTCTTTAAGTTACTTTTATTTTCCTGATGGGCCATTTTGAAACCTCATTCAAAGGATTTAATTAGTAGAGGCTGCAAAAAGAACTCCTTTGTGTCACCTCTAGCAGTCCTGTAGCACAGTCTTATTTCATAACCCCTAAATATGGGTCCAGTTGGTAATCCAAGTCACGTAGATTTAAGTTTTAAACACTTTTGGTTAGGTTTATTGAGGTGTAATTTACATATAGAAAAAAATTCTCCCCCTTTAGTGTATAGTTCTGAGTTTTGACAAACCTGTAATAGTCATGTCACCAGCGCCACAATAAAGATATAGGACCTTTCTGTGACCAACCAGATTCACTTGCTGTGTTGTCAGCCTGTTATCTCATTCTGGCCTCCAGTAAGCACTGATCTGTTCTCTATCCCTATACTCTTGCCTTTCCCAGTTTGTCATATAAATGGAATCACACAGTATTTAGTCTTGCGAATCTGGCTTTTTACTTACTTAGCATAACATCTTTGAGACTCATTCAGGCATGGATCAGTAGTCTGTTCCTTTTTATTGCTGAGTGATATCTTTTGGTATGAATGTACCACTGTTTATCCATTCACCACTTGGAGAACACTTGGACTGTTTTCAGATTGGGATGATTATAAATAAAGCTGCCATAAACATTTGTTTATAGATTTTTGTGTGAACCTAAGTTTTCATTTCTTAGGGTAAATATCTTTGGGTAGCCTTGATGGATCATATGGTCAGTGTATGTTTAACTTTATAAAAAAATGTCAGACTATTTTTACCAGCAGTGTATGAGAATTTCAGTTGCTCAGCGTCCTTGCCAGCACCTTGGTATTGTATTTAAAAAAATTTTTTAGCCATTCTGTAGGTAGTAAGATAACTAATTGTATTTTTTTTAATGAATGTTTTTAAATTTTTTATTTTATTTTTTTAAAGAGTTCATTCATTTCGTTTGACACAGAGAGAGAGAGCACAAGCAGGGGGAGCAGCAGAGGGAGAGGGAGAAGCAGGCTCCCCACTGAGCAGGGAGCCCGATGATGTGGGGCTCCATCCCAGGATCCTGCAATTGTGACCTGAGCCGAAAGCAGACGCCCAACTGACTGAGCTACCTACCCAGGTGCCCCTAATGAATGAATTTTGTATGTAAATTATACCCCAGTAGTTGATCATTTTTTGAAAAGTACCAGCAACAAAGTAGGAAAAAGCAATAGTAACATACAAAAGTGACTAAGGATGAATATCTAAGGAAGAGAAGGAACTCATAAAATTAAAAAGGAAAGCATAAACGGTATATGATTGAAATGGTAAATTCACAGAAAAAGATGTGTGAATAGCCAGTAAGTATAATACAGGTTCACTAGCTAAGTATCAGGAAATTCAATGGTTTTTTTTTTTTTTTAGGGAAATTCAATTCCTTATTCTTCCTGGGAGTCAATTACTATGGGTTTTGGAACAAGTTGACGGTGTCTATAAAAACAATACATATACCCTTCATTCCAGTGATTCTGCTTTGAAGACCGAATTGAATAAAGTGTTTCACATGCGTGCAAAGATGTATGAACATTGCTAACCTTAAAAATAAAGCTGTCAGTTATTTTACCAGTAAAAATGGGTTTATTTGGGAAGAATAGCAGAGAATTGCAATTCAGGACATGCCAACTTGGCAAAACCATAGGCAAATCCAGAGAACAAAGGAGAGCAGCACTCTTATAGAGGAAAGGAGGTAGTTGGGGGGTGCTGTTATAAACAAAATGTTCATGGGAGCAAATTGGGAGTTCGAAGTATAGTGGCTTCTCATTGGCTGAGTCATGACAATCTCTCATTGGCTGGGTTCTTGCTAGGGGAGGAGAAAACCTTTATTCCTCCTGCTGGAATAGTAAAGTAGTATTCACTTGGGACTTAGAAGGTATGTCTAAGTTGATGGGGAGTGGTAACACATGAGACCTTACCCCTTTTGGCCTCCCGAATTCAGTTTAATGAGGTTTCCCTTTATTAATTTTCACAATAAAAATGTTCATATAATACTACTTGTATGAGGAACTGTTGGAAGCTCCCTAAATATGTCCCAAAGAGGAGAATGGATAAAGAATTACCTTACTGTCTTAATTTGCATGTACCTAATAACTAATGATTTTGAGCATCTTTTCATGTGTTTCTTGGCTACTCTTATATCTTTTGGTTAAGTATCAATTTGGAACTTTTGCTCGTTAAAAATAGGTTGTCTTTATTGTCAAATTGTAACTGTTCTTCGTTGTTATTATTATTATTATTATTGTTATTTGTAATTCATTTCCCTCCCCCCTTGTATTTGTTCTTGAAAGGTCATGGACGCAAATTCTTTATCAGATATGTGGTTTGCAGATAACTTTTTCCTAGTTTGTGGCTTGTCTTTTCATTCTATTGATAGTATCTTTCTCAGAACAAGAGATTCTAATTTTGATAAAGACCACTTTATCAGGTTTTTTTTTTTTAAGATGTATTTATTCATTTTAGAGAGAGAGTGTGCACAGGCATGCGAGGTGGGGTAGGGGCAAAGGGAGAGAACCCTTAAGCAGACTCTTTGCTGAGCTCGGGGCCAAAGTTGGGCTCGATCTCAGGACCCATGAGATCATGACCTGAGGCAAAACCAAGAGTTGGATGCTCAACCGACTGAGCCACCAAGGCGCCCCCCGCCATCAGGTTTTGTTTTTTTTGTTTTTTTTAAGATTTATTGTACTTTTCATGCGTAGCTATGAGATATTTGCCTATCCTAAGATCCTAAAGATTTTCTTTTATCTTTTCTTCCAGAAGTTTTATAGTTTTGCATTTTATATTAGCTCTGTGATCCATTTTGAGTTCAAGTTTTATTTTCTAGGAATAATTTCATTTGTTTTAACTCCGAGAATAAATATAGTTTGGAAGTATAATTGTAGGACCCATTGTCTCTGGTTGCTATTTTGGAAACATGGCTTTGTCAATGACTTTTAAGCTCCTTGACCAGCAGTAAGATATATAGTTGACTTTGTGACTTAGTTACTCAAAAGGGTATGTACCTGAAATAAAAGGTTCATGAAAGAATACTTACCCTAATACCAGTATTTATTCTTACTACATTTTTCCTGCAGTTCTGTGTCATTAAAAACAAATGCATGTCCTGACCTATTAAAGAGATTTCATATCCCACTAATGGGTCCAGATCAGTGAAAAACTCTGGCTTAACTCTTAGAACTTACAACCCTCACCACTTCCACTCATAAACGTAACTTGTTTTTACCATTTTCTTTCTGCTCAGTAATAATCCTACTCAGTTTTTCTCTAAACACAATTTAATTTTTGTTACAACTGAAAATAGAATTTACTGTAGAAGCGGAGATTTTTCTCTCTGTTATTTTAGTTGTGATAAAATCTTAGCATCTGTTAAAATGGTGATGCTCAGCCCTTGGGGAGCTATAAAACCTTTGGTGTTTGTGTTTCACTGTCTATCCCTATCTTAGTCAAGTTTTTTTTTTTGTTCTTTTTTTGCTTCTGAGTAACAGAAACACAGCTACCACTGGCTTAAGGAATGGTTTTATGGGGAGGAGTCAAGGGCAGTGAACTGGCAAGGCTCAGTAACCTTGCAGCTATTGTAGCATTTGTGTTTGGGGCTACATTGGCTTCATCTTTTTTTTTTTTTTTTAAGATTTTATTTATTTGAGAGAGCGCATGCATGCGCGCAGAGATGCGCACGAGTTGGGGGAGTGGCAGAGGGAGAAGCAGACTTCCTGCTGAGTATTGAGCCCGTTGTGGAGCTCGATCCCAGGACTCCGAGATCATGACCTGAGCCGAAGGCAGACGCTTAACCGACTGAGCCACCCACGCGCCCCTCCATTGGCTTCATTTTGCTTCTTTCTGTGTGATTCCTTCATCCCTCTCTCCCTGAAGACTCCCTTTCTCTGATTCTCTTTGCACATGGCTGCCCCAAGACCTTGAGTTTACTTCAATCCATCCTAGAATTACTCTGCTCCAGTGCCCAGGAGAGACAGTATAATTAGTTTGGGGCAAGTTTCACTTCTGGTCTAGTTAGTTTGCCCAAGTGGGGTAGGACCAGAAAATACAACCCTTGTCTCTTACTGTGCATAGAAGGTATGCAGTTCTCAGAGACTGAGAAGAGTCTCCCACAAGTTTAGTAAGTGCTGATTAGCATACATTTATCTTTTAATATGTATTTAAATTAATTTAGTTTTCAGAATGCAGAAGTTCAGAAAAAGTTTGTAGGGATTAAAAAAACTAAAGTAAGTTAGGGATTGCAAAACCAGAAAATTCACACTGTCATCTAAGAATGACTTTTTATTTCCTTCATTTTTTATGTAATTGAACTTATATAATACAGAGAAATTGAGTTTAATGTATTGAGTACAGAGTGCTCTTTATTTTTCTATGTTTTATTTTTATTTTTTTAGAGAGAGAGAAAGTATGAGCGGAGGAGGAGTGGAGTGGGGGAGAGAGAGAGAACATCCTAAGCAGGCTCCACGCCCAGTGTGGAGCCCAATGTGGGGCTCGATCTCACAACCTTGAGATCATGGCCTGATCTGTAACCAAGAGTCAGATGCTCCACCAACTGAGCCACCCAGGCACCCCTGGAGTACTCTTTATTTTAAAAGATGGCAGTCATTAACATAAAAATATCTGTGGGTTCAACAACTGAGGGAGTTTGAGGTTAAAGAAAATAGAAATTTAAAATATCAAACATGTATTACAGATTAAAACTGCAATAAGTTTTTTCTCATGGTTTGCATTGAAGGCACTTTATTTGAAGAGTTTTCATTTTGATATATTAAAATTCAGAGTCATCTCCAAGTTGGGAGGGGAAGATAGGAAACTAACATTTATTACAGTTCTGCTTAGTTAGGCACTTAACATTGTATTATTCTAGCCAGCCCTTATAACTACCCTTTGAGAAGTAGGTGTTATCATCCCATGGCCAATGAAGAAATTGAATCCCAGGAGAAAGAGGAAATTCGTGACCAGCCTAGGATTTAAGCTCAAATCTGCGTGACTTGAAAGTCTCTTTTCTCTCCACTTTACCATTTGGGAGTAAGAAAAGGTTATTTGCAAAACCATTCCAAAGGAGGCTATAAGTAGGACTATACAGAAACTACCTAGCTCATTTTCTTGTCTGTATACTTAAGACTCAGTCTCAGAGTTAAACGTGTGGCAACCCTTTCTCCAATATCTAGAGCAAAAAGAGAGTCCTATCAGTTATCTAATTAATGTTAGTCACTTAAGCACCTGGATTTTTCAGAGGTGACCAAAGGGATAAATCAATATTTAAAAATAGCGATAGGTTCCTCAGTTTGGAAAAAAAAATTGTGTTTCAACCTTATATTTTAAAGATTAATGCATGCTAAATTGGGAATTGGAGGGGAAAAGGGAAAGCTGACCTTTCTTGTCTGAATAAACAGGAAGAGGAAAGCAAAGACTGACTAAATAGTGTAAAGCAGTATTTTCAGTTTTCCTTTTTTTAATGTGAAAGATCAAGAAATACATGCTCCAGAAATGTTTGTTGAAGACAAATATTTATAACATAAATGCTTTATGGTTTTGTTAGGTAAAACAAATTTGTTATTGATGATATTAACTTGACAGAGGCCAAGCTATCCTTCAAATATTCATGATTTTTACCTGTGAGTTAATGAGAGTTTACCTTTTAATTTATCAACTTAAATGGCTTTGGCAAATAAAATTAAAATGAACCACCATTTGGTTTCTTGTAATTTCAAACTCAGTCTGAAAGAATTTCAAACCATGGCAAGGGCGTAATTCCTAAAATAACTAATTTTGCCTTTTGGGTGGTGAAGAATATTCATTAAAGTTCTAGCAAAAGATAAGAATGTGCTCTCTTTGTAGGTAATCTGATCAAATGTGGTCTCCCTGGTTTTTCACTTAAGATTAATTTGATACGAATTAAATCTAGCTTAATGCTTTATTTATTAAGAATTCACAGTGACCTTTTTAAAAAAGAGGGACGGGGGATGTGGATGAGCTCGATGTTCCAGAATTTATATTGCTGATATCCTTCAGGACATGAAAAGTAGGAATGAAGATTGTTTAGTTCTTTAATTGTTTGGCCATTCTTTAGAAACTATCTTTTCTAGTTAAGGAACAAACTAATATAGCATGACATGCTTTAAACGTCAAACATCACACAGTCCAGACCAAACTGTTTTCAGCATTTCTGTTCTAAAAGTACCTAATTAAAAGTAACCCTGAGTTAACTGGCTCAGATGTTGGCCCAGGCTTAGGGAAAATGAAGCACGCTTAGAGTTAATGGGTTGAACCAAATGTCTTCTTACTTCTCTTCAGTGCCCCTAATGTGTTTGTCATTGGTATGCCTAGAGCAGGTAATGGAAACTTATTAATGACAGAATTTTTTTCTTCTGAAGCTAAACCCTCTTGGCCTCTTCACCTTACATTCTTTCTGACTTCTTGACCCCCTTTTCTTATTCCCCAAAGTTCACATATACAGGTCAAAGTACAACTAAGCTTCTGCCTAGTGGTGAGCATGTTCTGGAGGTCATAGACTTTATTTAAAGGGTTAATCTATTGATCAAAGTCAGCTTCTTGCCACCCTTTCAGGATTGAAATTCTAACTAGTCTGTCTTCACATCTTCCATCTTAGACACCTAATCCACCCTGATGCTCTGGCTGCTGCTGGGTTAGATCTGAGAACGTTACCAGGAGTCAGTTTTGCATATTCACACTTAATTGTTGGGTTTCTGATAAACTACTTCTCTGCTCTTTCTTTAACTTCTTTGCTTCCAGTTTCTGTTTCTTAGTTCTTTTGCTAAGCTATCTGAGTATCAGTAATGAAGAACATTTTCCTTTTCCTCTTGACCAGATTCAGGACCTGTTCCTGAGTTCTCCTGGTTCAGATCTCTGCAAGGCACTGTGCGTGCTCTTATCCATATTGGACCCCTAAGCTTCCCTCCACCTTATTTTAGAGAAGGGGGGAGGAGCAGAGGGAGAGAGAGAATCTGAAGCAGGCTCCATGCCCAGTGTGGAGCCCGACGCGGGGCTCGATCTCACAACTCTGAGATCATGACCTGAGCGGAAATCAAGAGTCGGACGCTTAACCAGCCACCCAGGCGCCCCACATCCTGCTTTTAAATAAAGATTTTGTAATACTTTCTTAACCAGAAATAATGTTCACAGATAATATAACCTACCTCTACATATGATGCCATGATTGTAATATAAAGGGTAAGTGAATGTAACGTCTAATAACACAGCATGCATTCCAGGATGTAACAGCGAAGGCACAGTTGTACCAGAAGATGGAATGAAGCAATGAATGTTTGTACCTACTTCTAAAGAGCGAGTTTGAGTTTGTGAGAAGTAAGAAGATAATTCTGTATAAGAAGCTGGGAAAATAAAAAAAATCAGTGAGGCACATGAACCATAAAAAAATAAAAATGTTAGGATACGTAACAACCGACCAGACTTGTTTGTATATGATAAGAGAAAGAAGGAATTCGTTGAAGTAGAGGAAGCATGCCAGGACAAATGATAACTGTCAAAATGGGGAAAATGAGGAAGTATGATACTTCTCACACATGACCTGGGCCAGATTTATAAGTCTGGTGACAAAATAACTCCGTTTGTTGTGATACGGGGCAGGGGACTGAGATTTTCAAATACTACCCCTGGTCGAGGCATATTTTTAGGTTCTCAGCACTTGAAAAAATCTTGAAGACCATATCCTTCTTTAGGCGGTAAGGAATAGAGGATGGTTTAAGAAGAGAAACAATCAAAGAAGAAGCGATGCAGAAGTTGGGCAATAGATGTCTCTGCACAGAGAAGATGGAAAAACAGGCAGCTCCTAAATACTTCCAGGATGGTCTTTCAGAGCTGAAGGTTTTTAGTGTTATAATTTTTTTTTAGAGATTTTTTTTTTCAAAGATTTTATTTGAGAAAGAGCAAGAGTGAGAGAGAGAAAGAGAGAGCATGAGTAGGGTGAAGGGCAGAGGGAGAAGCAGACTCCCCGCTGAGCAGGGAGCCCGATGCGGGGCTCGATCCCGGGTCTCCGGGATCGTGACCTGAGCCGAAGGCAGATGCTTAACCGACAGAGCCACCCGGGTGCCCCCAAATTTTTAAAAAACATATATATCATGGGGCGCCTGTGTGGCTCAGTCAGTTAAGTGTCCTACTCTTTCAATTCAGGTCTTGATCTCAGGGTCGTGAGTTCAGGTTCCATGTTGGGCTTCATGCTGGGTGTGGAGCCTACTTTAAAAAAAAATATATACATGCATGCACATATATACATATATATAGCATGACAATAATCTGAAATAGTAAACATAACTTTCGAGAGCCATGTGGTTTATGTGTCTAATTTAATGACATTTTGTTTGAAATTTATTAAAAAGAAAGCCATACCCTCTGACCTTGTTGCAAAGGTTCCATTGTGTTTGCAGTAATGCCACTGTCACACTGAAACCCTTTTCAACGATGGGTTGTTGAGAAATGTTTTAATATATAGAGCATGGAGTGAGTACATCTTTTAATTTTGAGACAATGTCTTTATTTGATTCAAACTTCTATCTCCATAAAGACTTTGCCCTAAATTATTAGACTTTTATTATTTTTTAAAAACATTTTTTTATTTATCAGAGAGAGAGAGAGAGTGTGTGAGCAGGGGGGAGGGCGGAGGGAAAGAATCTCAAGCAGACTCCCCACTGAGTGTGGAGCTTGATACCGGGCTCGATCCCATGACCCTGAGATCACGACCTGAGCCGAAATCAAGAGTCAGACACTTAACTGACCGAGCCAGCCAGGCACCCCCTCTTAGCTTCTTATAAAAGCTACCTAGTATTAGTATACCCGAGAGTGCTCCTGATATCATGTGTGTTGGATTTAGTCTGCTAGAACATTCCTCTCTTTTGGGATATGGGGCAATTCTTTGTTGCTTGGGACTGCTCCAAGCATGCTGTGACTCTGGTCTCTGCCCACCGAATGTTAGTAGTTTCCCCAAATAATTAGGAGTTGTAAAAGCACCTCAACACATTTTCAAAATGCTCCCTAGGGAGGGGAAATCACTGACTTATTGGCTCTACCTTGCTATGAGTACATGCCTGCATTTCTGAAAACAACCTTCACAAATTTCATTTATGACTTAAAAACGGGCCGCTGGCTGGCACAGTTGGGGGAGCGTGCGACTCTTGATCTCAGGGTTGTGAGTTTGAGCTCCATGTTGGGTGTAGCAATGACTCAAATAAATAAAACTTAAAAAAAAAAAACATTGACAGTGCTTCTCCATATTCTCTTACAAGGAGGATCTTTTTCACAGTGTGACTGTTATGGGGTGAATTGTGTCCCCTGCCAAATTCAGATATTGAAGTCCTAAACCCCAGTATCTCAGAATTTGACTGTGTTTGGAGATGGCTATTTTAGCCTGGGCCCTAATCCCGTATGACTGATGTCCTATATAAGGAAGAGGAGCTTAGGACCCAGAGGGAAGAGCAGGTGAAGACCTGGAGAGAAGACAGCCATTTGCAATCAAGGAGAGGGGCCTGAGAAGAAAACGATCTTGCCAACACCTGTAAGGAAGAGTTCCAGCCTCTAGAATAGTGAGACAGTACATTTCTGTTATTTAAGTCCCCCGGTCTGTGCTACTTGGTTACGGCGGCCCCAACAAACGAATCCAGTGACTGACCCACACATCTAGATGTGGGTTACCCGCCATGCCGGCACACAAGGGCGACAGTGTAATTGAGTGGTTGTCGTTCATGTTTTCAGGGTTAGAATCCTGACTCATCCACTTAGTCATCATGACCTTGGGCACTCTAACCTTCTGAAGCCTCCATTTTTTTTTTATTTTTAAAGATTTTATTTATTCATTTGAGACAGAGAGAGAGGGAGCATGAGCAGGGGGAGAGGTGGAGGGAGGATCAGACTCCCCACTGAGCCAGGAGCCCGACGTGGTGCTCAATCCCAGGACCTGGAGATCATGACCTGAGTCAAAGGCGGACACTTAACCATCTGAGCCACCCAGGCACCCCAAGGCTCCATTTTTTTGTATCCATAAAATGAGGTTCATAATGCCTTCCTCACTGGGTTGTTGTGAAGATTAGGTAAAATAAGTTCTGTAAAGAGCCTGGCACATCGAAGACTTCTATAAATATTAGTTCCCTTTACATCTGCCTCCACTTTTAGATCGGTTTTGCATTTTCTAAAAGGATGTGATGGCATGCTTGGGAGACGAGCCTTTCTTGTGGGAATTTCAGGCTGCCTGACCACTGGATGGGGGATGGTTTGGGAGCGGTTGGGCTCTCTCAGTACCCTTGTACTCAATAATGCACATAGAATGCTGTGCCATTTACAAACACATAGCAATTCACTCTCAGCTATACATGATGTGCAAGGATTAACCCTAATTGTGCCTCAGGAGATATTATTGTAGCCTTTGTTTTGCTTGTCTAACTTCATTTAAGACACAGGAGACCTGTCTTCTGGGAATACATTGGGTTAAGTCCTTCTCTGCGTTCCGTAGCACCATAGCTCACATACCTTTATTCATAATGTGTATATGCTCTATTTGAGTGTTCTGTTTTCCCCATGAGATTGAGTTCTCTGAAAGTGGTGGCTCTTCCTTACTCATCTTTGTATGCCTGATGCCCTGTGCAGTGCCCGCTTCTTTGTAGGTATGCTATAAATTATGTATCGCTAACAATTTTTGAGTGATGTTAAGCACTAGGTACTTTTATTTTTTATTGTTTTTTTTGCACCAGGTACTTTTAATGTCCACTTTACAGATGAGAATTATGTGTTCAGGGTTACACAGTTCATTGGTAAGCTAGCATTTGAGCTCAGGTTGGTTATCTGAGGAGTCCATGCTCTTAACCATGATACCAGAATGCCTCCCCCTGAGGATGAAAGAGTTATCATCTGGGATATTGTAGGGCAGGTTAGCCAGAGAGAATGTGGAGCGTCTCGTGGAGAGTGTCAGGAGCCTGAAGTACATCTTACCTGGAGGCAAGTTGGTGTGTGTGCGTGCGAGTGTGTGTGTTTCCTGAGGCTTGGAAAGGAAGTTCTATTTTATTGTACACACTTTTTTCCTATATTATATCAATTATTAGTAATGAAGGTGCAGACAATGAATTGTATCTCTGAAATGCATTTTGGTCATTATCAATATATTTATATAGTGAGGAAGAGTGATTTTTTCTTGCCATAAGCCCCCTAAATCTCTCAATATGCACGTTATCATTACCCCTGACTCTTTCATACATTATGAGATTTACTTTGATAGCAGAATTAAGGCAGTTGATATGCCTTTAAGGAATTTGCTATATTTTTAGTGAAAATAAGGTGAGGAAAGGTGATGATATATACTGCTCAGATTTCTCGATTCCTTGGGCAATGGACCACGGTAGAATTTTTCTTTTTAAATAATAGTTTACCCCCTTATCATCAACATGTTTTTCATTTTAAATACTTTGGTTAAATATTTTCTTGCTGACGCATGGTCATCTTTACAGCTATTGCTGTAGAGTGTTTTAGAGATGCCCTTAGGATTAGTTGAGACTTGCAGAAATACTTGCTTCTATAATATATGATCTCAGGTGGTTATGCTCTTCCTATCTTCATTGAACTGGTATTTATGATTTTCCTCTTTCTATTGCTATCGGATGTCATGTGGTCGCATCGTCAGTGTGCCTTCCTGTAGCTGCCTCCTGGCCCCCTTCTGATTTGTTGCAGGCACAAAACCAGTTTGCCAAGCTTCTTAAGAATTGTACTCGAAGGACCAAGGGGCATGTCAGTTACAAAGTGAATGTTCATTTGTGCTTGAGCTTTGTGACATCTGTTTTGTCTCTAAGGCCTCTTATTATTTACTTCCTTCTTTGCTGCAGTTTGAATAAAGTTCCCACAAAATGGGTTCATTCTAGGCATTATATTGTAAAATGTTAGACATTTTCATTTTATGGGTTAAAAAGAATTATTTGGCTTAATATTCAATAATTTTCCAGCAGATTGTTTCAGTGACGTTTTGTAACTGGATATATTGGAAAGTAAAATCCTTTCTGCTTTACCGGAAGAAATGGTGCTGTCATTTATTCTGTTGAAAAGGAGGAGAAAAGTCAACAAATATTTTCAATGGTAGTTTTGTGACCTGCATTTATTTAGGTACTTTGCAGGTGAGTAACTGAGTTCTAATTCTTTTTTTTTTTTTTAAGATTATTTATTTATTTGGGAGAGAGAAAGAGAGAAAGAGAAGGAGAGAGAGTGAGCACGAGTTAAGGGAGAAGCAGAGGGAGAGGGACAAGCAGACTCTGCTGAGCGCAGAGCCCAATGCGGGGCTAGATCTTACAACCCTGAGATCATGACCTGAGCCAAAATCAAGAGTCAGACACTCAACCAACGGAGCCACCCAGGAGCCTCCTGAGTTATAATTCTTGATCCAGAAGAGATTCCTGGCTTAGATTCCTAGTTTATCACTTCTGGCTGATTGGACATTGGACAGATCTCAAGGTCCTCATTGGTAAATTTCAGATAATTATGTCTATCTTCAAGGAGAGTGAGAATTACTGAAAATATACACACTGGTTGCTTAGGAGAGTGCTTGGCAAGTAGTTAATTTTTCATCAAATACCTACTAATGTATGGTTAATCCTGGTCCATGATGTACATCTAGCAACTGTTGATAAGTAATTATAAATTGAAGGCCTAATATCTTCTGGAATACTTTAAACCATACGTGCCCTTTTTTTGCATTCTCCTTTTATTCTCCTGCTTTACAGTATTCAAAGCAGCTTTAACTTGCCTTATAGCTGCTGCTATCACTGCTCTCCTTATAGTTTATTGGGTGAATGAATGGACAGCAGGGGAAATAAGTAGGATAAATACTATCACCTGTTTTATAGATAAGACTAATGAGGCTTAGAAAGGTAACTGGCCCAAAGTCACATGGCTAGAAACTGGTTGAGCAAGAACTGAAACCCAGGTCTTTGGTCTCATCATCCTAGAAGCAGTGAGCATAGAATCACTTATTTGAACTGTCTTCCACAGAAATGAACCTAGCAAAGTCAACATTTAAAAAGTATTTGTGTACAGTGGAAGTGGCTATAATGGATCCTATGGACCAAGTAAAGATTAAAAGGTAGTAAAAGAAGAAGGGTAATACCAGCCCTTACTTTTCCTGGTTTTCTTTATTCCCTAATTGGCCTCTGTGCATTTTTTCTAAGGATAATTCTGAACTTTGTTGGAATTTGATGGAAGTATTGCTTTTCCTGACAGTCATCAGTTTGGTTAATGGCACCACCATCCATCAGTCACCCAAGATACAAAAACGTTAGTGATATTTTTAACTCCTTCCATCCATCCAGTTAGTTACATTATTAGCTCAGTCCACTCCATCCTCATCACCACTATGTTGTTTCCAGATCTACCTGCCACTCCTTTAGACTGTTAGGATGATTGCAAATTGTTCTTGCCATTACTCTCTGCACCTCCCCATTGGTCTTCCACACTGTGGCTGGTGCTCCCCAGTTCCTCTAGCTTGATTTTCACACACTTCTCACTGGTGCCCAAGTTTGTACACTTACCTCTATTGTGGTACATTTGTCCTGAGGGAGAAATCACATGGAAAAGGCAAGAGGAGTACTTGATACTTTCCCTTTATTTACCAGTTTCCAAAATAATGAGCTGGCTTTTTAGCAACTTCCGAAGATGATCAAGGATCATTTTTAGCATCCTTATGAACTCCTGCATTTAAACATATATGACGTGCTTCAATCCTTGTGGTTATTACCCTTAAGGATGCTGAAATGATCCCATATTTGGCCAATGGAGGCTTATTTGTGTTGGTTTCAGAGTCCTCTTGGCATGGCCCTAATAGTTTTTGATGACTTCCTTGCTTTTCAATGTAAGCTTTTCCAGTCTCCTCGCCTACATTTTCTGCTCTAGACCCCATAATCAGCCATTTAAAAAATGGAGTTCTTGTTCCTTTTTTTGGGTGGGGGGGAATGTTATTTAGATATACTATATAGCTGGTAGGAGCATTATTACTACTAGGATAGTCATTGTGTTGAAGCCTTTTTCTGGTACACAGCTATAATTTTCCTTTAAGATAAACTGTATCTCGTGTGCTTTTTGATGATGCCAATCCAAATTTAAGGCTACATGATTTTTACTTAACCTCATTGATAGCACATCTCTATCCCCTTTCAACAAATCCAAAATTCAGTGACCCCTACATAATTATTTTGTTTATCACAGTATACATACTCAATAGCCTCAGAATAACAATATCAACAGTACCATCAACAACAGGATTATTGGAGGCAATTTACAATTTATGTCTGTGTGTGTGCACATGGACACATGCATGCTTACACACTTGTGCTCATGAGCAGGTGTTTTTGTCCTTAAGGTATATCCCACCAGAAATATATAGTTAAGTTGTGTTTTAAAGTCACTCCATATAGATATAAGATTTTATTTATTTATTTTGAGAGAGAGAGAGAGAGAGCATGCAAGCAAGGGGAGGAGCAGAGGCAGAGGGACAGAGAGAATCTCCAGCAGACTCCACGCTGAGCGCGGAGCCTGATGTGGGGCTCGATCTCACGACCCTGAGATCATGACCTAAGCTGAAATCAAAAGTCAGATGCTTAACCGCCTGAGCCACCCAGGCGACCCTTCAACCAGTCCCCTCTTGAGGAATATTTGGACTGTTTCTGCTTTTGCAAATAGTACTGCAACAAAGGCCTTGTGGAGGATAATAAGAAGACCTTTAGTTAGATCTCTAAGAAAATTTCTACCTTAAATGAAACTTACAGACATCCTGTGTAGTCTGATAATGGGAATGTGGAATACCAGCTAGTGAGTTAATGCTGGTATGATTGAGCTTTTCGTGGTGATGTAGGTTATTATATTAGCAGTTAATGTGTTCAGGGTTTGTATTCAGTTCCCTCATTATTGGCCATAGTGCATCGCTCTGATTTAGTTAAGATGCCACGGAGATTAAGAAATCTACGACGGATGTGAACTTATTAAGGACAGCATATTTACATGGTTTTTGTTGTATTTCCCCCTTCTCATACATATTGTGAGAAGAAAATATTTAAAAATACCTTTTTTTTCTTCTTTCAGCCTTTTTTTCTCTCTCATGATTTCTAACCACTTAGGTAAAAGCTTTTTTAAAGCAAACTGTTTTTTGTCCTTGAAAAAGCAGATAGAGGATTAAATGCATGAGTGCCTCTGAACTCTTGCCCAGGCTGGTGATGGGAAGTTGGGCCTCTGTGTAGGGCCACAGGTTTCTCAGCTGGACTGCTGGTCATCTTCCTGAAGTGTAGAGAAAAAGGAGCCTGTCAGATATGAGTCCTGAACTTTGCAGGGAGAAGGAAGTTCCAAATGTAAGCCTTGGTGTTCTGGACGCATGCAATTGAACTTCTTTCTTTCCCTTTTAAACACTAACCCAAACCAAAGCCTTAAACCTGCCTTTTACTGTTATTAATATAAATTTCAGGAAAGCAAGGAGAAATATTTTAATTGAAAATATCAGGAAAAGTTTTTTATGTGTGTGTTTTCGTAAGTAAATATGTAAATAGTCATAAAATTTTTGTGTTCTAGTCTATTGGGGTCGATGGAATAGTGGTTGGAAATGCTAAGTAATAAAAATATTTAGTAAAATGAATCTTGTGTTTTCAAATGATCTTCTTTTCCTCACTCTTATTTCAGAATTCATGAAGCTGCATTTCATAGGGTAGACTCCCAGATTCTCAGCCACTCACTGCCCATTTTTCAGTACCCATGGTTTGCCCTACTAGCAATTTCTTTAAAGTAGAGTTGCCAGATTTAGCAAATACAAATATAGGATGCCCCATTTGATTCGAATTTTATATGAGCAACAACTAATTTTTTTTAGTATAAGGAAGTTCTGGGCAATATTGGAGGCATCCTTATACTAAAAATATATTTACTGGGGCATCTGGGTTAAGCGCCTGCCTTTGGCTCAGGTCATGATCCCAGGGTCCTGGGATCCAGTCCTGTGTCTGGCTCCCTGCTCAGCGGGAGTTTGCTTCTCCCTCTGCCCCTCCCCCCACCCGCTCGTGCCCTCTCTCTCTCACTCTTTCTCTCTCAAATAAATAAATAAAATCTTTTAAAAAAATAAAAAATGTATTTACTGTTTATCTGAAGTTTTGAATTTAACTAGATGTCCTTAATTTTACCTGGCAACGCTACTCTAAGCCAAGTACATTAGAAGCCCCGTTTAACAAGTCAGTAGCCTTTAAGTCATAATAATGGAAGCCCTGACACACTGAATTCTCTTTTCTAGTTGTCCTTCTAGTCTCAGTTGTACTGCCGATGGCGTCATGAGTCAGTGGTTTGACACCAAACCTCTTTTTTTTTTTTTTTAAAGATTTTATTTATTTATTTGAGGGAGAGGGAGAAGCAGACTCCCCGCTGAGCAAGGAGCTCGATGTGGGACTCGATCCCAGGACACTGGCACCATGACCTGAGCCGAAGGCAGACACTTAACCAACTGAGCCACCCAGGCGCCCCGACACCAAACCTCTTTATGCATTTTGTACTGGTTACTGTGATTACATTATTTATGTATTACATTCACCCATCAAATACGAGTGAACAGAGAGTTGTTTCTAAGAAAACAAGTTGTATGTTGGAATGACTACTGAAAATTCAGGGATCCATTTAAATGCTGAATTTTAAGGAGCTGCTGCTGGGTGTGGGTGAGATAGCTGCCTTACCTGCAGAACCATGCTGGAGCCTGACGCCATAGGACAGACCAGTAGCGCTGATGCTGTCTTTATTGAAAATACTGATCGTTTGGTCATCATGGGTTTTCTGCATTAACTTAGATGTTTTAAAAAGCAGGCTTATTGAGACTTCATTCACATACCATAGGATTCATCCGTTTAAAATGTGCAGCTCCATAATTTTTAGTATATTCACAGATAGGTGCAACTGTTACCATAAGCCATTTTGGTATGTTTTTATCACCACCCCCTGCCCTTTAGATATCACCCTCCACCCCCAGTTCCTCCAGCACTAAGCAACTACTAATCTACTTCCTGTCTTTATAGATTTCCCTAGTGTGGACATTCTATATGAATGGAGTCATACAATATGTTACCTTTTTTGATTGGGTTTTTTTTAAAGATTTATTATTTATTTAGAGAGCATGGAGGGGGGAGGGGAAGAGAGAGAGGGAAAAAGAGAATCTCCAGGAGACTCCCTGCTGAGCATGGAGCCAGACGTGGGGCTCAGTCCCAGGACCCTGAGATCATGACCTGAGCCGAAACCAAGAGTCAGACGCTTAAGGGACTTCGCCACCCAGGTGCCCCTTTTTGGCTTCTTTTAGTTAGTGTAATGTTTTCACTGGTCATCTCTGTCATAGCATGAATCAGTACTTTGTTCCTTTTTATGGCTGACTGGCGTCCCATCGTATGGATACAACATGTTTTCTTTATTCATTCACCCACTGATGAACACTGGGGTTGTTTCCAGTTTGGGGCTATTGTGAATAGTGCTGCTATGAACATGCATGTGAAAGTTTTTGTTTGATCCTCTGTTTTCAGATCTTTTGGGTATATTTCTAGGAGGTGATGTACATGTCATATGGTAATTCTACCTTCAATGTATTGAGGAACTACCAAACTCTTTCATGGTAGCTGCGCCATATTCTCTTCCCACCTGTAATGCGTAAGGGTTCTGATTTCTCCATGTCCTTGCCAACATTTGTTACTGTCTGTTTTGTTTGGTTTTTCATAATAGCCATTCTAATGGGTTTTGTTGAGTAGTATCTCAATGTGGATTTGATTTGCATTTTGCTAATGATTAGTGATGTTGAGCATCTTTTCATGTGTTTTTTGGTCATTTGTTTATCTTCTTTGGAGAATATCTATTCAGGTTCTCTGTTCATTTTTTAATTGGGTTTTTTGTTGTTAAGTTGGACTTCTGGGTATTAATAACCTTATCAGATACGTGATTGGCAAATATTTTCTCCCATTCTGGAGGTTGTCTTCTCAGTTTTCTTTTTTCATTTTCTTTTCTCACTTTGAAAACGTCTGTTCATTTATTTTACTTCTGAAATGGGGCTGAGTGTGGTGCTCAGGCCTCCCAGGCAGGCTGCATGGGGCTGACCAGCAGCTGGGGCCCCCTCCCTCTTCCTTCCAGGCCCAGGAGCTTTGTCTGTGCCTGCCCTTTGGAGAGGGGCCCAGGATGCATCTTTTAACCACCCCATCTCCAGGTTCTCTCTTTTGTCCGGGCAGCAAGCCCGAGGCTTCAAAACTTTTATTTCCCACAGCCCTCCTTTTGTGTGACTGCTCAGAGGAGAAAAAAGCATCTCTTCGCCACAGTGGACTCCTTCTGGCTGCCTCTTCTTCCTTTTCTTTTTATTTATTTATTTTTAAAGGATATTATTATTTTTTTTAAGATTTTATTTTTTTCAGTAATTTCTACACCCAGCCTGGGGCTTGAACCTACCACCCTGAGATCGAGAGGTTCATGCTCTACCAACTGAGCCAGCCAGGCGCCCCCTACTTTTCTTGATAAGGTCCTTTGGTACCGAAAAGTTTTTAATTTTTTCCCACTGCTTTTGTTTTTAATTTTTTCTGTATTCATTTTTTAAAAATTTTAATTGAAATATAGTTGACATACAATATTATATTAGTTTCAGGTATACAATACAGTGTTTGATAATTATGTACATTAACACATGCTCCCCACCATAAGTGTAGTTACCATCTGTCACCATACAATGTTATTACAATATTATTGATGATATTCTCTATGCTGTACTTTTCATTCCCTTGACTTCTTTATTTTATAACCGGAAGTTTGTACCTCTTAATCCCCTTCACCTATTTAACTCATCCCCCCCATACCCCTCCCCTCTGGCAGCCACCAGTTCTCTGTATTTATAAGTCTGTTTCAATTTCTTTTGTGTTTGTTTTGGTTTTTAGATTTTGTGTGTAAGTGAAATTATATGGCATTTTTCTCTGTCTCACTGATTTCATTCCTTTTTATGGTTAATATTCCATTGTGTATATATACCACATCTTTCTCTCTCTCTCTCTTTTTTAAAGATTTTGTTTATTTATTTGAGAGAGAGAGAGTGAGCGAGAGAGAGAGAACATAAGCCAGGGGGGAGAGGCAAAGGGAGAGGGAGAAGCAGACTCCCTACTGAGCAGGGAGCCCGATGTGGGACTTGATCCCAGGACCCCGGGATCATGACCTGAGCCAAAGGCAGATGCCTAACCGACTGAGCCACCCAGGCGTCCCCTACCACATCTTTTTTATCCATTCATCTATTAAAGGACAGTTAGATTGCTTCCATGTCTTGGCTGTTGTAAATAATGCTGCAGTAAACAAAGAGTGCATATGTATCTGTTTGAATTAGTGTTTTTGTTTTCTTTGAGTAAATACCCAGTAGTGGAATTAATGGATCTATGGTACTTCCATTTTTAAATTTTTGAGGAACCTCCATACTGTGTTCTGTGGTGGCTGTAACAATTTACATTCCCACCAACAGTGCACAAGAGCTCCCCCCTCTTCTCTGCATCCTCGCTAACACTTAATGACTTCTTGTCTCTTTGATTTTAGCCATTCTGACTGGTGTGAGGGGTTACTTCATTGTGGGTTTGATTTGCATTTCCCTGATGGTTAGTGATGTTGAGCATCTTTTCACGAGTCTGTTGGCCATCTGTATGTCTTCTTTGGAAAAATGTTTCTTTAGGTCATCTGCTCATTTTTAATTGGATTGGGTTTTTTTTGTTTGTTTGTTTCTTTTGGTGTTGAGTTGTTAGGGTTTTTAAAATACATTTTGGATATTAACCCCTTATTAGTATGTCAGTTGCAAATATCTGCTCCTATTCAGTAGGTTGCCTTTTCATTTTTCTGATGGTTTCCTGTGCTGGACAAAAGCTTTTTAGTTTGATGTAGTCCCAATTAGTTATTTTTGCTTTTTTTCCCTTGTCTGAGGAGACAAATCCAGAAAAATATTGCTAAGACAGATGTCCAAAAGTTTACTATCTGTATTTTCTTTTAGGAGTTTTATGGTTTCGGGGCATCTGGGTGGCTCAGTAGGTTAAACATCTGCCTTTAGCTCAGGTCATGATCCCAGAGTCCTGGGATCGAGTGCCACGGCAGGCTCCCTGCTCAGTGGGGAGCCTGCTTCTCCGTCTCCTGCTTCCCCTGCTTGGGCTCACTCTCTCTGTCAAATAAATAAATAAATAAATAAATAAATAAATAAATAAAAATCTTAAAAAAAAAGTTTTATGGTTTCAGGTCTTACATTTAGGTCCTTAATCCATTTTGAATTTATTTTTGTATATGGTATAAGAAAGTGGTCTAGTACCATTCTTTTGCATGTAGTTATCCAGCTTTTCCAACACCATTTATTGAAAATACCATCTATTTCCCATGGTATATGCTTGCCTTCTCTCTCATTGATTAATTGATCATATAAGCATGGATTTGTTCCTGGGCTCTGTCTTCTGTTTCATTGATCTCTGTGTCCATTTTTTTGGCCAGTACCATACTGTTTTGCTTACTATAGCTTTGTAATATAGTTTGAAATTTGGGATTGTGATACTTCCAGCTTTGTTCTTCTTTCTCAAAATTACTTTGGCTATTTGGGGTCTTTTGTGGTTCTATGTGAATTTTAGGTTTATTTCTTTTAGTTCTGTGAAAAATACTATTGGTATTTTTAGGTATTGCATTGAATCTGTAGATTGTTTTGTGTAGTATGGACATTTAAAAATATTAATTCTTCTAATCCATGAGCAAGTTATTATCTTTCCATTTCTTTGTGTCATCTCTAGGTTCTTTCATCATTGTTCTAGTTTTTAGGGTACAGGTATTTCACCTCTTTGGTTAAATTTATTTGTAGGTATTTTATTCTTTATATGCAATTTTAAATGGGATTGTTTTCTTAATTTCTCTTTCTGTGACTTCGTTATTAGTATATAGAAATGCAGCAGATTTCTGTATATTAATTTTGTATTCTGCAACATTACTGAATTCATTTATTAGTTCTGAGAGTTTTTTGGTGGAGTCTTTATGGTTTTCTGTATACAGTATCATGTCACCTTCAAATAGTGACAGTTTTATTTCTTCCTTACCAATTTGGATGACTTTTGCTTATTTTTCTTGTCTAATTGCTGTGGCTAGGACTTCCAGTACTATGTAGATAAAAGTGGTGAAAATGGACATCCTTATCTTGTTCCTGATCTTAGAAGAAAAGCTTTCACCTTTTCACCATTGAGTATGATCTTAGCTCTGGGTTTATCATATATGGCCTTTATTATGTTGAGATATGTTCACTGTAAACCTCTTTGTTGAGATTTTATCCTGAATGGATGTTGAATTTTGTCTAGTGTTTTTTCTGCATCTTTTGAGATGATGATATGATTTTTATCTCTCATTTTGTTAATATGGGTATCACATTGATTGATTTGTAGATATTGAATCATCCTTGCATCCCTGAGATAAATCCCACTTGAACATGATGAATAATCTTTTTAGTGTGTTGTTAAATTCAGTTTGCTAATATTTTGCTGAGGATTTTTACATCTGTGTTCATCACAAATATAGGTCTGTAATTTTTCTTTTAGTATCTTTGGTTTTGGTATCAGAGAAATGGTGACCTCATGAACTGAACTTGGAAGCATTCCTTCCTCTCTCTTTAGAATAGTTTGAGAATAGGTATTAACTCTTTTTTTAAGTAGGCACCACACCCAGCATAGAGCCCAATGCGGGGCTTGAACTCACAACCCTGAAATCAAGACCTGAACTGAAATCAAGAGTCGGATGCTTAACTGAATGAGCCACCTAGGCGCCCCTATATTTATTCTTTTTTAAAGAATTTATTTGTGAAGCCATCTGCTCTTGGTTTTTGGTTTGTTGGGAGGTTTTTGATTACCAATTCAATTTTGTTACTAGTAATTGGTTTGTTCAGATATTGTTTCTTCCTGATTTAGTCTTGGAAGATGTGTGTTTGTAGGAATTTATCCATTTCTTCTAAGTTGTCCAGTTTGTTGGTGTATAATTTTTCTTAGTAGTTTCTTACAGTCCTTTGTATTTTTGTGGTGTTGGTTATCACTTCTCTTTCATTTCTGAGTTTATTTATTTGAGTTCTCGTTTTTTTTTTCTTGATGAGACTGGCTAAATGTTTATCAATTTTGGGGTGCCTGGGTGGCTCAGTTGGTTAAGCGTCTGCCTTTGGCTCAGGTCATGATCCCAGGGTCCTGGGATCAAGCCCCACATTGGGCTCCCTGCTTGGTGGGCAGTCTGCTTCTTCCTCACCCTCTGCCTGCCGCTCTGCCTACTTGTGCTCTCTCTCTGTCAAGTAAATAAACAAAATCTTTATAAATAAATAAATAAATAAATAAATAAATAAATAAATGTTTATCAATTTTATTTGTCTTTTTAAAGAAAGAGCTCATAGTTTCATTGATTTTTTTTTTTTTTTTTTTTTTAGTCTGTATTTCATCCATTTCCACCCTGATCTTTATTATTTCTCTCCTTCTCACTTGGGCTTTTTAACCCCCTTCTTTTTCTAGTTTCTTTAGGTGTAAGTTAGATTGTTTATTTGAAATTTTTCTCGTTTCTTGAGGTAGGTCTGTATCACTATAAACTTTGCTCTTGGAACTGCTTTTGCTATATCCCAAAGGTTTTGAACTGTTGTGTTTCCATTTCACTTTATTTTTTGATTTCCTCTTTGATTTCTTTTTGGGCCCGTCTGTTTAGTAGCATGTTGTTTAACCTCTTTTAATCTCTGCAAGGTTGTTCATGCTGCTGTGGTCAGAAAAGGTGCTTGATATCATTTCAGTCTTAAGAAAAGATGCTTGATATGATTTCAGTCTTCTTAAATTTATTGAGACTTGTTTTGTGGCCTAACATGTGATCTGTCTTGGAGAATGTTCCATGTACACTTGAAAAGAATATATATTCTGCTGTTTTGGGATGGATTATTCTGTATATATCTGTTAAATCCATCTGGTCTAACGTGTCATTCAAAGCTACTCTTTCTAGGGGCACCTGGGTGGCTCTGTTGGTTAAGCATCCAACTCTTGATTTTAGCTGAGGTCATGATCCCAGGGTCGTGAGATTGAGCCCTGCATCAGGCTCCTTCCTGGGCGTGGAGCCTGCTTAAGATTCTCTCTCCCCCTCTCCCTCTGCCCCTCCACCCCACACTGGCACACTCTGTCTCTAAAATGAAAAAAAAAAAAAAAAAGCTACTCCTTCCTTATTGATTTTCTGTCTGATCTATCCACTGATGTAAGTGGGGTTTAAAGTCCCCTACTGTTATAGTATTACTGTAAATTTCTTTCTTTATGTCTGTTAATATTTTCCTCATATATTTAGGTATTCCTATGTTAGGTGTATAGATACTTAGATTGTTATAGCCTCTGTTGGGTTGATCCCCTTATAATTATGTAATGCCCTTCTTTCTTATTACAGTCTTTGTTTTAACATCTATTTTATCTGAAATAAGTATGGGTATTCTAGCTTGTTTTTTCTCACTTCCTTTTGCATAGAATATCTTTTATTATCCCTTCACTTTCAGTCTGTATGTGTTTTTAGGTCTGAAGTGAATCCACTTGTAGGCAGCATATAGATGGGTCCTGTGTTTTCATCCATTCAGTCACCCTGTGTCTTTTGATTATAGCATTTACTCCATTTACACTTAAAGTAATTACTGATAGGTATGTACTTATTGCCTTTTTGGTAGTTTTTGTAGTTTTCTGTTCCCTCTTCTCTTGTTCTCTTACATTGTAATTTGATGCCTTTCTTTAGTGTTGTGCTTGGATTTCTTTCTCTATTTTTTTGTGTTTATCTTATAGGTTTTTGTTTTGTGGTTACCATGAGGTTCATATATAACATCCTATGTATATAGCAGTCTATATTAAGTTGATGGTCATTTAAATTTGAACACATTCTAAAAGCACTACATTTATATTCCCCCCTTCACATTTTATGTATATGATGTCATGTTTTACATCTTTTCATTTTGTATATCCCTTAACTAATTTTTTTAGAAGATTTTATTTATTTATTTGACAGAGAGAGACACAGCAAGAGAAGGAACACAAGCAGGGGGAGTGGGAGAGGGAGAAGCAGGCTTCCCGCTGAGCAGGGAGCCTGATGCGGGGCTCGATCCCAGGACCCTGGGATCATGACCTGAGCTGAAGGCAGATGCTTAATGACTGAGCCACCCAGGCACCCCTAATTTTTTAGATATAACTGATTTTACTAGTTTTGTCTTTTAACCTTTATACTAGTTTATAAGGGATTTACCTACTACCTTTACTATATGTTTGCTTTTACCAGTGAATTTTTTTTCCTTTCATAATTTTGTTAGTTCTAGTTATGGCCTTGATTGATTGCTCTAGAAGTACCTTCAACATTTCTTATAATGTCAGTTTAGTGTGACAAACTCCTTTAACTTTTATTTGTCTGGGAAACTCTTTATCTCTCCTTAAGTTCTGAATAATAACTGTGCCAAGTAGTCTTGGTAGTCCCTTTTAGCATTTTGAATATATCATTCCTCTCCCTTCTGGCCTACAAACTTTCTGCTGAAAAATTGGCTGATAACCTTATGGGGTTCCCTTTATTTTATTTTATTTTATTTTATTTTATTTGACAGAGAGCACAAGCAGGGGGAGTGGCAGGCAGAGGGAGAGGGAGAAGCAGGCTCCCCACTGAGCAGGGAGCCTGACACGGGTCTTGATCCCAGGACCCTGGGATCATGACCTGAGCCGAAGGCAGCCGCTTACTCAACTGAGCCAACCAGGCGCCCCTGGGATTTCTCTTTAAGTAACTATTTTATCTTGCTGCTTTTAAGATTATTTCTTTATCTTTAATTTTTGACATTTTAATTACTATGTACCTGGGTATGGACCCTCTTGGGTTCACCTTGTTTGGGTTTCTCTGTACTTGCTGGACATGAGTATCTGTTTCCTTCTCCAGGTTAGCAAAGTTTTCAGGTATTATTTCTTCAAAGAATTTTTCTGCTCCTTTCTGTCTTGTCCTTCTGAAACCTGTGAATGTTAGCAGTCTTGTGTTGTTCCAGAGATCTCTTAACCTATTTTCGTTTTTTAAATTCCTTTTTCCTTTTAGTGTTTAGCTTGGGTGATTTCTACTACGCTGTCTTCTGGATTGTTGATCCATTCTTCTGCTTCCTATAATCTGCTGTTGATTTCTTCTAGTGTATTGTATTCTTCAGCTCTGATTGGTTCTTTTTTATATTTTCTCTTTGTTGAAGTTCTCTCTGAGTTCATCCATTCTTCTCCCAAGTCCAGTGAGCATCTTTGTGACCATTATTTTGAGCAATCTATCAGGTAGATTGTTTATCTCCATTTTGTTTAGTTCTTTTTCTGAGGTTTTATCTTGATCTTCCTTTGGAACCTAGTCCCCTCTGCTTTTTTTTTTTTTTTTTAAGATTTTTTTCTTTTAATTTGACAGAGAGAGACACAGAGAGAGAGGGAACATAAGCAGGGGGAGGGGGAGAGGGAGAAGCAGGCTCCCCACTTAGCAGGGAGCCCAATGTGAGGCTCCATCCCAGGACCCCGGCATCATGACCTGAGCTGAAGGCAGATGCTTAACGACTGAGCCACCCAGGTGCCCCCCTACCTCTGTTTTTTGTCTGACTCTGTGTCTATTTCTATGTATTAAGTAGGTCAGCTATGTTGCTTGCTCTTGAAAGTAGTGGCCTTATATAGAAGGTGTCCTGTGGGGCCCAGTAGTGCAATCCACTGTGGTCACCTGAGCCAGACACTCTAGGGGTGGCCACCTATTTGGGATGCATGCACCCTCCTGTTTTTTTATTCTTTTTCATGCTGTTATTATTGGAATTGTTTTCTTAATTCCATTTTCATTTTGTTTATTGCACATGTATACAAGTACAATTGATTTTGGTGTATATAACCTTGCTGAACTCATTTATTAATTCTAATAGTCTTTTACTTGGTTCCTTAGGATTTTCTTTATGCAAGCTCAATTCATCTGCTAATAGAGATAGTCTTATTACCTACCTCCTTTCTAATGTAGATGCCAGTTATTTCTTTTCCTTGAGTAATTAATTGCTCTAGCTACTTCTTCCAGCACATTGTTGAATAGAAGTGGTAAGAGCACAAGGATATCTATCCTTGTCTTGTTCCTCATATTAGAGGGAAAGAATCCAATCTTTTATTATTAACTATAACAGGGGTTGTGGGTTGCTTTTTAAAAATTGCGTTAAATTAGCATTTATTTTAATACTGAGTTTTGGGCACCCTCTTAAAATTTTGAACCTGAGGTGTAACTGCATTCACTTCAGTCTTGCACCTGCCATTTTAAAAGATTTGGGGGAGGGGTGCACCTGGCTGGCTTAGTTGATAGAGCATGCAACTCTTGATCTTGGGGTCATGAATTCGAGCCCTGTGTGTGGTATAGAGTTTACTTAAAATAAAAAAAAATTAAAGTTTTGGGGGAAATTATAAAACCTATTAAGGATTCTGAATTTGTACTGCTCTGCAAGTGCCTTTATAGTCTCTGTCTGTTTTAAAGAAAGCAAATCTATAAATCACAGTTCATGCATTTATTGTGATGGTGAGCTTAATTTATGAAAGAAGATGCCAAGATTCAATTAGTAGGCCAATGCACAGAGAAAAAACTTTGGCTGTAGATCAAATGATAAGGCAAATCACAAATGACTCCTACTTCCACTTTTTTGATTCATCAGTGAACTATGGACCTAACTAAATCCCATAATACAACTTCCACTGTGGATATGTAAGATCGTATGAATGATAGTGGTACCCACACCTCCCTTCCTGCCTTCTTTCATTTTGTTAAATTTGCTGTACTTACCTGTTATGGCCCGGGAAAACTATTCTCTTTATCCACACCTGCATCCTGTAATCCCTTGAATCCCTTGCGCAGTAAAAATCGAGTGGCCTAATTAGTAAAGTGGAGACTTATGTTGGAAAACTCTTAGTCTGAAAGAGTTGGCTTTCTGTGGAGTTCTGACTAATGAATTGTCACTTAACAAGTCTTACCATATTTGAAAGTTACTTACTAAAAAGAGGTAAAACTCTAGTAAATGGACTATACTAATTGTGATACCAGATTTTTATTGTTGTTTTTCATTTAGTTGATTCATGTTGATTATGCCCGAATGGGATGTCAAATAGTATTGTATCTTTTTAAAAGGAAATTCTTTATCTTTTTAATTTAATGTTGAAGAATAAGATAAAACTTCAAGAAGGCAGATTACTATTTTTTTTTTAAGATTTTATTTATTTGACAGAGCGAGACAGCGAGAGAGGGAACACAAGCAGGGGGGAGTGGGAGAGGGAGAAGCAGGCTTCCCGCTGAGCAGGGAGCCTGATGCGGGGCTCGATCCCAGGACCCCAGGATCATGACCTGAGCTGAAGGCAGACGCTTGACGACTGAGCCACCCAGGTGCCCCAAGGCAGATTACTATTAAATGCCCAATTTTTTTCTGAGATTGTGGTCTATAAATTACAGTGGTTCTTAATTAAAGAGGGTTCTTAATTCAATATAAATAACTGATCGATCATGTGGGTAGAACTCAATATTCTACCCAATATTCTTGGTCAGAATAACAAGTATTATATCTAGTATTTTATATAAAAATATATAAATGTGTATTATATATGAACAAGTAGACTAACGAATCTCACCTGTGTGAATTTTTCAAAAATTTCTCATAAAAATTTTGTTCAAAATATAGTCAGAGGATTCTATTCATATTAACCTAAGTTATTGAGGAATGATTAATACTTTTTAAAGAAATGCCATACTGAACTTATCACTGTGAAAGAAATACTTTTCTTTTTGTTATTGTTTAGATATTGCTTAGCATTTCAAGCATGGACTTTAGATTTCAGCTATAGATTGATTTGAAAACCAGAATCCATCAGCTTAACGATCTCTTGTGCAAAGACAATAAAATGATTCAATCTTTACTTTGATAATACTAGAAAAATATAATGTAATAAAAACACTGCATTGCATCTAGATTTTTCAGCAGTCACTTGGAACTTGATTATTCCATTATATTGGAGATACAAGCATTTCTGTTTTCAGATCGCTTGTGAATCTCATTTTGCTTGGATAAACAGCTTTCTGGTAAGATGATTACTGTAATATAAAACCACTTAAGAATTTTGCCCTTTGGAACATTGAGGACAAATTGAATTATGGCCTGCTTGCATGGAGATGGGGAAAAACAACCTTCACCTGCTTGCTTAAATGCACCCCAAACTGGAAGCTTTAATAGATGATACCCACTTCATTTTCTTCCCCAGTAAAATGCACAATAATTGTTTACCTTTCCTGAATTTTGGTATAGATTTCATTTGTAGGTTTCTTGTAAGCCGCCTTCTTTCTGTTTTGTTGTCTTTCTCTTGTTTGGAAGTTTTCGTAGGAGATATAGGATTTTCCATGGTGAATAGGACCCGAGAGGTGTCTTACTATCTTTTGAAGGTGAAGATGCGGGAAAGAGCAGGGTGTTGTGCAACTAATGTGTCTTTAATATGGCTGTGGATTTTCTCCGGTTTTACACACGTGCGCACACGCACACACACACACGTGCATGTGCAGTTGAAGTCAAACATCTTTCCTTACACTTATTCTTTCTGTTGTTATTCTTTCTTTCTGTTGTTACTCTTTCTCTCTGCCAGGCCTCTTCAGATACTTGCCTACTGGAACGCACACTTCTGTTACTGAATTTTGGGGGGGAATACTTGATGTATTGTGAACATTAAGAGACCTGTTTGTTCCATGTTGCAGGCTTCCTCCTCATCTCCCCACCGGCTGCTCTATCTTTTCAGGATGTTTATGGTGCATTGTACCTTATAGAATTGTAACCTTGTTTTTCACTAACAGACTTAGAAACCATTTTCATATTCTTTGTGGCTTCTGAGTTTTGTGTTGGCCCTTAGAAAGACTTTATCTTTGCCTCATTAAAAATGTATATTCTTTTTATCTTTTACTGTTACAACTTTATGTTTTCATGTTTAGTTATTTATTCCATCTGTGGGATGTATATATATGGTATAGATAGAATTTCAGTTCTCCTAACATAGCCAGTTTCCCTAAACCTATTCATTGAGAAATTCATCTTTTAGTTACTGATCCTAAGTACCACATGTACCATGTAGTTAATAACCATATGCAATTGGATCTGTTTTGGGACTTGATTCTATTGATCTCTCTGTCCCCATACTGGTACCATACTGTTATAGTTACTGTACCTTTATAGTACATTTTATTGTTTTATTTTTATTTTTTTGAGAGGGAAGGTGAAGGAGAGGGAAGGGGCAGAGAGAGAGAAAATCTTTTTTTTTTAATTTTATTATGTTAATCACCATACATTACATCATTAGTTTTTAATGTAGCGTTCCATGATTCATTGTTTGCGTATAACACCCAGTGCTCCATGCAGAACGTGCCCTCCTTAATACCCATCACCAGGCTAACCCTTCCCCCACCCCCTCCCCTTTAGAACCCTCAGTTTGTTTCGAGAGAGAGAATCTTAAGTGAGCTCCACGCCCAGTGCAGAGCCCGATGTGGGGCTTGATCTCACAACCCTGAGATCATGACCTGAGCCAAAATCAAGAGTCAGACGCTTAACCAACTGAGCCACCCAGGTGCCCTCTTTATAGCACATTTTAATATCAGCAGGGGAAGGTTGCCTCCTCCCTTATTTTTCTGCTTTAAAAAAATTTCGGATGGTTTTCATGTGTTCTCTTTTTCTGATGAACTGAGGAATTCAACATGGAAAATATCCATCCCCTTCCACCAAAAAAAATTCTGACCCTTTGCTAATTGGATTGGCATTGAGTTGAATTTTCTATATGAATTTTGAGGGAAATTTGCATCTTTGTGATTTTGAGTTTTTCTATTCGATATTTGTGTGTGTGTATTTGTATCCATGTATCCTTTTATTCATGTCCTTTATGATTTTATAAACTCCAATAAAATTTTATTTTTTATGTCTTTCAGATTTCTTTTTAAGCTCATTCCTAGATATTTTACAGATTTTGTTGGAAGATAAGACACCTTTGTCTTTATAGAGCTGATATTCCTGTAGTGGGCATTTTACTAGATTAGTTTTCCAGTTGACTCTTCTGAACTTTGTATAGAAGCTGTGTTACCTGTAAATCATTTGTTCTTCAAGTGTCATCCATGATCTACCAGCAGCAACATCCTTTGTGAATTTCTTAGAAAAGCAAATTCTCTAGATCCATCCCACATCAACTGAATGAGACATTCTGGGGATGAGGCCCAGCAATCTCTGTTTATCTCACCGTCTAGGGGATTCTGATACATACTCTGGTTTGTGGACCACCAATGTAAATAATGATTTTTATTTTTACTTACACATATTTCCTTTTCTCATTTCTTTTTTCTTGCAAGATGTTTGTGTAACAGTGCTTAATGAATTATGTAGAATGGACTTTATAGAGGCTGAAACAAATTGCTAACTTCCAAAAGTAAGACTGTAGACGGGGATGGTGAGAAATGCACTATTCCTTAACCAGGTGAATGGGGGAAACTTAGCCTGAGAGAGAGGGAGATGGAGTGAGAGAGACTGAGTATATAATTTAGCATAAGGATTTTGATGGGTAGCAGAGAGAGGTGTGCTTAAAAGTGAAACATACTACAGTGTCGCTCCTGTAGATAAGGGTGATAACATGAAACTGAAAGAAATGAAGACAGCTAAGCTTGGCAGTTGACACTTAAACAGTTGTTAGACCAAGTTTAGCCCTTTTTACAAGAGGGCAGCCACTATTAGAAAAATCAGATAGAATTGTATTAATACAAGGGTAGCAACTTGAACACAGGTAAAAAGGCCAGTTGCAGTGATAAGATGAATGAGGCCATCAGCTAATGATATGTCCCAGCGGAATTCCTGAAGCCTGAGTGACGAAATGAAAAGGGACTACCAAGGGATCAGAGCAAGAAGGAAAGAGTGGTATTATTGCAAGAATTAGCAGAACCGGTGTGTGCTGTATGCTGTAGCAATCCAGAACAAGATGGTAGTGACCACATGGTGGTCCAGGGGCAGGCCTCAGTGACTATGGAAAGGAAACCGTAATTGTTGTGGACAGTGTATCAGCCATCCTAGCATGCGGCCAGGGGAAAGGGAGAAACTTCTAGAACATGGGGAATCTAGTCTTTTTGGTAGGAGTTTAGAACCAGAAGTGGCTCTTAGACCTCTCTGGACCCCCTCGTTTCAGCACAGAATGCTGATAAGGAGGAAAACAGGCAGATGGATCACTTGCATAAATGTTCTAAAATCAGGTACAGTTGCAGCCTTCATAATTTTTAGCGTTGCAAATTTTCTGATGGGTGCACATATGTGGGAGCATACTACCTAGTCCTAGCGGGTTTTAGATATACTCTAGGGAAGAAAAAATCACCACCCAGTTTAACATCTAGTACACAAGTGTCTTCGGGTGGGCCCTTTTCAGCGCCCCAGGTGGGAGGTGAGTGTGGCGTCTGGCCTGGGTGAAAGCTGAAAGAGTTGATAGTCTAACCCTCCGTGACATTTTTAAAAATTAGCTTTTGTATAACAAACTATATTCCCAAAGAATACAATTCTGTTTCTTTCTTTTTTTTTTTTTTTTAAAAGATTTTATTTATTTATTTGACACAGAGAGAGAGAGAGAGGAATCACAAGCAGGCAGAGTGGCAGGGAGCGGCAGAGGGAGAAGCAGGCTTCCCGCGGAGCAGGGAGCCCGATGTGGGACTCGATCCCAGGACCCTGGGATCGTGACCTGAGCCGAAGGCAGATGCTTAACGACTGAGCCACCCAGGCGCCCCCAATTCTGTTTCTTACACGTCACTTTTTGCCGTGTCAAGATGATTCGGAATTTTTGGTGCTGCTGCTATATATAACTTGATTGAGAGAAGTGCAATTATGGACAATTTTTCTACATTGTGCAGTTTTTCAATTTTGTAGTGTTGAGCACTTTTCACTGATCTTTTCTGTCAGCTTTTCTTATCAGAGTGCTTGACAAAATTTTATATGAAGGCAGACGATCATAGCCACTCTGAATTTCTTTTATGTAACATAAGGTTAGCTCATAAGCAGGGTTTACTTTACATGGTGTAAAATTGGCTAGGCTTTTCTCAAATCTCATTATTTTTAAAGCTGTTGGTTCTCGGGCAGAGCAGGACAGAGTGAGACAGTGGATCTGAATTAAGTGCTAAGTCATAAACTAGAATCTCTATTTGAGATAACATCTAACTATAGGATAAGTGCTTGTGAAATATTAGATTTGCAAATTACCTAAAATAAATGCTTAAGAGTAAAATTGGTTGAACTTATGCAAGTTATCTCAGCGATCCAAAGCAGTCCTGTCAGTTTTATTTCTGGTGAGCTAGGTAGGATATTTTAAGGGCAAAACCACAATTACGTCTTTGTCAGGTGTGTGCTCTGAGTAATGATTAGTTTCCCCTTTATTCACGAGAGTAGCATGGCTGTGGAGGAGTGTGTCTTTTTTAATTATAATGCATGTCTGCTTATGTTTTTGTCCTGCCTTTTTCCTTAATCTTTGCAAATGTTCTATCCACCTATCTATATTTACTGGCCTTTGTATGTCATGTCTGGTCTGCTCATCTACACGGTCCCTAATTTAGGGGAGAGATCATGTAGTATACTTTTTCGTTTCATTTTATTAAAATACTTCAAGCATACAGAAAAGTACAGAGACCAGTATCACAACCCCTCCTATAACCACCACTTAGCTATGTGATACCGTAGCATTTTGCCTTTTTTTTCCAGACACCTGTCAAAATGTTAAATACAGGTGAAGCTCCTAGTCTGTCCCTCCTCAGTTGCATCTCTCCCTTTCTCTCCTCAGGTAACACTGTCCCCAGTTGGGAGTTTATCATTCCCATGAATATTTTAATGCTTTTTCTGTATGCATGTATGTGTATATAGTGGGTATGCATGTACGTATATGTGTATACACACACATATGGTCTTACGTGCTCTTGAAATTTTTATATATTATCATACTTCTTCAGTTTCCATTTTTGTGGGTTTCACCTGCCATTGTATCCCCCATTATCAGAACAAAATAAAAAACATCTCCTTCCACCCTATATCCCCCCTCCAACTACCACCTTTTTTTTTTGTTTTGCTCCTTATTAAAGCAAAACTCTTGGTAAGAGTTGTATGTACTTGTTTCCTCTCTCTCCTTTCATTCTCTCTTGAACCCATGCTCAGCAGCCATTTTCTCCACCATTCCATGTAAACCGCTCTCATCAAGGTGTCCAGTGACCTCCTTGTTACCACATCGAGTTGTCATTTCTCAGTTCTTCACTTCACCTCTCAGCAGTATATGACACACTTGATTACATCTTTCTGTTTGTAACACTTTATTCAGCCTTCTCGGTTACCGTACCTTCCTGATTTTCTCCTACCTCGTGGCCACTCTTTCTTATTTCTTTTGCTGGATCCCCCTTTTTTTAAATTTTGGAATAAGTTGGACAGAAGAGTCTAGAATGAAAAGTGAACATTCCTCCCAAACTAATAATGGATATACAGACTTTGTGCATGTGTGTGTGAATCTTATAGGTGAACCAATGCCTCAATTTAAATTGTATTTATTTGTTTTTTAATGATTTGTATTTTTTTGTGTGCACGTCCTATTTCTCTCATTTGTTCACTGTTACTATTATGTTTTATTGTTTTTATTAATTTTGTGTCTGTAAGTTCAAATCATTAGCCCTTTGTTGTCTGTCATGTGGGGGGGGATATTTTTTTCCTAGCTCATCAAAGGCCACTTGACTTTGTGATATTTTTGAAGTACAGAGTTTTAATTTGTTTTGTACAGTCAGATTTAACAGTTTTTTTTCTTTTATGGTTCCTCAGTTTGGGGTCCTGCTTACCTTCTCTGCTGCATGATTATAAATAATTTCACTTGGGTTTTCTTTCGTACTGTTTCAGGGTTTCATTTTTTCCCTTTTAATCTTTGATCTATCTGGAATTTATTTAGCATCCCCTAATGTGAAGTGAAGTAGTATAAGCTTATTTATTTTTCTAAGTGGCTGCCTGATTCTTCCCCAATCACTTATTTAATCATCTCTTTTCCCTTACTTGTTTGGAGGCCACCATTACCATAGAGTAATTCCCTGATGAATTTGAGTTCCTTTCAAGTTCTTGAAAGAATTTGTGTCGTTGTGTTTTTTTAAGTTTATTTATTTATTTATTTAGTAATCTCTACCCCTAACGTGGGGCTCGAACTCACGACCCTGAGATGAAGGGTCGCATGCTCTTCCCACTGAGCCAGCCAGGCACCCCCATTTATGTTTGTTTTATTTTTCAAACCACTGCAGTGTAGTTCTCCGCACCTGTAATCACTGACTATAGCTGTCACATCACTTAGCTGGCATCTTACTTGGACTGGACAGAACTTGCAACAGTCGAATACCTACCTTCCAGCCACTCTTCTGTACCCACCTCCTTCCTTAGCTTTAATCTCACATTTCTCTTAGTTTCCCTCCTGCCTGCTGTCTCTCTCTTTGCTAGCTTATCTTCCTCGGTTTCTTGCACAACAGTGTTTTTGGAATTCCACCTTCTCATGGCAAATACACTTCTGAGGAATATTTCCCAATCTCTTTACTTCAGCACTTACTTAACTGGCTAAATATCCTCATATTTTCATTTCTAGTTCCAGTCTAAATCTGGGTATATATATCCAGTTTCCTGTTCGATGCTATATGGCGTGCCCTAGAGGACTTCAGTATGTCTGCACCAAACCCTTGTTCTCCTTCCTTCTGATATTTTTCCTTCTTCCCTCTACCCTGCCTCACCTGCTATCATTACCATTTCCCCCAGTTATGTAAATAGATTTTGTCTTTGACGTCACTTTATCCCTTTAATATCTACCAATGATCTGTCAGTCTGAAGTCCTCGTTTTCCCTGGTTTTTCCCATAGCTCTTGTCTGTGCTCTTATTTCATGCCTTGACTATAAAAGTGGTTTCTTAACTAGTCTCCATACTTCCAGTTTCTCTCTCTCTTCTCTGATCTACCCCCACGTTGCAAGCTGTGTCAATTTTCTAATACATAGATTTGATCATATAGATTCCCTGATTGAAAAACAGCTGGTTTTAGTTAAATCTTGTGTAAATTGATCATTGTTTACATTGTTTACTTCCTCTCCCTTCCTAACTTCATTAAAATGAGACTAAAGAAATGGAAAAATTCAAAAGGACAAAGAGAACAGGAGGGGCAACATTGACAATTGCAAGGTTTAAACTAATTTTTTATTTAGTCAAAGGAAGTTAACAACTTGAGAATCTCCCCCTACACGAACTTTTGAGAGAAACCAACTAATTCTTCCCATACAACTCCTAATATTTCAAGATTTGGGGGCATCTGGTCTGCGGAAGGCAGGAAGAAGTCTTGAGATTGAAAATGTGGGCTGTTCCTTGAAAGTCTTTATAGTAAATGGCTGGAGTTCCATGTCCTGTCATCCACTCCCTGCTCCTCAGGAGACCTGAGGTTTGTTATCTGGAGAATTTGAATGGGAGAGCCCCAGACTCTGAGATGCAGCAGGTAGATTAGTTGAAACCATGGGACTGAGTGAGAGTTTGAATAGCTACTTTGGGGACTTCTGTGTTCTACTCTAGATGCTGTTGATGAAAAGGGGCAAGAGTTATTTATTTTCACGTTACCAGATTCCTACTGATAATCTAGATATGCTTGTTTATCTCTTGGCACATCTTCTAAAAAATTGTGTAGTCTAAAAAAAATTAAAATTTCTCAACACCTTAAAATTCTCTCACCATTCAACATTTTTAGAAAAGATAAGTCCAAAGGTCAGTTGATTTTGAGATGCTTAAAAAAATTTTTTTTCATTTAGGCTACTCAATTTCTTGTAATAACAGAAAATATGATTGTGTAAATAAATAAAAATGCTAAATTATCATTTGATTTCTTTTTCAGAATTCAGAATTCAGACCCAAGAAATAGAGTACTTTTTCCCCTTCTGTATCTTTTGCTCTGACCCCAAATTAAGAGACAGGAAGGGGGCAGCGGAACAATGAAGAGAACCTTTTTTCTCTGACTTAATTATCTGAGGTCTTCACATAGCTTTATAACAAGCATAATTATATGAACAAACTAAATTGCATACTCTGCATTTTTATCTCCCCCGTGCAATAAATTGATTTTATTAACAAGAAATATTTAAGTAAAGTATACCGTTCTGCTTCCCAGTATATTTGAAATGAATAGAACCCTTGAAATATACATCTCCAATGCAAAGCATTCACACGACTAGAAACAATGTATTAGATTTAGTTTGCTACCACCTCACCGGCTCTTTTTCTATAAAAAACCACCAACCAAACAAAAATTCAGTCCAGATCAAGAAAACAACCCCCACTACCTATTTTATGTCTTTAAGATTTCTATGCCTTTCTAGCCTTAATTTTGACCAACCACTTCTAAAACTGTGGGCCCTGATTATGGCTTTTGAGGCCTCATGTGCTCCTGGTAACTCGGGATTTAGTGCTGTCCGTGTCTCTACTTGGTACATGTTTGCCTCCACTCTTCACCTCTAACTTCTCTTGTCTCTCCCAACTTCACCCAGACTCCTCAGGTCTCCCCAGGGTTAATCCAACTTCCCATTTACTTGGTTGTTATTCTAATGATTTCACAGAAATGCAGTCAGTGCTATTTAATGAGCCACTATGGAATTTTGTAGATAATTTGACTGTTGCAGATTCAGTTCCTTCAATGTTCTCCATTTTCTTAATTTTCATAAGCTAGAATATGGACTTTGGGAACACAGACATACATTTTTGTCTTTCTGTCACAAAATATATAAAATATTACATAGATAGTATAATTTGAAAATTCTAGTATTGATTTTTATAGTAAATATTGACTTCTTTTCCTCCTGAACAGGTCATTATCCAAGTGTTAGAGGTGATGGATCATCTTCATAGAGGGGAATCAGTTGCTGCAATACTCCGTAACCGGTATATTTATGGAAGCAATTTACCTTATAAGTTATATAATGTCTCTCCCGCCTATTTATATACCTAACATAGTTGCTATTTGTTGAATGCCTGGAATAATATAAAATATTTACTATATGAGTGAATGTAAGAATGAGTGACAAACAGATGGAATGAAGAACATGTTAGTGACCGTGTGTTCTGAGCTAATGAAAAAGTAGAGAATATAATTAGACATCATAATTGGTGTAAATTGTGATCACGTGACATTCAGTAAATGGAGCTATTGACTTCATTTTTTAATTTTAAAGCATGTTAGTGAATAAATACAGGTATCCATTGCTTAAGAACAGATGTCTCAACCAAGTATTTTTTTAAAATAGTATTGCCCTGTGATTGTACATTTCTGTTATTTAAAAATCCAGTTAAAACTTTTTCAGAGAGTTATAAGAAATTCTGAACTTTCTCTGACAACTTATGATTTTAAATTCATGGTTTAAAGAAACATAGCCTTTGCTTTGTAGGTGCAAAAGAGTATCCCTTATTCCCAGTAGTTGAATTGCATGGTTTGAGTGAATCCTTCGAAATAATATGCGGGAGTTGTCTATATCATGGCTCTGACACTTACTAGTTGTCTAGTCTTGGGCAAATTTCGTAATTGCTCAGTGCCTTAAGTTCCTCATCTATGAATTGGGGATAGTATTACCTACATCTCAGGGTTGTTTTGAGGATTAAGTAAGTGTCTGTGGGGTGTGGAGAGAGCTTGGCAAATAATGCATGGTATATTGGTGCTCTTATTGAAATGTAAATGTGAGATTTTAACTATTTTGAAATACAATATTGTGTTTCTGAATTCTGATATGCTTTAAAATAGGTGTATCTTAAAAGAGTAAGAAAAGAGGGGAGAGTTTGAAGTAGGAAGGGGTCATATATGAAGTCATTGTTACTTGCCAGATACCATACTAGGGATTTTACATAATAATCCTATTACGGAAATATTATATGATGGGTGCCTGTTTGTTGGAATGTGTACTCTCATGTGGGCAAGGGGCTGTAAGGTAAACTGTTCAGAGATGCAGAAAGCAAGGAAATCCTAGCAGGAATAATGTGTGGCCATGTTGGATGAGAAGAGAGAAGAAAAGAGTAATGTGTGTGGGGGGGTGAATTCCTACTGGTGAGTTGAGTCTGCAGAGTCCAAGGACTGCTGAGTAGGAGGGTCTGTATCACACATTTGGAAGAGGAAAGAGTAGCAGGGCAGGATTTCCAAAGGTCAAGTGAGTAACTGAGGTAGTTATAGCATACTTGAATTTGTTTCCATTATTTTTATAGAGGTGTAATTAAGTGCAGTAAAACATACAAACACTTAAATATACATCTTTCTTTTTATAGAGATATAATTAAGTGCAATAAAATATACAAATACTTAAATACACATCACGATAGTTTTTTACACATGCATACATCCAGGTAACCACGACTCAGATCAAGATATAAAACAATTCCATCCTTCCAGAGAATTACCTCTTTCCCCTTTCCAGTCTCTATCCCCTCTACCCCTACTGAAGAGAACAAGTATGCTGACTAGGATATTAGTGTTGTTTCTTCTCCTTCTTTTTTAAAAAGATTTTATTTATTTATTTGACACAGAGAGAGGGAACACAGCAGGGGGAGTGGGAGAGGGAGAAGCAGGCTTCCTGCTGAGCAGGGAGCCCAATGCGGGGCTTGATCCCAGGACCCTGGGATCATGACCTGAACCAAAGGCAGAAACTTAACCAACTGAGCCACCCAGGCGCCCCCATGTTGCTTCTTCTTGAACTTTGTGTAAATGGAGTCAGACACTCTGTATGGCTTCTTTAGTTCCAAATAATGATTTTGAAATTTATCATTCCTGCCGGTATCAGTAGTTCTTTCTATTTTATTGCTGTGTTGTATTCCACCCCCTTTTTTTTTTTTTTAAGATTTTATTTATTTATCTGACAGAGAGAGACACAGCGAGAGAGGGAACACAAGCAGGGGGAGTGGGAGAGGGAGAAGCAGGCTTCCCGCCCAGCAGGGAGCCCGATGTGGGGCTCGATCCCAGGACCCTGGGATCACGACCTGAGCCGAAGGCAGACACTTAACGACTGAGCCACCCAGGTGCCCCCCACCCCCTTTTTTTAACTATACCACAATTTGTTTATCCATTTTCTTGTTCATAGTTATTTAAGTTGCTCCATTATTCGGTTATTATGAATAAAGCTGTTCTTGACATTTTTGTACAAATCTTTCTGTGGCTATATATAGCCACAAAATTTCCTTTGGATATGTCCCTAAAATATGAACATATATAAATTATTTATTAAATTTATTTTATTTTAATTTATTAAATTTATTTTATGTAACATATATTAAATATGTATATATAATTTATTTAACATTAATAGACTGCCAAAGACTTTTTTTTTTAAGATTTCATTTATTTATTTGAGAGAGAGAGAGCCAGAGGAGGAGCAGAGGGAAAGGGACAAGCAGACTCTGTGCTGAATGCAGAGCCTGATGCAGGGCTTGATCCCAGGCCCCTGAGATCATGACCTGCACCGAAATCAAGAGTCAGACACTTAACTGACTGAGCCACCCAAGCTCCCCTTGCCAAAGACTTTTCTAAAGTGATTGTATCATTTTCTCCTCTGACCAGTGACAAGTGAGAATCCTCGCTAATTCTTGGTATTGTTAGCATTTTAATTTAATTTAATTATTTTTAAGTGGGCTCCATGCCCAAGGTGGGGCTTGAACTCACAACCCTGAGACCAAGGGTCACATGCTCTACTGACTTAGCCAGCCAGGCTTCCCTTGTTAGCCTTTTTAATTTTAGCCATTCTCTTGGGTGTGTAGTGGTTTCTCATAATGAATTTCAGTTTGCATTTTCCTCATGTGTAATGATTTTGAGAATATTTTCATCTGTTCAGGTCCTTTACCCATTAAAAAAATTGGGTTGTTTTCTTTTTGCGTTTAAGGAGGTGTTTTTTTTTTTTTTTAAGATTTTATTTATTTATTTGACCCAGAGAGAGAGAGATAGTGAGAGAGAGAGAGAGCACACTCAGGGGGAGAGGGAGAAGCAGGCTCCCCGCTGAGGAGGGAGCCTGGCACAGGGCTTGATCCCACCTGAGCCGAAGGCAGACGCTCAACCCACTGAGCCACCCAGGCGCCCCCATCGTTTGAGGAGTTTTTAAGCCTATTCTGAATATTTCAATATATTGCATTATAGATACTTTCTTTCAATCTGTGCCTTGCCATCCTGTTTTTCTTATTTGTGTCTTTTGATGAGCAGAATTTTAAAAATTTTGATGAAGTTCAGTTTATCTTTTTTTCTTTTATACTCATGCTTTTTGTATCTTACCCAATAAATCTGTGCTCTCCCAAATTTTAGACTTTCTTCCTGAAGTTTTATGGTTGTAGCCCTCACATTATAAGTGCATTCTTGACCAGAAACCAAAGAAATGAACTTATGTCCTAGATTTGACATAGAATCTGAATAATTAATAAGAACACTTTATAAAAGAAAAGCCTCTTTGTAGTTTTAATTTTAAATTAATACCTTTGTACACGACAAGGGATCTGAATTATAACCTGAGCCATACCTCACAAGGCATAAGGAACTAGTTGTATGACCCCTAGTTTATAAATCAGTGACTTGTGATTTCCTACTGTTACAATCTTTATTATAAATAAGACTCCTTTGAAAGAAACAGATAATTCTGATACTAAATAAACTGAGAACATAAAAAATGATGGAAAACTGCCCCATTCATTTTATAATGCTGCATAATTCAGATATCAAAATCTGAGAAAAATTTTGCTTGTTTGTGTATATATATTATAGATCAATTTTGGATTCTAAATAAAATATAAACCAAACACATTCAGGAATATATGCAAAGAATTGACCCCTTGTGACTAAGAATGTTTTATCCCAGAGTGTTAATTGTTTAATACAATGAAAGTTATATGATGCATCGTGTCAATAGATCTCATTAAAAAAATAAAATAAATGCTGAAGTGGGGCACCTGGCTGGCTCAGTCAGTAGACCACGTGACTCGATCTCGGGGTCTTGAGTTTGAACCCCACGTTGGGTGTAGAGATTACTTAAAAATAAAAATCTTAAAAAAATAAATGCTGAAAGTGTTTGAAAAAATGCAGTGCCCATTTTAAGAATAAAAATGTGAGGGGCGTCTGGCTGGCTCAGTCAAGAGAGCATGTGACTCTTGATCCCAGGGCTTTGAGTTCAAACCCCATGTTGAGTGTAGAGATAACTTAAAAAAAATTTTAAAAAATGTCAAAGAAACTTGCTCTCTTAATAAGAAAAATAATTATCTCTCTAAAACCAACAATCCAGCATGTAATATAGTAGTTCCATAAGCAGCAACAAAGATGCCTACAGTCATCGTTATTTAAAATAAATTCTGACCAGTGTCAATAAAGTAGCATAACTAACAGAAAGGAGGAGACAAAAAAAAAAAAAGATCAAGTTTTAGAAGATAGGCTTACGTACCTACAAAAGCTAAGACTTAAAAACAACTTCTTAGTCGATAGAATTCTAATGAGTGCTAAAAAAGTAGTGGGATATAAGGTAAAAATTAACCAATACCTTTTATTTATCCCAGAAGTAGCCATTTAAAAGGTATAATATAAAAAAAATTTACAAAAACCATAAAACAGAAGTATGTAGTAATAACCCCAACAAAAATGTCTCAGACCTATCTGAAGAAAATTGACAAATTCAAGAAAGCAGGCATACCATGATCCTGGTTTAAAAAACTAACTCCTCCCAAATTATTATATAGGTTTAACATGAATTTAAAGTGCTTATTCAAATAAGATAATGAGTGTATTGAAGCAGTGTATCCCCATTGCGTAGCACAATGTCTGACATGTAGTAATTGCTCATCAAAAAAATCTAACCGTTTCTCCGATTGGTAATTCAACAAACATTTACTCTGCAATCGCTAAGTGCTAACCACTTTCATGTGCTAAAATATGATGAAAATGATGAATCTTTGTTCTCATTGAGCTTATATATATTGGAGAAAATTGCTATGAAAAATTAATAAAGCATGTAGAAAGATAATTAAGGGTTGGGGCGGCAACGCAAGAGAGCATTGACCTCTTATTCATCTTAGATGATTTTAGTCTTGCTATCTGCCATTCAGCATACATTTTACCCTATCTGAAGTTTTATTGCAGTGATTCAGGAAGCTCTGCGAAAGGTCAGCCGTAGGTGGCTTACTTTGCTGGGAACAGCATCTCTATCCAAACACCATCCTCACTCACACATTACAGTAATGTCTGGGAGGGCACATGGTGGTAAGAGTCACCCATTTGGTATTGTGTTGGTGGTGGGTTTTGAGGAGGTTCCTAGCTCTAATAAGGAATTCTGCAATGATGTGTAAAGCTCTGACAGTGTTCCAGTTTTCTAAAAGTACTGATGAATAAAACACAGTATAGAATACTGTCTGGTACTTGCAATACAGGAAAAAGAGTGCCGAACACTGCATAATACAGTTTCCATCCCTTTAAATAATATCATGTACCACTTACCGTGCAAGGTGTTAGGGATATAACAGTGAATGATAATACATGGGTTCCTGCCTGCTAGGTAGTTATTGTAGTCAGAATAAGAAATGAGGAGCGTCTGAACAAAGGTGAGGTCAGTAGAGAAGAAGAGGGGTGGGGATGGAGTTGTGAAATATTTGGGGGTAAATTTGACAGTATTTGATGTTCAGCTAGAGTCTTCACACTCTAGTCAAAGTGATCTTTTAAAATTGCTAATCTGACAATATCACCCAGATTGCCTTCTCCTGTCTCTGACTGTTGAGAATCCCACCTGTTCTTCAAGATGCAGATCAAATTGCATGCCCTACCTAATGCCTTCCTTGATGGATCCAAGCCGATGACCAGTAGCGTCTCCTTTGCCTCTGAACTGTTTTATCACATGCGGTTCTGCACTAAAGTAATTTCAGCATGTCTTTGCTTTACATCATCATTAAGGGTGCTCCTTGAGAGAGTGACTAACTGTATCTAATTTGTATTTAAATCCCATATAATACAGGATTTTGTGCATAATAGGAATTCCTTAAATATTTGAGAATGTACAACACTAATAATTATTTGTTGCTGATGATTTTATTTGGTTAAATTGTTTGGGTAGTTTTGTTTCCCACAGTCAGGTCTTATAGTTAAGTAATTGAATATTAAGTGACAGTCATTGAAATTGTAAAATACGCTAATGAAATTCAGTACAGAATCTAGGAATAAGCTCAGGCTTTTTTTTTTTTTTTTTACTGATATAATATATAATTACTTTTTTTATTTTAAAGATTTTATTTATTTATTTGACAGAGAGAGACACAGCGAGAGAGGGAACACAAGCAGGGGGAGTGGGAGAGGGAGAAGCAGGCTTCCCGCAGAGCAGGGAGCCCTTTGCGGGGCCTGATCCCAGGACCCCGGGGATAATGACCTGAGCCGAAGGCAAACGCTTAATGACTGAGCCACCCAAGCGCCCCTATATAATTACTTCTTAATAGTGTATGATGTCAAAACGGAACACAGGGCTTTGATTCAGTTCGTTAGATATTTAAAAATATTGAGCCTTTACTCTTTGTCAAGCACTGTCCTCATCTGTAGAATTTAAGGACTGAAAGATCCCATCCTCCCTTTTAATTTTAAAAGCCTGGAATTATATCACTAAGCCTGAGCACATAGTAGGTGATAAATAAACACAGGTTTTTTTTTTAAGATTTATTTTATTTTTTGGTTAAAGATTTTATTTATTTGTGTGAGAGAGAATGAGCAGAGGGGAGAGGCAGAGGGAGAGGGAAAAGCAGCTAAGCTCCCTGCTTAGCAGGGAGCCCAACTCGGGGCTCGATCCCCGGACCCCGGGATCATGACCTGAGCTGAAGGCAGACACTTAACTGACTGAGCCACCCAGGCACCCAAGATTTATTTATTTTAGAGAGAGGGAGAGAGTGCTCGTGCAGGGGGGAGGACCAGAGGGAGAGAGAGGGAGAATATCAAGCAGACTCCATGCTGAGTGCAGAGCCCCATGCAGGGCTCAATCTCAAGACCCTAAGATCTCAACCTGAGCTGAAACTAAGAGTCAGATGCTTAACCGACTGTGCCATCAAGGCGCCCCAATAAACACACCTTTGATTAAGTTCAAGGATGATCAGTCATGGAAGATAAGCCCTTTTATTACTGTTTTCATAATTTGGCTTTATAAACTTCCACAAAGATATGTTTTTCTGTGCTTTTTAAGGATTGAAAACTTATGAGGACCTAGTTTTTCCTTTGCTGAAGTAAGTGAGGCAATGATGATAATAAACTCAAATTTTAGGCTAGAAGATGCCTCTGAGGGTTATAATACAAGAGGGTAATACGTGCATTTCTGAGGCCACTTACATTCTATATAATGGACTTCTCTTTTGGCCCAGGTATTTTGTAGATTTGGCTTATGCGTTATTATTGTCATAACATATTGCCAAACTGCATGTGCAGTTTGTCAGCATACTTCTTCCTCTCGCTGAAGACTTGTGTACCTTTATACAAAGGACACAAACTTATTAGTAATGTTGCATGTTTGATCTATCTAGAGGAATTTTCCAGGCCATAGAAAGTATTACTACCCTTATTCCTCTTCCTCTACCTATGTCTTGAGTGTTCCTGTTCATAATTCTGTACATGTTCTACACGTATCTTTCTGGGCAAGCTCTTCTACAGCCATTACCTCAGTCTCAGATGATAGGCTGAAGACTTTAACATTTATATCTCAAGTCTAAATTTTTTTCATGAGTCCCAGACTAAAGAGTTCTTCATTCCCCTTCTCCACCATTTTGTTTTGACTCTGTAAGTAATACATATTTATTATAGGATGCTGAAAAAGAGAAAATTACATATACACGGTGGAAATAATCACCTAAAGTAATCCCTGTTAACCCCTTGGGGCATTTCTGCTCTAGCCTTTTGGTGCTTCTTTAAGTGGAACTGCGTTTGTAATTGATTGAACGTGCTCTGGTTTCAATGTTGTGGTTAAGAGCAGAGGCTCGGAAGTCTGCCAAATACAGGTTCAAATCAAGCTCCGCTACTTTTAGTAGCTGTGTGAACTTTGGAATGTTTCTTAACCTCTCTCAGTCTGTTTCCTCATCTATAAAATAAAATGGTATCACTCTGTGAGATTGCTCTGAGGATAAAATAAATGTTTTTAAGAGAGTCAGGTTCTTGGCACATGGTAAATGCTCAGTATTTGGAAGCACTCACTATTTTATATGCTGTATATTATGTATGTATCCTGCTAGTTTTCTTAGTTGTACTGTTAGCATTTTCACATGTCAGTGCAAACTTGTTAGAGACATAGTAGCTACAAAGTAGAAACTCTTCCATGGGACAAACGATTTCTTCATATGAAATATTTAGGTTGAATCCACTTTGGGGTGTGATTAGTTATAGTGTCTTCCATATATATCATCTTCTCTCTCCTCGTTTTAATATTTACCTTTTTTCCTTCTATTTCATGAATTCATTTTATACTGGTCAAATCTTCTCTTTCCTCCCTCTAAGGTACATTTTGGTTGTGACTCTTGTTGAGTTTCCCTGCAGTTGACCAATAGAATGTACACTTTCCTCATCCGATCGTGTTACATTTGACTTCCTCTTCCTACTTGATTGAGGCCATGTTTTCGTATCCTCCTTGAATGTGCCAGAGGCTTTCGACATTGTTTTCTGGCTGCTATATGAAAGCATTTGCAGAGTTCTGCTCTTGCCCTGAGTGTTTATGATGACAAATTTTTCCTAGTTTCTCAATACATTTTCATTGGCCCCATGCTAGCTGTTTTTCTGTTTGTTTATTCTCAAAGGAAGAAAGGTTCCCAGAATGGCTTTGTACTGGCTGTTCCCTTTGTCTGAAACGTCCTTCCCCATGGTCTTTGTGTGGCTGGCTCCTCTTTTCAGATCCCTACTTAAATGGCCTCTCCTTCGAGAAGTTTTCTTTGACTACCCAGTCTGAATCAGCTACCTGTGTAGTGGCACATCACCTTAGTTTCAATCTCTGCCTCTTCCTTCTTTGTTTATTTATTATTTACCACCTTTCACTAAAATAGAAGCTCTAGGAGGACAGTGATTTTGTCTGTCTTATTTTTTTTTTTTAAGATTTTATTTATTTGACAGAGACAGCGAGAGCAGGAACACAAGCAGGGGGAGTTGGAGAGGGAGAAGCAGGCTTCCCGCAGAGCAGGGAGCCCAATGCGGGGCTTGATCCCAGGACCCTGGGATCATGACCTGAGCCGAAGGCAGACGCTTAACGACTGAGCCACCCAGGCGCCCCTTGTCTGTCTTATTGATTGCTTTAATGTGAGTACTCACAACCAAGTCTGGGACATATTAGTTGCTCAATAAACATTTGCAGAGTGAATGAATTAACTGTTGTCCCTCTCTGTGTGCTCTTGGGTACTAATCCAACCCCTTTCTCAGACTTTTACCTACAAGTCAATACTGAGAGAAATAAACGACTGGAAAAAAGTAAATGAGGGGCTCAGTCGGTAGAGCACCCAATTCTTGGTTTTGGCTCAGGTCTTGATCTCAGGGTCCTGAGATTGAGCCCCATGTTGGGGTCTGCACTCATCCCAGAGTCTGCTTCTCTCTCTCTCCCTCCTGCTCTGCCCCTCCCCCTACTCACACGCACACACACCCTCTCTCTCTCTCAAATAAATAAATAAATAAATAAATAAATAAATAAAATCTTTAAAAAAAAAAAGAAAAAAAATAAAGAAGACCCAAATCTTGCTTACAGAAGAATTCCAAATTTTATATGTGTGTATGTGTGTGTGTTCATATGTATCCATTTTCCCCATCTATGAAATAGAACTTCATCTCCCTCCTCCCTTGAGTTTGGACTTCCTGATTCACTTCCAAAGAAATGAGTGTGGAAAAGAAAAAAATAATACCTTTACAGTGAAGAAAACTGGCAAATACTACCTGTATTAGTCAGAATAATGGCCCCGCAAAAAGGCCCACATCCTAATCCCCAGAACCTGTGACTGATAACTGTATGTGGCAAAAAGGACTTTGCAGACATGATCGAGTTGAGATGGGAAGATTATCCTGGATTATCTTGAAGGGCCCAGTGTTATCACGAGGGACTATTTCTAAGAGGGATGCAAGATGAGTCAGAGTCAGAAGAAGGAGTTAGGAAGATGGAAACAGAAGTTAGAGCTATACTCTTTGACGATGGAGGAAGGTTCCACAAGCGACAAAGTGCAAGGGGCTTCTAGAAGCTGGAAAAGGCAAGGAAACAAACTCTCCCCTGAAGCCCTGCCAACACCTTGATTTTAGACATCTGACCCCTAGGACTGTGAGACAGTCAGTTTGTGTTGTTTAAAGCCACTGAGTTTCTAGGAATTTGTCACAGCAGCAATAAGAATTGAGTACACCATGTTTGCCGAGTGTGGCACATAGGCTTCCTTTCTGACTTGGTAGGAACTCAGAAGAGGTACTGGGGTCGGCGGTGTTTGGAAGGGGCCTCCCGTAGAAAGGAGCAGCACCTTTGCCAGCTCTCAGTTGCCATGCGGATGCTGGTTTTCCTCACTCTTTTGTCTGTTTGACATTTAGTGGGAAGTTGGGGAAGGCAGCCCATTCTGTGTATCTGTCTTAAAGTTTTCCTCACCCAGTTGTATAATATATGCTCACTGTGAAGTATTTGGAAAAGTATGATCCACTTTTCTGAAGCACTCTTAATGTTTTAAAACTCATAAGTGGTTATTCCGTATGAAGATTCTCCAGTACTGGGGAGCCTGGGTGGCTCAGTCGTTTAGCGTCTGCCTTCGGCTCGGGTCATGGTCCCAGCGTCCAGGGATCGAGCCCCGCATCGGGCTCCCTGCTCAGCCGGAAGCCTGCTTTTCCCTCTCCCTCTCCCCCTGCTTGTGTTCCCTCTCTCTCTCTGTCAAATAAATAAATAAAATCTTTAAAAAAAAAAAAAAAGATTCCCCAGTACTGTAAGCACTGTGGGTCCAAACCCATATAATGGCAGTTCCCAGCACCTGTCTCCTGCTCTTTAGGCTTGGCTTTGTTTAACGATCCACCACTCACTCAGTGGCTTGAGTCAGAAACTTAGGCATCATCCTGGACTCTTCTTTTTCTTTCTCATCCCCCATATTCAGCCAGTCACCAGGTCCTATTTCTCCTTCCTAATTATTTCTCCAGTCCGCTCCTCCCCTACCTCCCCCTCCGGTCCAGCCCTCCCGTGGCAGCCATGATGATCTTTCTGAAATGTAAATGTGTTCGTATCATTTCCTTGTTTAGATCTCTTCAGCGACTCAGGTGTGACAGGGCCTTTTGTGCAGCTCCCCTCTGCCTCACCGGCCTCCTCTTCTGCCTAGAGCATGCATTGCAATGTCCCCCAACATTGGAAGGTGACATAGTCCCTCATATTTCCATCCCTTTTTCTGGTATGCCTTCTCTCTCATTCTTGGCCCAACCAACTCCTGTTTATCCTTCAAGACTCAGCACAAGTATCAACTCCTCTGTGAAACTTGTGTACCCCCTTGCCTCTTCCAAGCAGAATTTGGTGTCCTTTCTTATGGCTTCCTTAGCATCGACTCTCATTTCTCTGGTGGTGGTAGCAGCGATCAACGTCCCAATAAATGGTATTAATAGTTCCATCGGCAGTAGTCATCATAATAGCTAACACTTATATAGCGTTTACATTGGGCCAGGTTCAAACCCTGCCTATTAATTGATCTTGTTTTCATAATAATCCCCATGAAGTAGCTACTATCACTCTTCTCATTCCACAAACAAGAAATTGAGGCACAGAGAGTTTAGGTAAGTTGTCCGAGTCACACACTAATACGCATGGATACAGAGTTCAAATCCAGGAAGTTCAGCTCCCGAGTCGGTGCATTTAACCTTCTGCCTCTCTGTCTCCTTCCTTGGTTTGTGAACTCCCCAGGGAGGGGGATTGTGACTGTCCTGTGTCACCTGTCCTACGTTCCCTTCCCTGAATGCATTCCATTAACTGCATCGCTAATCTCTGACAAACGAATACGTGGCAGATAGGTAATGGTTAACCAATTCCATGATGATCTTTTAGAGAGGGCAGCAAATGAATAAAAAGGAACGGCTCTAAGTTTGGTGCAGAGCTTCTAAATGCTACCCACGGTGTTGACCCTAAGGCCAGGCCAATTCTGCTGACTCTGGGTGTATGCATACATTCTGACTGATAGGTTCAGTGCTATAAATGAATTGGGGGCTTGAAAGGGGATAAAAGTAAGTTTTTCTCTAAAAACTTTCCACTTCTTTTCTTATCTTTCATTTTCCTCCCTTTTCATCTTCCCAGCAAATGCTGTTGCATGGAGAGTGTTAAAAGACGATGTCAAATTTCCAAGGGTTGCTGAACCCCAGCTGGGTTATGTTCTATTTTGGGTTGCATTCGGTTCTATTTTGGGTGACAAGGACTATGGACCCATGAAATAATTCAGAGCCTTAATGAATGTGGATGCTTTTAAAAAATAGCCAGAAAACAGAGGTTTCCTTTGTCTTGCTAGTTACCGGTGTTGTGTGGTATTTCAACTCCCAATCCCCCAACACTTGTTTTTTTTTTAAAGATTTTATTTTTAAGCAATCTCTACACCCAATGTGGGGCTTGAACCTACAACCCCGAGATCAAGAGTCACGTGTTCTACCCACTGAGCCAGCCAGGCGCCCCATCAACACTTTTTTTAGGGGTGCCTGGGTGGCTCAGTCGGTTAAGCGTCTGCCTTTGGCCTGGGTCATGGTCCTGGGGTCCTGGGATCGAGTCCCATGTCGGGCTCCCTGCTCAGCGGGGAACTTGTTTCTCCCTCTCCCTCTGCCACTCTCCCTGCTTGTGCTCTCTCTCTCTCTGTCAAATAAATAAATAAAATCTTTAAAAAATACCCTTTGAAGAAAAAAAAAACAAAAACAAAATTTTTTTTTGACCATTGCTTCATTTTGGATTGAAATGAACAGAAAAAGAGTAATACCTTTACTTTTTCGTGGAACCTCTACCCTTCGATTAGATTAGAGTTTCCGTACCTGCCTTCAGGGTTGAACTATGGCAATTTAAAGCTTTGTGAACCTTAGACAGCCCTACCATGGGGCTCCTCTGAGAGCCCAAGGCCTTAACCTGGCATTGAAAGAAAAGAAGTGTGTCCTCCTCCCTTCCTCAGGATCTCCTTATTCACAGTATGTTATGAAACGAATTCTCCTGGAGGTGAAGACGCTCTCCTATAGATAGCCAGAGAGAAATCCTCTGGTGGTCTTAGCAATCTGTTTTCTGGGAAACAAAGTAACAGACAGCAGAGTGAATTCAAATTAAGCTTGATGTTGTTTTTGACAGGAGCTAGAGCTATGCCTAGATATACATTGTCATTTATTTTTCCTGGGCACCTTATTGAAAATACTCTTATGTAACTTTGTCTGAACTTGTCTGAGCTCAGCCACTGTCCAGAGTTGGCAGGTCTGTCAGGCTTAGCGAAGCTCCCATTTCCGGCCTTCTCAGGCTTCGATGGCTATTCGCGTCAGTGGGAAGCCCCCTAGAACACACTTTTCTCTCTGGGTTCCCTGAGGCACTGCTAAAATGGGTAAGGGCTCTAGGGACACAACAGCTCTTTGATCTGCAGACCCTGCATTCTGCACTCCCATGTTACATTTATCCTTTGACCGTGTCACATGAAGGGAAAGCACTTAAATATGAGCTCTTGAGCCTACCTATTCCTACCCATTCCCCTTAAAGGTAATTCATTTACCTGATTGACACTTCTGTGGAAAAGGCGGAATGCAATACTGAATTTGGAGTTTGAGAAACCGTGTTTTTTGGCCCTGGCTCTGCCATCGGCTACCCGTTTCTTTTTCTTTCTCCTTGTTTTCCGAACAGAAATACTTTCTCCTTTCCTCAAAAATTAAGGAGGTGATATGCTGAATTACTTTATTCTCCCTGGAAGGTAGACCCTGAATCAGTTTACCTTGATTTTTGAAAGGAGTTGAAAACACAGTTACGGTTATTTGTTTTGCTAATTATAGTTGTGGCTCCCCAAATAACAGCCTACATTTCTTGAGAGAGAGAAGATTGCAGAGATAGCGTTCAACCCTCTTAAATGTAAAAAGACAGGGAGTCTGATATGCAAAGGTGAGAGAGTTTCTCGAAGTTCACCTAGCACAGGAAAGAGCCAACACACGAGTATCCAGGTTTTCTGATATACTTAAGCGTCAGTTATACATCAGAAAGCTGCATTTTACCTATTTCAAGTAAAAAACAAACTTCCATACTAAAAACTATTTTGTCAGATTTTCCGTATTGTACAGTGCATGCGATATATTTAATATTTACAGTTAAATTGGTATAACCTTTATCATTATTTTTATGTATAAAATACTTTTTCTCTTGGCTACATATTTCAAGTAGTTTCTTTTCTGTGGGTTGGATAGGGAGTGAGTATTAATCTAATGATCAGTGGGGAGTAGGGACATGGATTGAAATAGAAGGGAAACTCAACCCGGTCTGTCCTAGCCTTTCCTTTGAGTGCAATTCTGGTGTATCCTTTGGCCTTAAACATATACTTAATGACACATTTACATCCAGACACACCTCTTGCCGTTAACAACATTGTTAATTCAGTTCCAGCGCACTTTCCGGCCTCAGTTATTTTGTTCTCCCTAAAACAAATTGCTAAGATCAGATTTTTTTTTCTAGCTATCTATAACCCCACGTATTCATTTCCTCTTGGTGCCGTAACAAATTCCCACAAACTCAGTGCTTAAAACAACACAGATTTGTTATTTGACAGTTCTGGAGGTTATTGGGCTAACACCAAGATACAGGCAGGGCCGCCTTCCTTTCTGGAGATATCCATTTCTTTGCCTTTCCCAGCTTCCAGAAGCCACCTGTGTTCCTTTGCTGGAGTCTCCTTCCTCCACCTTCAGAGTCAGCAACTGTAGGTTGAGTTCTTCTCACATCTCACCCCTTAGACCTCTTCTGCTTTCTTCTAATTTGAAGGACCCCTTTGATTGTATTTAGCCCAACTGGGTAATCTAGGATAATCTCTCCATCTCATAAAATTTAGTTACATCTGCAAGGTTTCTTTTGCCATGTGAGGTGACATATTCACAGGTCCCAGGGATTAGGAAGTAGATAGCTTTGGGGGAGGGACAGTATTTTGCCTATCACACCCAATATCCATGTCAGCTATTCCATGCTGTGTCTTTTTCTTCTGAGGATATTAAGATGAATGGCTCTTTTTCGATTGCAAATACTATTTTTTAAAACACTCATCATTAATGCTTATCCCAATACTCCCATGTACTTCCTTTGCTTATTAAGTGAATTTCCACCCATTAAAGTTTCCAAAACTTCTATAAATTTCATATATATATATATATATGAAAAGAAAAGAAAAGAAAAGAAAATAAATCACACATTATTCCACCCTATCTAAAATAAACCAGTTATTATCTTGGTATACTTCCTTTCAACTTTTTCCATGCATATATTTTACATAGTTATCATGATTATGTACAATTTTGTCTTTTTTTTTTTTTGTAAGTAAGCTCTACACACAATGTGAGGCTTGAACTCAGCCCTGAGATCAAGAGTTGCATGTCCCACCGACTCAGCCAGCCAGGCGCCCCAGGATTTTGCTTTTCTTACAAACATGATACCATGAACACTTTTCATACTGTTAATGGTCTTCCTAATCACCTAATGGAAAAAAAATAACATTTTTCTTATAATGTTAGTCCATATTCCTAGTAGAAAACTTAGAAAATATAGGAAAGTATAAATAAGAAATAATTTCCGATCCCATTATTCAAATTTCACTACTCTTAACATTTAGGTGTATTTCATTCATTTTTTTTTCCATCCTATCTTTTTTTTATAAGGCAACATTTAGACTCCTACCTTCTGTGTAGCTTTGTATCATGCTTTTCTCTAATAATAATATATTAACATTTTCCCCATGTTTTTAGTATGTATTGTTTTCAACAGTAAATTTTAAAATAAATTGTATTGCAAAATTAATATGGCCATTTTTATTTTTTTATTTTTAAATTTTTAAAAGATTTTATTTTTAAGTAATCTCTTCTCCCAGCATGGGACTCGAACTCACACCCCGAGATCAAGAGTTGTATGCTCCTCCACTGAGCCAGCCAGGAGCCCCTGGTCATTATTTTTATTTTCTTTAATTTTTTAAAATTATTTTTGAAACTTAGAAAGTACACATGAAAAATAAGAAAATTTATATTATTCATAATTCAATCAGTTGATATTTGGGTCTATATACATATAAAATATGTGTGTAGTTGATTTATAAAAATGGACTCATATTATCCATACTCTTTTGTATTTGCATTTTTCACTTAATATCACAAGGGTCTATTTTGTGCCCTCATTGATTTTCAACATCATTCTACATAGCATCACATGAGATATGCTTATAAAGTACTTTAAACTCTGTTTGAACATAATAAGCACTCAAATGTCATTTCTTCTTGTAATCGTTGTCAGCCTCATCCTAAGAATTATTTTATTGTATGTATGTGCCAAAATTTATATTAGTTTTTACCTCTTTGTGAATCTTTTTATCTTGAAACATCTCAAATTAACAGAAAAACTGCAAGATCGGGACCCAGGACTTTTTTCTTCCTTGAATCATTTTGGAGTAACTCACTGACACAGTGCCCATCCGTCCCAAATTCTCTAGAGTATAATTCCTATAAATGAGAACATTCTCCCATATAGCCTCAATTCAACCATCAAAATCAGGAAATGAACATTAATACATTACTACATTCTAATCAAGTCTATTCAAATTTTTCCAATTATCCCCAAAGTGTTCTTGATAGCAGAAAGTTCCAGTTCAGAGTCACGCATTGCATTTAATTGTGATGTCTCTTTGGTTTTCTTCCATCTGGAACACTTACTCAGTCTTTCCTCGATTTTCATGACCTTGACACTTTTGGAGGCTATAGAGGCCGGTTATTCTGTAGAATGTTTTTCAGTTTGGGTTGGTCTCAGTGGTTCTTCATGATTATATTCAGGTTTTGATTCTTTGGGAGGAATTGCACGGTAATGATGCTGTATTCTCATTGCATCCTGTCAGGGGACACGTGGTTTTGTTTTGCCCATATTGATGATGTTAGGTTGATTAAGGTGGTGTCTGTTAGCTTCTCTGTAAAATTAGGTTTTCAGCTTGTTCTCATCAGTGCTATTTTGGGGCAGGGTATTGGGAGGATGTTGAGGCTCTGTAAATATCTTGTTCCTCAGCAAACTTTTAATATTTCATTTATTTATTTTTATCAGTATGTAGTCCTAGGTTCCCAATTTAATCGAAGAATTATAAGCTGTTATTTCTTTTGATGCCACATGGCCCCAGATTCGGCCAGTAGGAGCCCATTCAGGTTGGTTTCTATGTCCTTTTGACATGTTTCCATCATTCTTCCTTGCATTTTGAGTTATCTTTTACTTCTGAGCACTTCCTTAGGTTATGGTTCATGTTGGACTTTCTCTGCCTTAGCCCTGGAATTGGCCATCCTGGTTCCTTTTCATGGAGAATGGTATCTAGAGCTGAAATCTGCATGCTCATGTGTGTTCATTGCTTTTGGGGTATTGCTGTCCCCAGGCCCTTTCAGTGGACAGAGCTAGGAAATGTATATATATATATTTATACACATATATTTACATATACATCTATATTTCAATATCTTTATATATTGAAAACCATGAGTTCTCACCAATACCTCAAGTTTCAGTCCAACACCATGGAGCTCATTCTAGATTTCTCCCTTTCCATGTTTTCACCCCCTTCGTCTCTAACATTGAGAAACAAACCTGTGTCTCATTATTTGACCAATGCCCCTGGACGCAGTAGGTAGTCAGTACCCTACTGATGCATCCTTGCCCTTTCCCTCCTCAAATGTTGGCCTGCGACAGTCCCTGCCTGGCTGTGGTGCTATCCACCCGCACGAATATTCTCCTCATTTGGTTTGGAGCTCAACTCACCATGTCAGGCCCCCAGCAATACCACAGGGACCCTCATCCCTTGAAGCCCCAAAAAGGGCTTCCTCTGCCTCCCACCCCCTTACCTAGGCCAAGAGGCCTTCTTTGCTTTACCCTAACTAATGGCTTTTAGACTAAACTCTTCAGGAAGGAGAAGGGAATGAACATTCTCTCTATTTTTTTTTAAAGATTTTATTTATTTATTTGACAGAGAGAGAGAGACAGTGAGAGAGGGAACACAAGCAGCAGGAGTGGGAGAGGGAGAAGCCAACTTCCTGCTGAGCAGGGAGCCTGATGCGGGGCTTGATCCCAGGACCCTGGGACCATGACCTGAACCAAAGGCAGACAATGACTGAGCCACCCAGGTGCCCTGAACATTCTCTATATTTTGACTTTTAAGTTATTGTCATGTTTTTCCTTATAAACATAATTTGTAATGATCACTACCCTCCTATTGAATGGTTAGTTACCTCATATACGTCTTGTTGTTGTTCTTCTAAATAACACTTTCCTGCCATCAACATCCATATTTTCTTCATTATATTTGATGATTATTTGCTTCTCAACTTGAGTACTTTTCTTTAGATGAATATTAATTAGCGTATTGGTTTATTATTGCTGATTTCACTTTTACTTAATTATAGAATAAGCTGTCTGAAAAAGAGGCAGTTGGGAGTAGGATGGTTTTTCAGATAATTACGGTATAATTTGTAGAGTCACTACTGCTTTCTCATAATAATCATTCTAAAATGGAGATTATTTAAAAACCTGTTGCATAGTAACCTTTCCCTGGTTATTTAAGGTTGGGGTCCTGAGTTCAAGAAGTCTGATTTCCTTAGCGTGGCATAGAGAGCCCTTTGTATTAGGCTCCAAACCACCTTTCCAGCCCTACTTCCTGCCACTTCTCAATTCAGCACCCCATGCTGTTGCTGCACCCCATTTTTTGTCCTTCCCCAAATGTACCATATTCTTTCATATTTCTGTGATACTGTTGGATTACCCAACAGGTAGGTTAAGCACATACTTAGAGCACCAACCAGGCATAGGTCCCAAACAATGAGGGGAGAAAAAGAGTATATGATACTTCACGAGCATCAGATTTGCTGTCATCAAAGACATTAGATCGTTGTTGGATTTATATTTTGAAATACATATGAGAGAGTTACCATGGCCTTTTCTGCAATGAAAGCCTCTTGAGGTTTATTCAAGACGTTTTCTGTGCCTGTGGTCTTGCTGGGTCTGTGAACTCTGCTCCCTGCCCCCAACAGAATGACATGATCTTCCATCCCACAGCATTTGGCTGGACACCTGTCATATTACATAGCACATGGTGTAATAATTACTTTTCTTAGTAGTCTCTCCTAACTGGACTATGAAGTCCACAAGGAAAATGAGATGTTCCTATCAAGCCATCCCTTTCCTGCGTCTAACGCAGTGACTGATGCAAAGTAGAGATTCATTAAGTGTTGTCCAGCTGAATCATTTATTGTCCTGTCTATGGATGCAGATGGTGGCCCTTGTAGGAGAGATGAAATGTTCTCTCTTAAACTACAGGACACCTGATTCATGAGCATCTGTTAGGATAGAATTTGACATGTCCAAGAAGGTCAGTTTTGTTAGTTCGTCAGACTGCTCAGGGAATAGGCAGTGCTCAGAAATTGGCAATCTGAGAAAGCCAGAAGATACTCACGCCACAGGTGGATCTACTGGTGGTGTTTCCTTCTCGCTTGCCCAGTGTTCTAACAATCAGGATACATCTTTAGAATTTTTTAGATTTATTCTTGTATATACATGTTCATCCAATTGCACTGGTTCTTTAAAAATCAAAGAACCGGGTGCCTGGGTGGCTCAGTTGGTTAAGCGTCTGCCTTCAGCTCAGGTGATGATCCCAGAGTCCTGGGATGGAGTCCTGCATCGGGCTTCCTGCCCCCCAGGGAGCCTGCTTCTCCCTCTGCCTCTGCTTCTCTCTCTCTCTGTCTCTTATGAATAAAGAAATAAAATCTTTTAAAAAAATCAAAATCAAAAAATCAAAGAACCTTTTCAGTTAGATCTGGACCAGAGATGCAAGCACCTTCTGATCTGTTCATTAGAGGTAGTTTAAGGTGGGAAAGATGTAGAACTTCTCTTGTTGGATGGAATTCCACATGACCACTAGCTTTTGTACTGCATAAACATCATTTATCTATGGGCCACCGCAGTCATAGCATGGCTTAACTTGTTCCTGTCCTAGAATTTCAGTTCTGCCCCAGACTAAAGAAGGAGTCTAAAGATCCTCTTTTGAGCGTGGAGCCATCTGAGTAGAATGTCTTCCAACAGCAGTGGTTCCCAGATGCCATTTAGTACATGGAAGCTGGTTTGTTGTGGTTATTGTTACATGTTTGAAATAAAAAAAGAAAAACACAATTTAGTGATTTTTTTTTTTCTTCCAGAAAGCTAAATCTATTGAGTATAAAGAGCCATCCTTTTTTCTGAGACTGCCCTTCACTTTGATGGCTAAAAAGTCCTCTTGCCCTTTCTGTAATGAAATGATGGCAATAAGAGGTTGTGTACCCTTATTATCTAAAAACCTTAAGGCAAGATATGCTTCAGAATTTAGGTTCTTTTTGGATTTTGTACAGGTAATAATATGCATGTATTGTATATTATATAACAGCCCCCCCAAAAAAAACAGCCCCAGCCAGGACTGAATTGATACCCCATAATCAGTTTCAGTAATATTTCTGCAGTGAAATGTAAGAATATTTATACCAAGTTAGACAGAAAAAGCCTGTGGATAGCCTCACATTCATTCAGGTCAGGCTTTACTGCCAGATGAGTTCAGGTCAGTTCACATTTTGCTGCCAAATGAATTACAGGCAAGAAAAAAAAGGGCAGGGGGAGCATCTGATTTCCAATTGTTTGGATTTTTGAATTGTGGGTAAGGGGTCATGCATTTATAGTTGCCTTTTAAACTTTCTTACTTTGCAAAATAAATTTGGCTACCCTTTGTAGGACCCGAAGATGTTTTTGAGATTTCACTGGTCCGCAAAAATCCAAGAGCATAGAAAGACACGCCCTTGAAAGCTACTGAAGTGAGGATAGCTTTACTTTTCTACTCATCCCTATCCAGTGATAATGTCATCTTTGAATGCTGGAAGATTCCTCAAGTATACTTCTAATCAAAGTAAGTTGATATTAAGTTTGTCTTGTAGCAATTTTAGGAGACTGGAGCAGGAGAGAAGTTTGTAGCAGAAAACCACCCGTGACTCCCAGTGATAGCTTGGGATTCTCTGATAGGAATTGGTTATAGCCTGAAAGATCCTATTGAATGCATCTGTTTGGCCAAATAGATAATTGAACCTTAGACCCTGGAGATAAGGTTGTGTTGGGGAAGGGCACCAGCAAATAACTATGTAAACTTAGGTTAACTGATGAATTTTTGGCATTTGTGGTTGATGTTCCTATCCATCAGATGGGGCTAAAAATTTCCGTCTTGCAAGTTTAAAACAAGTTAGCAGCCATGAAAGCACTTTGACAGTAAAGACCACTTTAACGTGTAAAATTGGTATTTTGAGGAGTAATTCCATAGCTACTATATATTACCCTTCATACCACATGGTCCAATCTGGCTTCCGGATGGAGAGGTGATTTGACCTCTTTATTCTATATGATCTTTAAAGGTTCTCTTTTCTAGCATTCTAAAAGGATATATTATCTAAGTAAGAAGTCTAAAAGTAATAGAATCAAAGCAACACAGCTACTTAATTCTCCTCCTACCAAATCTGTCCATTGTGTGGGCTTGGTAAAACAAATATTATACCTAGCTGTGCTATAATTTGGCTCTTGCATGCTTACAAAGAGCATTTCTCTGTTAACCAAGGTGCCAGTTATTGACTTATTGCCCTTCAGCTGCAAATTCATCCTTTTTGTCTGCTCTGGGAACATGGACCTGAGCCCTTTAAATATTTGTTTCCTTTACACCTGGCATTGAAGTTTTGTTAGTAGAGCGTGCTGGGAAGGCATACCAGGAGGAGAGGGTTTTGCTTCCTGGTTCCTCTGTGCTTGCTCGCAGACTGTTCCTACAACTCCGGTTCTTCTTTAAAGCTTAACTTCTTCACCCAATGGTCAGGAGCTTTTCCCGGTGCCCCCTTAGGTAGCTTTGTAGCAGAGTGCTTCTGATAAGACACTTTCCGGAGGGTACATTTGGGGCATGTTCCAAAGGGTGAGTCTCAGAAAGTTCTACAGGATGGGTTTCTGGCCAATTTCAGAAGATGGTCACCACGGCATCTTCTCTACCCTCTAGTGAGCCACAATTCTGCCCTCTCCAGATAAGGTCTGGATCTCCATCTGGGTGCAGGGTGCTCCTTTGGACACTTAGACACTATTGCAGCCCTGGGGGAGGGATCTCTTCCTTGGGTGCTCTGTCTCAGCTTTACGGAGAGTAGTTGTTCCTGATACCTACGATTCCTGTATTTTTTTTTTTTTTTTTAGAATTTTCTTTACTTACCACTAGGCAGTTGCTCATCGCTCCAATTTTCTGTGATTCTAATTCTGTCGTAGTTAATTATTCCTTATGTGAAACTCTCCCGGTTCAAATTCCTGTTTGGTTTCTCTCTCCTGATTAGGCCTAGGCAGATACGAGCAGTTGAAGACCCTTAGGAGACACCATGCATCACTTACTTGCAAGGCAATTCTTAAGAGATGATACCATTGTGCCTGCAGTTGAAAAAATTAAGACCATGCATTTCAAACAGTATTCAGGGAAATATCTTAAAATACCATAAAGTTGAAACGTTCTTCTGGTGGAGTCTTTGTGTACCTGTGCAGTTGTCTCTCCCCTCTCTCTCTCTATGTCCCCTGCCTTAACTCGTATCTGTTGTTACACTTCTCCTCCCCTTCTCTCCCTATTCGCCTGATTCAACTCTTTCTAATTTCAGCTTTGCCTTTAATAAGCTGTCATGTCTCAATGTCTATCTTGTTGAGGCAGAGATAATGAAAGATCATAAATTAATGAAATTAGGACATGAAAGTGCTTTGTAATTGGTAGGGCATCATACAAAAGTAAGGTGTGACTACTTGCGTTTATTAAATAGTTTTCTCTTCCATGTGTTGAATTTTTAGGTTACATCTTATTTTAAAAGCTGTAAGGAGCCTGCAAGGGGACTTACAACCTAATAATACAGATATAGAAATACATATCATTATTAGATGAGGCAGAATGTGCTGGGTGCTAAAATTGGGGAACATATAGGATTATGGGAGCCCTGACAATTATGATTTAATTTTGGCCTGAGGATTGGTGTTTTAGTTCCAAGGAGAGCCACCTAATCTTGAAGGATCTAAAGCTGCCATTTGATAAATTTCTGTGCTACCAGTGGGCCTTGTGCTGGGCACTTTACATATATTATCATATTTAGTCTTTAAATTTATTCTTATAATCTTAAATTATATTATTATGTCTTGGACTCATTTTTTAAATATTTGGCTCGAGGACAGATTTTTATTCATTTGTTTTGTTTTGTTTTGTTTTAACTGAAAACCCCTTCCACTTATATGTGAGTAGTCAGTGGCAGTCAAAGTCTTCACGAAAGAAAATTTTACTTTTTGATTGCAGCATTTCAGGTATATTCCGTTTTTGTATCTATCCCTGGATACCTGCATTTGAAAAATTGGTCAAATGCTTTCACCTTAGAACAAGGGTAGATAGAAGGATTCTCTATAATCTCTATATTGAAATAGGGAAATGATTTGTTTAAAAATTACTCTCCCTTGTTTGTCAGTAGATAGTGTGTCAGTGGGCATAGTACATTCTAGGGGATGACATGGTTGACTACGGGAAGAAGCGTAGCATACCATTTAAATTAGAGATGCGTGCTCTTTGAATACCAAGTGTTCTGTCGAATCACAGGATGAGTGCATCTCCCAGTGGAAGATGTTGCAAAGTGCAAGTGACTCTGAGTTCCTCCGAAAGCGCTTGTCTTCATTGCTTGGCTTCTGCGAGATGCCCACCAAAGATAATTCATCTTCCCTTTAGGAAGTCAGGAGAGCTACATCTTCAGAGTCATTAGAAACCCCTTCTCCAGTTTTGAACTCTTTGGGATGAGCTGTGCATTCTTTCTTTGTCAGTTTGCAGACAAGATAGAAGCTTCCTGTTTCTCTGGCAAACAAAATATGTGAGAATAGCATGTGCAATCTTAAGAAATCGCTCCTAACCCATCAGTGCTTTCTGAAGGATGATGTGTATGCTACTGTAGGTATGCAGACGCCTGTCAGTGCGCAGACCTGAACTTTCAATTTGAATAGTTTTGTTATTTTTTTTTAAATGCTATTAGAAAAAAAAAAAAGCCTGGTGCATCAAACCCATGGTTTCGTGAATATTATTGCTGAAGTCAAGACTAGAGCAGGTTACAACATCTTACCCAGACCAACTGAATTACTAGTGCAGTGCTCAGGCATGCCCAAGAATGCGTGGCTACAATCTTTTTAGGGTTAGAGCAAAACTTGACATCCAGAAAATGCTAACTTTGAAATACCAAGTATTTATAGTATATGTAATTGTGAATTGGAACCAGGCCTGTGCTCTCTTTTTGTTGTGGTGGTGGGTTTTTTTTTTTTTTCCTATTGTTGAACTAACATGGATCAATGGATAAAATGGAATTTTGAAAACGTAAAGGTGCCAGACTGTGCGGGAAATGCTAATACACAGGCATGATTTTGAGGAAATTTGAGATATGAAGACCTCATTTAATAATTGCCTGAACCATCTACTATTTGATGTAAAAGGACCAGCTGCAAAAAAAACAACTATCACACCAATATGATGAAATTTGAAATTTATATTTTAGTAAGCACGATGAGAATGAGCTTCTTTTAAAAAAAATATTTATTCAACAGAGAGAGAGAGCACAAGCAGGGGGAGCAGCAGACAGGGTGGGGGGACAGGCTCCCCACTGAGCCGAGAGCCTGACGTGGGGCTCGATCCCAGGACCCCGGGATCACAACCTGAGCTGAAGGCAGACGCTTAACGACTGAGCCACCCAGGCACCCCGAGAATGAACTTCTTTCCTCACATGTCTTATGTTTGGAGACACACATTCTGACATGAGACCTTCCAGTCTCACGTGTTATTTTGAAACCCACAGGGTGTTGTACGCAACCAACCCCAGAGGTTCTTCCAAAGGTTAAACATAGTTACTGTATGTTCCAGAAATTCCACTTCTTAGTATATACCCTGAAGAATTGAAAGCAGGTGGTCACAGTAGCACAAGAGCCTAAAGGGGGAAGCAGCTCGGATGTTTATCAGTGGATGAATGAATAAACAAAATGTTTCCTACAATGGAATATTTAGCCATCAACAGGAATGAAATACTGGTGCATTATACATTGTGGATAAACCTCTAAAACATTACACTCGGTGAAAGAACTTGGCACAAAGGATCACATAGTGTATGATTCCATTAATGTGAAATATCAAAATAGATAAATCCATAGAGACAGAATACCTATCAGTGGTTGCCAGGGGCTGTGGGAGAGAGGAGAACAAGGGGCAACAGCTTAACCGATACTGGTTTTTGTTTGGGAGTAATGAAAATACTTGGGGACAAGAGAGGTAGCGATTGCCCAACATTAGGAATGCACTGGATGTCACTGAATTCTTTAGCTTAAAATTGTTAATTTTCGGGGCGCCTGGCTGGCTCAGTTGGTAGAGCACATGACTCTTGATCTCGAGATCATAAATTCAAGCCCCATGTTGGGCGCAGAGCTTACTTTAAAAAAAATTGTTAATTTTATGTGACGTGAATTTCACTTCAATTAAAAAAAAAAAAAACCCTGCCCCAGAGTGTGGTAAGTGTGGCACTGTGTGGGGAATAGGATCATGTGTTAAGTTGTGTGCAAGCATTTCTCATTTTAGGAGTTACGCATCTATTTTTATAGCTGCCTTCTCATTATTGTAAGATATAGCAGTTTGCCATTTGCAGTAATAAGTAGAAAGTTTTCCTTTGAAGACAAGTGTAAATTTAAAAGGGCCGATTTAAAAAAAGAATAATAACAAAGGTGTTACTGAGATGCGACAAATAATGGTAATTCACAGCTGTGTGTAGAATTGGAAACTTTAAGAAATGTTATATTCCATGTTTAAGCCAATTAATTTTTATTGTGTATACTGGGTCCTGGCTGCTATTCATCAAAGGTGAAGATTCAAGACTTTTTTTTTTTTTGCCTTGGATACTTTTAACCTAATAAAGGAGATAAGCTACATTGATAAATAATTCTAGGAAGAGGCTAAATGTGCCAAGTGCTAAAACTGAGAACTAGCAGACTGACATCAAGACGAGGTGACCAGTCCCAGTGAAGAAAATGCTAGAATATATCTGGAGAACATGAACTGAGAAATTTGCTTTTGCCATTAGGAACAAGGAACAGAGGTAATTAATAAATGCAGCTGACAGTATATTCAGTCTTCGAGTTTCATCTATTGTGGCCCGCTGTGCCTCAGCCTTTCCCTCTCGTTAACTTTGCGGTCATCCTGGGCTCCCTTCTCCCCAACGATCTCACATTTAAAGATAGCAGAGTGGAGGGCTTACGTACTGGACCCCAGAGCTAGACTGCCTGTGGATGAATTCCAGCCCCAACATTTACCCGCTGTATAACTTTAGTCATGTCACTGGACTTTTCTGGGCCTTAGTTTCCTCTTCTGTAAAATGGAGATATTTTTAAAAAATATTTTATTTATTCATTTGAGAGAGAGAGAGAGCGTGCCCGCAAATTAGTTGGGGGGAGGGTAGAGGGGGAAGCAGACTCCCCACTGAGCAGGGAGCCCAATGTGGGATGTGGGGCTCCATCCTGGGACCCTGAGATCCTGACCTGAGCCCAAGGTAGATGCTTAACCGACTGAGCCACCCAGGCGCCCCTGTAAAATGGAGATATTAATAGTACCTACAGTACATAGTCACAGTGAAGAGTAAGTCAGCTAAGCGAGTAAATGGGTAAAGCATTTAGAAGGCCACTCGTTCCATGTTCCGTGGCCCACAAACATTAGCCACTGTCGTCATCTCCTGCCCATTCCATCTGCTAAAAAATCTTTTTGAATCACCCCCTGACCCCCACTACTACTGCTTAGTTTAAGACTTGATGTTGTTGCAGTTGATTGTAGCCGTGCCTTAACTAGTTGGACCTCCCCCGCCCCACCCTTCCCTCTGTCTCGCTTGACTGCCTGACACCTTCTTGCTCAGGCTTAGCACTCAGCTCAGGGGTCCCCTCTGTGAAACCTGCCCTGACTCCCTGGCCGAGCCCAGTGCAGGCTCTCAGGCTGTCCGCGTACGTTCATGTGACCTCGAGCAGGCGTCCTCTGCAGCGCATCTCACACAGTACTGTGACTGTACTTGATATTCCCTGGGCCGTGAGCACCTTGAGGGGTGGGGATCTGGGCTTAGACTGGGGTTTGAATTTCGAGCTGAGATACAACACTTGTTGCAAAGTAGATGCTTATTAATTGTTTGGGTGGGTGGATGAATTGCCTCTGCCTGGGGAAAGCTAGCTTTTACAGCTTTGATTTTGGCAGCTGAGGTGAGCACACATAAGGCTAAATAAGACCAGTGTGTGTTAAGGGCCACAAGAGTTCAGAAAAGGGCATTTGGTGGGTGTTAGACAAATCAAATTAGGCTTCAACAGGCAGAGTTAGAGGGGCGCCTGGGTGGCTCGGTCGGTTAAGCGTCTGCCTTCGGCTCAGGTCATGATCCGGGGTCCTGGGATCAAGCCCTGTGTTGGGGCTCTCTGCTCAGTGGGGAGTCTGCTTCTCCCTCTCTCTCTCTTCCTCCCCCGCTCGTGCTCCCTCCCTCTCTTTATCTCTCTCTAATAAAGAAAATCTTTTTTAAAAAAGGTAGAACTTGATTTGGAACTTAAGAACACGCAGAAGTTGGGGCACCTGGCTGGCTCAGTAGGTGGAGCATGTGCCTCTTGATCTTGGGGTCATGGGGTCAAGCCCCACGTTGGGTGTAGAGATTCCTTAAAATCTTAAAAAGAAATAAAAAGGAGCAGGCAGAACTTGTGTGAACAGAAGAACATATTTTAGGCAGGGGGAATGTTTTATGAGTTGAATAGATGATAAGCGAATAAAAAACCCAAAAACATGTAGCATCTCCCAAAGAGAAGAGAGCAGCCTAAGGAGGGTGTGTGTGTGCAGGGTGAGGCGAGGGACGCACAAGCAGTTCCCAGCCTAACAATGGTGTGTGTCCTGAAGGTTTATTTACAGATTGTTTGCACGATGGTGAAGTTTCTGGCCGTGCCCAAAATATTGTATTGAACCTACTTAAGTAGCTGATCTGTCCCACGGACAGTACTCGCCTGAGCTCCAGGGCCTAGGAGCAGAGCGTCAGGAAAGGCGTGACGGGTTCTGGGCTGGAAGACGCGGAGTAGTAGAGGAAGTGGGGCTTTGTTATTCTTCTACAACCTTCTCTGCACGCTTATCGATACCTCGGTTTCTCTATCTCTAGACATAGTTGCTCTAGCCCCCCAGCTTCCCCCATCCCCCAACTTCCTTCATAGAGCACCCCACCCGAGTTCGCAAGGACTCCAGAAGGTTCTCACCACCAGCCTTTCCCCATTCCCTGAGGGCAACAGCTCTTTGCTATTTGAAGAAACTTGACTGAACTCATTCACACCAGTGTGAGAATAACTGACAGCCACCTTATCCTGGCAGCTCTCCTTATTATCATTTTAACAGGATTCTCTTTTAGCTCAAATGAATGCGTACTTGATGGAATTTCTGGCAGTGGTACACAGCAAACAACGAGAGGGAGAGAATAAGTGAAGGTGCAAACATCGGAGGGAGAGAAAGCTTGTTGGCACTATAGGAGAAGATATTTTGGGACAGGGAAAGCCTTTGCTAATTTCCCTTTCTGCTCTAATCCCTCCTCTATATATTTTTGGTATATTCTTCTCTTGAATCCACAGCAACTGTAAGCTGCATTAAAAAAAAAAAAAATTACAGCTCCCATGGCAGTTCTTGGCTAAAGAGATTCTGTGTTTTCCAGTTGTGTGCAAATCTGGGACAACCCGTAATGGGAAATAAGGTTAAATAAGTAAGGAAGAGCTGGGGTGGAGGGAACCTTGAATGTGGAGTCTAGAAATCCATCCACACAAGTAAGGAGTCATAGAAGGTTTTTGAATAGAGGATTGAGATGGTTCAAGCAAGATGGAGGGCATAATTCATTCTGAGTTTTGGATTAGTAATGACGGGGTGTCAAGTTCACTCTTGGCTCTTGTGAGTGGTCAATACAGAATCCTACTTTTTTGCTACCCTTTTTTTCATTGTTCTGGGACTTCTTCCGTTAACTGTCGGTGTCTGAATCCCTGCCTATCTGACTGTCCTGTGTGGGTTCCGAGCCGATCTTTCTCTTTCCGATTCAGGATCCTAGAGACTTTTATGACTCTTGTGTTTCCAACTAGCCCATAGGGACCTATACACTGTGTTTCTTGGGCCCAGCAGCAAAATTCAAGTGCAGTGTTAGCAAAACACGGCTCCCTTTTATAAGACCGTATTACTTTCATTTAAATAAAAACCTCCAGCCTTTGTACCCCGGAACATTCCCCCAGATAGCGGTTAATGACCTGTATCAGTTAGCCCGTCCCCGCGGCAGGAGCCTCCACCCCCTCTACCCAACGCTAAGCAGATGCTACAGTGTGTTGTGAATATGCTCTTCCCTGTGGGGAACTCCATTGTCTTTTATTCTTTTTATTACTCATTATGTTGCTATCCTTGATATTTCTACTCTGCCGGTTTGCATAAATGGGAAGGCCAGGAAATGGCATGAGAAAAGGATTTGAGGCCTTTCCTTCAGCCTCAATTATAATTCTCATATTGGAACAGAAGATTCATAGATCTTTCATCAAATACATATATATTTCTCTATTTTGAAAGTTACAGGGCCTTGTTAGCATTGGGCCCTCCTGTGCCTCATCTGTGTATTTTACTCTTGACTGCTCGCTTGCCGTTTGAGTGACTAGGTATTGGTGATGTACAGTGCCTTGCTTGGTGGAACGCGCTATTTTATTTTTTCGTTCAATCTAGTGGAGCAGTTATTGTCAAAATTGGATTTGGGGGCTTACTTTTTCAACATCACTGGCTACAATAATTGAAGAGGATCTACCAGTCCAAAGAAGATGCTTTTATCCTTCTCAATTAGCAGTCTGTAGAAATTATTGGTTTTAGGAGATGCTGCTTCATGTTTCAGTGTTCTGGTCTAGGTGGTGAACCAGTGAAACGCGTTTCTTCAGTTTTTAGTTTCACCAGGACTACCTTGCTTCGACAAATGATGATCGGCATTGCCCTTCCTTACTGTAGCTAAGGGTCTGGTTGGCTCGGTTTAGTTCAGCCGTCACTTCCTGAGCCATTCACCCCTCCGTCCATCCATCCTAAAGTTGTTGTTCGCCTGCTGTTCTGGGCACCCTGCTAGGCACACACGGGGTCCATCCGACAGACATCAAAAGGAGCCGTTTAGGTATTTAGGTATACTGTTTGAGATTGTAGCCTTTCATTTATTTCTTACCATTCATGACTTAGTTCAGGAAGGATAAGGCCCTTTCACAGTTTCTTGTTTCCTTATCACCCCAAAACAGCTTAGTCTTGGAGGAGAGAAAACCGACCTCTGCCAAACTTGATTTCACCAAAATTGCCTCCTACGATTGGGCTCCTGCGTGACGGGCACCGAGACGGGTAGAATAAAAACATAAGGAGGACCCAGAGGCAGCTCTCCGGAGTTTATAGTCTAGTTTATAGTTTATAGAAACCATTACAATCCAAAGTGACAGGACCTATAATATTCAGAGTGTCATGGGGGTTTAGAAAACCTAGCAACGGAGGCCACTAAGGGATATGAGGGGAGGTCTCATGGAAGGAGATATACTTGAACACTTACTCAAGTATGACTAGAAATTGGCTTGGTAGACAAGGAGAGCAGGGAATTCCAAGTGGGGAGAGTGTCCTAGGAAAAACTACTGAGGCCTGAGGGAGTACGGCACGTTAGAGGTCTATGCCAGGAAGTGCCACCTGAGGGATAAAAGGAGGCTCTGAGAATTGTCACTGGGAGGGTCTTTCTGGCAAAGGTACAGGTCGATGATTGTGCAACTTTAATCAGATATCATTCTGTGTCTCTCGTGACGTAGTCCTCTCTTTCCTCCAGCCTTTTACTGACTTCCTCGTAAAGTAACTCCATGGTGGTGTTGAGGAGTCATATTTGTGGGGGTTTTTTTTTCCCCTCAAATAAATATTAATACAATACAGGGGTGACTAATGGACACCAAATTAGGTGTCAGGGGACCTGGATTCTTGTTTTCCAACTCTCTCAGCAGCTATGTCACTTAGTAACTTGCTTTCTATAAAATGGGAATTTTCAAATGGGAATATTAACACCTGCACTGCCAACCTCAGAGTCCGGGTGAAAGGAAAATGAGACTCTTAAAAATTAAAAGGAACAGTACACTTTTTTATTTGGAATTCTGCTAGCTCAGGCTGTCTGTCACCTGACACTTAAGACAAGTAAAATACTTCATGGAGTATCTGGATACGAAAATTAGGTTGAAAGGAAGTTGACAAATAGGAATATTCTTACTTCCTCATTAACTCCCTACGTCGGCCCTTCTGTCTGTGGAATGTCATTTCCCTTATTTCTGTGTTTCTTCACTCACATGATAAAATTTCCTTCTTCCCCATGGTCTGTCATGTATATCTTCACCCATTTTAGATTCTCACAGTAGCTATTAAATAGTAATAGATTTAAGACTTAGGCTGCTGGAGCGCCTGGCTGGCTCAGTCGGTGAAGCGTCTGACTCTTGATCTCGGCTCAGGTCATGATCTCAGGGTCGTGAGATCGAGCCCCGCATCGAGCACCATGCTTGTCCCTCTCCCTCTGCCCCTCCCTGTACTCTCTCTCTCAAATAAATAAATGAATAAATGAGTAAATAAATAAATAAATAAAATCTTTAAAAAAAAAGACTTAGGCTAGTAAAATATGAGTTGGTATATTTCATAGTCAACCTTGAATAATTTATATCCATCAGGTAGTTTGAATTACTCATGAATTACCCTCAATTGTTTGTGTTACCATATAGTGGAAGGACCCACACTTTGTTACATTTCAGGGATATATGAAAAGGTTGTGATTCATTCCAGTAAGAATGGGAAGTTAGGAAACTTTTATGGCCTTCTGCTTTTTTTGTTGTTGTTGTTGCCATTTTTCCTAATCCAGTGACAGTACAGGTAGAGTTATCAGTAACAGGAAAAGGCTTTTCTTCCCCCTTTGACCCCACCTTTCCCACTAGATTGAGTGGTGAGACTACTGGAATCTGGACTAAAAGGAACTTCTGGGCTGTAGGAATACGAGCAATTGCTCCCGGTATAAATTCCCCTGACCAACCCTTGTTTAGATAAGTGGTTTTCAAAGTCTGTCATCCAAGGACATTTCTGCATGACTGAAAACTCTCTAAACCACTCAAGTCCTCCTGCTCTGAACCATCTTAACATATGGCAGAAGGAAGGAGAGTCCAGTGCGGCTATGGATGAGATAACACAATGAGGCTATTTTAAATGGAATGTAAGTGCATTATTTATATTAGATTAATATAGACCCTGTCATCAAAATCACTAATACTCTAAGAGATTTACTGTGCACTCCCAGGAGGTAGTTATTCTCCTCCTTTCTCCTCTTCTAGATGAGCTCGTGCATGTGAACATGTATGTGAATTTGGATTAAATACCTATTCTAGTTCAAACTATAATATAAAATGGTGATTGCTTTTTTTTCTGCCAGGCTTGGGGGAAATATTCTGGCAATTGTTCTGTTTTCCACAAAATTAAATGAGGAAATGGTCTGGTTTATTTTTCTCTTTGTTTTAAAGTCTACGATACCATTGATACATAGTTTAAAAACATTCTTCTGAGGACCTTGTGGATTAAATCATTTTTATGTCCCCTAAGTACTGCCCTTTTTTGAAGAATTCTTGAGAAAAGTGTGGCCCATATCCAAAATCACATTCTCCTTTTTTTTTCTGTATTCGAATTTTTTCCTTATAAGTTAATGGAAAGGGAAGTGGTCAGTTTTTGCACTCAATAAACAAGAAAAAAGGTGTAGACAGCTTTTATCTGGGACATTTTTAAGTCATTGAATGAATATTTTCAAGTATTAACCGCTTTTTGAAATTATTGGCAGATTCCTCTTAACCCACTTTAACATAAAATCGTTGAATAAGATGAAAAGATTTTTTTATTGTCTACATAAAAGAAAGCTCCATGGTTTTTGCATCATTGCAAAATCTAAGAGATTATGCATACATAAAAAGGTTGAGACAAAGCTGAATGCTAAATGCCAACATCAACGAAAGCTTGTCTGAGTATTTGACACTGAGCATAATGGGGTGTGGTTCCACAGGGAGAGAACACTCAATATTTACACCCCCAGGACTTGTTTCTGTGGTAAAGCTTCTTGTCCTAGATTCATCTCCCAGCTAACACTATTACCCCCCACCTTTTAAACATCCCCCCCCACACATGGATTTTCTCCCTTAAACCTCATGAGATGCTAAACCTTCCAGATCTAATGCCCTGCCCTCACTCTCTCTCCCATCTCTTTCCGTGGTCTTCATGAATTCTTTTTGTTTATTGTATGCGCCTTCAGGTGAATTCTCTCGGTTTACTGCAGATAGTAAAACACAAGTACAGCCCCCCCCCCCCCCACCCCCCCTAACACCCCTTTTTTTTTTTTCCCTCAAAGATCACACCTCCATAATTAAGCTATTCTGTTGGTATCCCTTTCTCATCAATTTTCTGGAATTTTCAAACGGGAGCCGTGAGGTATATAACCAGCATTGTTAACATGGTAATGCAGAGTTGCTGCCCAATGCAGATAGAGTTCACTTCACAGTTCATAGCCTTTCTTTTTCAGGCTTGAGAGTGGTAAGAGAAGGTACCGAGATTGGTGTGTACTGTGAAGTCTGGGGAGGTGTGCTTTCTTGGGCCACTTACCCTCAGGCTCTCACTGGCCTTCTCTCTGCTTGCTAGGCTTTATAGGCAAAGAGTCCAAAGGGTTTTTCGAACAGTGTGTGCTCAATGGTAGGAGTGATGCGTGGTCTGTGTAATGGAGGAACATTTAAAAAACTGGAGGAGACTCAAAGTACCACGGGAGACATCACAGAAAAGAATGGAATTTGAGCTGGATCTAGAAGGATGAGTTGAGTTCAGAAGAGTGGAGAGGGAAAGAGATTTCATGTAGGAGGACCTCCGGAGCAAAGAGAAACAAAGAACAAAACAAGTTTGTGAGCTAGAGAATAGGCAGTTGGGGTTAGGAGCTACTACATCAGTGGACTCCAAGACTAGGTTAGCCAGCTTGTAATGAGTTCTTAGTGCTGGGCATTGTTGCTTGATTAATTCCTCGAGTGATCCACTCATTCAACAGATGGCTTCTCGTAGCTCATGGGATAAGATCCAAGCCTCTTCACTCACTCTGTAGACCTTAAAATCCGCTCCCCTCAACACTATGTACCTGTACTTCTTCCAGTAACATTGAAGACTTTCTCGATCCTTCCGACACATTGGACTCCTTTAAGTCTCTGTGTGTCCACACAGACGGTGTCTTCTGGAGTCTGCCTGGGGAATGCCTCATTCTTCGACCTCAGTTGCAGCCCAATTTTTATTGCTCCTCTGATTTTTATCGTTCCTCTGTAGAATCCTAGGCATATCCTAGCAAAGCTTCTATGCCATATTTTGTGCTGTCAGGGTGCATGTCTGCTTCTCTCACTCAACTAAGAGCTTCCTGAGAACGAGGGGTTGTCTTGTTCACCTTTATATCCATATCACCTGGCAGAGTCCCTACCACACATGTAGCAAATTCTTAACAAGTATTGGTTGAATAAAATATTTATCAAACATTTAATTTACATCATGTATAGTTGCATTTTAAGAGAGCTCATCCAGAAGCGAGGTGATTGATAGATGGAACACGGGCGGTGCAGAGAGACCAGTTATATGTATTTTTGGAAGAAGCTCATTTGTTAAAAAAAGACACAAACACTAGGGATTAGACACCTGTACAAAATGATAAAGAATAAAGGATAGGACTTAATGACTGGCTGCTAGCGGCACGAGAGAGGGAAGAGTTACAGGTAATGAAGATTTAAGGGAATAGGACCGATAACAGGGCAGTGACCCTTGAAAAAATCAGATTACTTTCAGGTAAACATGTTTTGTTTTGTTTTTTCTACGTCAGATCTCCTGATGCTAGTATTTGTCTCATCCCACCTCTGCTCTAAAGATGAACACTTTGTTCCTGTTCAATTAACTGGAACTAAGCTCAAGATTCATGTGGTTCTGATCTCTGTATCTGATCCGCGCTTAAGATAAGAAATAGAAATAGTTCCGCCACGCTGGCTACAATTTGCTACCAAGGGAAGGTGTTCAGTGGATGGGTTTTTGAATACATAAAGGCTGTTTTCTGCTTTTGGGAGCGACAACTGAAGTGCTATACCAGGCAGATGCACTGGGGTGCGCTACTATGTAGGAGAGCCTAGCTGTGCATCGCCGCTCTCAACTTTAAAACTCCAGAGAATTTGATGAGAGAGGGATCCACAAGAACATGACAAATGATGAGAGTTCAAACCTTAAGAGAAAAATGGGCTTATTGGTAAGAGACCTTTCTTTTCCTTTATTTACTGCTGTTGCTTATTCATTAAAATAGCAAGCCTGTTGTTTTCCTATGTGCCTGTGAAGCGGTGTACAAAAATCAATTTTATATGTATTGTAGAATTCAGGAGACATATTGGTAACCATGCAAAAATCATAGGAAAGCATATATAAAGCTTGATATTTAAAAAAAAAAAGAATCACTGAGGAAATCCTGCTGTATTTCAGAGTGTGGTAGAGATGTGTGTCTATGTTTCTCTATATAGCTTAAATGTAATACAGGTTAAGAAATATATATATTTTTTAAAAGTTAAAATAAAGAATAGTGACTTGTGTAGAGATACGTAATTTCACTGAGCTACCAGAAGGTGGCACACCAGATTCTTCTTAAATACACAAAGGAAAGGAATATTAATAGGAATATAAAATAAGCTGTATTTAAAGATACTTTCCTGCATTTTTAAGGAAAAAGATAATATAATTGTTATTTGCGTGGTGAGGTTTAATGCTAAAATGGGGCAGATATTAATTCAATCCATTGTAGCTTTTTCTGATTCAAAAATAACAATTTTGATGTGTGTAGCGTTTTAAAAGTAGACTTTGAAACAGTATTGCCATTAAAGAGATGCTGTTTTGAATTCATCGTCCTAAAAAAGAAATAAAAGACTTGCTGCCTACCTTTGGCATAAAAGGTCCTTAGACTGAGGATCCCATTTTGGGTAAGGTCTCTGCCAAGGTCTTTCTAAAGATACTATTAGGCTATGACTTTGATTTAGTTGTGACTTTAATAATGCAGTGGTGCTTGTGGGATGACCCAGAAAAGAGCCCAAACTGCTTATTTTGAAGCAAAAATTAGGTAAGTGTAATGCTTAGTAATGGTCACTTTCTGTAAGCTAAAAGCAACGTAAATGTCACAAATGTTAAATGCATTAAATTAGGGCTTAGAGCTCCTCCAGCACCTGCTGCTGTACTTTCATTTCCCCACAAAGTTGACTGGCGACAGCTCACCGCAGTGCTCCTGTGGTAGTCTCTAGTTTGAACGCAGCCTGCCCCAGGCAGTGGCTGAAGTCTGTCTCTTCATCACCATCATCTTTTAGATGAGCCCAAAGGGATGAGATACATGGCAGAACTTCACCAAAACAAAATCCCCTGCTTAGGAGACGCTGCGTCTATTTGTATGTTTTTATTAATTACAAGCAGTATGAAAATAAGAAAATTGGTAGTAAACGAACCTAGGAGAACATTAGCCATCTGTTCCCTGAAAGCTTGTAATGTGTGTCATTTGCTTTCAGGTTTTTATGGCAAAACAGTCTATCAGCAAAGAATTGAACTTTTTAGGCTTCAAAAACAAGAAGATGACAAAGCATTCCAAGGCCGCGTATATATTTACTGGAAAAGTGTTTCCTTCTGTCCAAATTTGGCTAGTTTAGTCTTTCTGATCAGCTGCCAATAGATGTTGTATTTCATATCAGTCTTTAGTCCAGACTTTCTGAAACATTAAGAGAGCGTCTAAAAACAAATAGAATCTTATGGCTTTCTTGTTAAGTGTTTTACAGTTAATTTACATGTTTAAAAATTGTTCTGTGTGGTATTAGCTGCTCAGGATTTAGAAACGTGGTTTATTAATTTACAGCTAAAATATCTGCAGAGCATGCTTTGAAAAATCCGAACTAAATCCAGTAAAGCCACCATTAACCAGATTTTTTTTTTTTTTTTTTTTTTTTTTGCACTCCACTTCAGGAGACGGAGGCAATTGTCTTTAAAACAAGCCGATTTCAAGGATATATTCAAAAAATCAACTCCAGGGTATGTCCAAGGGTCTGCATTTTCCTCTACCTTTTTTGTCAGTGAGAATTTATTTTCGTCAGAAAAGACCCTGAGATACTACAAGACATTCAGTCATCAAGGAAACTTTCAATAATGTCTAGGTTGCTGTGTTTATTAAGCTGAAAAAAATGATAAATTATTCTGTTACAGAAATACCATACATCCTTGTATTGTGCTTTGCATTTTCCAGTGGGCTTTCTCAAACCCAAGTTCAGTTGGCTTTCAGAATATTGCTGTGAGTCGGGCAAAGAAAGGGGGCATCTTCCCTATTTTACAGATAAGGGAGGATTAACACGGGCTGCCACAAAGCTAGTTAGTGGGAGATCTGCAACCAGACCACAGGTGCCTACCTCTGTCCTCTCCCCCATCCTTCCTCATCGGAAAAGTTGGAGACAAGTTTTCTTTAACTTTTACCTGGTATTGAACAATCGATACAATGGATAGCACCTTTGTTTCCTAATTGCTGGGATTTCACAATTCCCCTCTTCGAAGGTGTCTGTTGGTCTGCCTCTGTGCCTCTCTGTCAGCCAGCTGGAGACCTTGCTGTCAGACTCTCCCAGACCTGGAAGGATCTAGAGTGTGGGAGGGCAAGATAATGGCCCTGGACAGTGCAGACTGACAACGAGTGGTGGGCAGCCGGCGCTGATATGTTGGGGAAGGCTGGCGACTGAGAGAAAACAGTCTCGCCACAGCTGGGGCTATCTTGAGTGGGGGTTAGCGACCTTGACTTTAAAGCAGTGTTTCTCCAAGTTTAGTAGACCAGGTCTGAAAATCAACTGGAGTCCTTGTTTAAAATCCTAGGCCCCACGTCCAGACTTCTACCTTTAAAATATTCACCCCAGATGATTCTTAGGCATACTAACGGGTGAGACTATCCGCCTTCAAGGTATAGGGCTTCTCTCTTGGTATAGGTATCCAAGTGTAAAGAAAAGAGCCCCTTCTCTCTCTATAGCATCCGTGTTTCATGTCCAAGTATATACGGGGGCCGGAGTCAGGCGAAGGTGAGGAGTGACAGATTGCCGGCCCACACCTACATCCGAGGAGTCATCACAGGAGCTCTTGCGAGTTATGGTGTCTGTGAAGTACTTTTAAAAGACTTGTGTCTGGTTTAGACTTGAAGACGGTGAAGGGCCAAAAGACTTCCATCAAAAGGTGAAAAATAAGGAAGTTTTGGTATTTGAAGAGTTAGCCCATTCCTGTTGTTTTAATTTGATTGGTTTTAATTTAATTTGTTTTAATTTAATTTGAAATTATTTATTTATTTATTTATTTTATTTATTTGTCAGAGAGAGAGAGCATAAGCAGGGGGAGTGGGAGAGGGTGAAGTAGGCTTCCCACTGAGCCGGGAGCCCGATGATGCTGGGACTCGATCCCAGGACCCCGGGATCGTGACCTGAGCCGAAGGCAGACGCTTCACCGACTGAGCCACCCAGGCGCCCCTGAAGTTAATTTTTAAAAATTGGCTAATAAACTAGGCTTATCCAGGGTTCTGGATTGTCAAGGCTTTACAGTACCCATTCATGTTCCATATGTGGATATGCAGTCTGCCTGATTAGATTGCCAGAGATTTGTGGCCAGGGAACATGCGTTCTTCTGTATACTTGTAATATCTAGCGAAGTCCTAAGTTCTTAGTACTTGTTGACGATTGAACTAATTCAGCATGTACCTCTTCTTTATAGGCTTTGGGCTAGGCATAGCGAGTTGATTGATTTTGGTATTTGTGAAGTTCAAGGAGTCAGTCTTGCACTGTCGGTAATGCTAATATGGGAAGAAGTCCTCAGTTGAAACAAATGCATTTTATTTGACAGATGTGAAAACATGGTCCTAATTATTTTGCTAATGTTTGTTCCATGTTTAGAGTATCAGTTTAAGCTCAGTCTTGCTGCCTCTTCACCCTTTTTGGAATATAAGTTATGTTGCTCTGTGCTTTACAGATCAGAATCTCAAAAATTGGTAATTCTGGAAATTCCCAAACATAAATATTTTCGTTTACTGACTGAACAGCATGATAGGAATTTAAATAACATGTCCAGACCTAGTGGTAGAAGACTCATAAAAATGCTCAACAGTGTCTGTGGCTTAGATCAAGCTGAATAAGGAATGAATGAATAAATATATGCTAGCTAATGGGAAGATAATATTTCGCTTAAATATTATGTAGCTTCAGAATTCCATGAGAAGTAACTGATTATTTAATACATATATTTGATTTTGAAGACATGAAGTGGTTCTGAACTTACTGATTGAAGTAGACAGACTTAGGCAGTCATGAAACCCAAATTTAAGTTGCATCTAGCTTAAGGGGCACCTGACTGGCTCAGTATGAAGAGCATGCAATTCTTGATCATGGCGTCCTTAGTTCAAGCCCCACATTGGTGTAGAGGTTACTTAAATAAATAAACTTAAATAAATAAATAAATAAATAAAATTTTCATCTAGCTTAAATCTAGGGACCCCCTAGAAAATAAAGTGTGTTTTTTACTTCCTCATATCAAAACTGCATTTACTTTAGTTAGTAATAGAACATGAGATCAAGGAAAAGAAATTATTGCCTCCCACTGGACAACCATTGCATCCACGTAATGAAGTTAGACATAACTTTACAACGGTGTTGTGGTTGGTTCGTAACACATGAACACTTTATATATCATGAGTTAATGATGTCTGACATCATAGGATTTTCACTGAATTGCTCAATAGTTTTTGAGGCATAACTATTTTATTTTATTTTTAGAGAGAGTGTGAGTGGGGTGGGGGGAAGGGCAGAGGGAGGAGGAGAAAGAGAATCTTAAGCAGGCTGCATGCCCAGTGAGGAGCCTGATGCCGAGCTCAATCTCACGACTCTGAGATCTCATGACCTGAGCTGAAATCAAGAGTTGGACGCTTAACCAACTGAGCCACTCAGGCGCCCCAAGACATAACAATTTTAAATCGCACACTTTTCGGCTAGCTTCTGTAATTTAGACTTACCAGCATATATTTGTTATCTTTCAGTGTGTTTCTATACCCCCTTTCTTTCACTAAGAGTAAAATCTTTCTAACTTAAGATCACCCAAGAGAAGAATTACAAATTGGAAAATGAGAAGGATTTCAAAATTAGAAAATAGAGGTTTGAACTAGTTGCTAAATCTCTTGGATACCACCATAGGAGGCATATCCCATGACTATAAAACTACACACCTTTAGGAAAACTGGTGAGCCCCATGTCATGGCAACAGGTCATAGGGTTCAAGTTCGAAGTTGAGTCTTCTCTGGAGTTTAAGTAATTTTCTCATTCATGTCTGGTTACAGCCTTTTATTTTAGTCAACAGTAGTTTCTATAGATGTATGTCTAGGAAATTTAAAATTGTAATAGTTAGGCCTGGGAAGTACTAAAAATAAAGTTAAACCAATTGAATATAAAGGGCCCTTTTTCATGGAAATTTTAAGTAGTGTTGTATGATCTTAGTGAGTCATTAGAATTAGCTTTCCATGGAAGTGTTTACTTCTAGATCTCATTTTAGCTATAACATTTACGGTACAGATGTGAATGTTATAATAACTCTTTGGATAAAAGGAAATAAATATCATTTTTTTAAGTAGTAGCATTATTTCATTAATTTTAATCAGAATGTTGAGGAAAATGTCATGTATTATTCTGAAGGTCTTTCCGTAACTCAGAGTTTTATAAAAGTATATTTATTTCTGAAACAATGTAGAATATAGCAAATGTTGCCTTTCCTTAATTGACATGCCTTTTGAGACTGGGTATATGATGTGCTTACTATTGAAAAGTTTTTCAATCATCATAGATAAGCGTTTTGCGTGCAGCTTTTATGGTTTTGCTTCTCTATGTGATGTCAAATTAAAAGAAAGTAGCAAAACTATTTAAAAAGCTTTATATGGGGTGCCTGGGTGGCTCAGATGGTTAAGCATCTGCCTTCGGCTCAGGTCATGATCCCAGGGTTCTGGGATCGAGTCCCACGTCAGGCTCCCTGCTCAGTGGGGAGCCTGCTTCTCCCTCTGCCTCTCTCTCTCTCATGAATAAATAAATAAAATCTTTAAAATAAATAAATAAATAAAACGCTTTATATGATTATATTTTTTAGCCAGGAGAACCATATTCTTTTTGCTTGTTTTTTTAAAGATTTTGTTTTTAAGTAATCTCTACACACAACATAGAGTTCAAACTCACAACTCCGAGATCAAGAGTTGCATGTTCTACCAACTGAGCCAGGCAGGCCCCCCAACACTGTACATTTTTAATGGCTTTTTATTTTGATAAGTTTGCAGGTTTAATGGACAAACACATCAGAAAATCTAATGATGGTTTGGCTGTTTTATTTACCTGTGGTAATTTAAGGAGATACTTAGGAATTTGCTGAGAGACAACTAAACAGATACATTATCATTATTTGAGATGAGAGCAAGGATTTTTCATTAGAGCAATCCACCATCACTATAAGTGATGCATTTATTTCATTTTAAAAAAGCTTATATTCTGGGTGATTTTCTTCAACATATACTTACTTTTAACAAGATAATGTGTATATTTAATTTTTTTTCATTTTAAGGATTTCATAGCCTAAAATTATCCAATTAGCAGATGAATAGTCTTTTTACCTGTACTCTGCTTTTTAGTCGTAGCAGAATTGGTAACACTTAAAAATCCTTCCAGGATATATCCTGGCTTTGATACCCAATTCTTGCTTAATCACCCCTCTGCTTATAAACTTCTCTTTCCGTTTACCCAACAAATATTTATGGAGGGCCTTCCAGTATGCTGGGGGTGGTGCTCAGTTAGGAAGATACAAAGATTCAGGGATTCCTTCTTGAAGGAGGAGCAGGAATTTGGGGAGGGTGTCTCGGCCATATGAAGTCCCATGGCGGGAACACAGGGTGTGCTAAAGCATGGCCTCTTACTGGAGCACTAGATGCGTTATCTCTACTTGATGATAAACTGCCTCTCTAAGTTGCTTTTTTCAAACAGTTTGACAATGGTAATACAAAATCAGCTGTGCAAATATTATATATTTAAAAATCATTTTTTTCTACCACCACCATTCCCAACACATACAAACACTTTGGTTTGGAGTTTAAGGCAGGTGTTTTGTTTTGTTTTGAGAGAGAGAGAATGTGCCTACCCATGGGGGGAGGGAGGAGCAGAGGGAGAGGGAGAGAGAGAGAATCTTAAACAGGCTCCACACCCAGCATGGAGCCCGACGTGGGGCTCAATCTCATGACCCTGAGAACAATCAAGAGTTGGGCACTTAACCAACTGAGACACCCAGGTGCCCCAAGGCAGTTTTTAATAGATGGGACTACTTAAGGATTAATTTAGTTTGTGCATGTCAGAGTTGTATAAAGACTTACTTGGGCATGTGGATTTGGGAATCATATACGAATGAGGCACCCAGGGGTAGCCAAGAACAAAAAAAGCTTACAGATTTTACTAGAATGTAGCTACTCCAGGAAACGAAAGCAGGAAAGGCAAGAACTTCTAAATTTCTCATTCAGTGCTAATCCTGTTTTCAGCTGTAGTGAGAGAGTAAGGGTAGGCAGAAGCTGTGGGTCATTGGTGCCCCAACGGTTGGACCTTTCTTGTCACCTGCTCAGTCCCTCTGGATTTGCTCTCCTACCCCAACTCCTGTCTTAGCCCCAGAACCTCATCCATCTGACCCCCAATTACAAAAGTTGCCACATAGCGGGACCACTCCCATTCTTGGCTCTTCATTCTCCTTCCATCCCATCATTCCCCTCCTTACCCGTTCCATTTTCCCCTTTTGTCCCTTTTCCTATTGTTTCCTGGCTTGCCAGCCTACCAGCCCCACTTATTGCTGTTCTATCCCTCCTCCCTGCAAAACTCGGTATCCTTCTTCTCTTTTGGAAATGTTAGAGATGGAAAGAGTGCTTCCCTTCGCTTCACTCCTGCTACAAGTACACAAACACAACTGTGCAGGTACACACTTGTTTGCATTGTGAAGAAGGAGATAGGTACTGTATTAATCCGAGACATAGTCAAGAGATGTAAGTCCTCTGTGGGACTGGAAGGACCCACCTGGCTCTGCAAAGGAAATTGACATGTGAGAAGGGTACTGATAAAAGATGAAATTATGACTTTCCAGTGTAGTTGTCTTGAGAGACATCTGGGATTTTCCATTTTGATTTTAGCAAGGCTACATATCTGAGTATCCGGTAAAAATTTTTTAATGTCATTGATATTCAGTTTCCTGAAAGAAATAAAGGAGATGTGGCGCATGCGCGCACACATGTACATGTAGTCATTCATGTGAACAGTTCTGTTTTCTGTAATAAGGAGCCCTGAATGTATTAAGAATTTTGCTCTGTTGTGCAGAAGTCAAGTTTTTGTGTGCTTTAAAAGGTTTAACAGCCCTACTTGGTCGCCATCCAAATACTCTTACTGATTGGTAGAACTTAACAGAGCACACAGTTTGGCTGATCTATAGTCTTGTCTGGGCAACACGAATAACATGGATAGCCCACATTAGTCTGAGGAGACATTGTCAGGACCGAAGAGAAGATTATACGGTGCCTGCTCACACAAACCGTGGTCAATGCTATTAGTTTGTAGTTGTACCTACCACAGGATTCACCAAAACTTGCAAGAAGGTAGGTCAGTTCTTAGGGAATATCATGAAAATATGGAGAGAGACAGAGGTCAGATGGGTGACATTATCAGTCAGTTCATTTCATGGGGTGGTGGGACGAAAGAACCATCACTGTCAGCCAGTGAGTTCGATTTTTCTGTAAAGTTATTTAGAAACATTTATGTTTAGAAAAAAAATTCCCCCTCCTAGCTGTATATTTCACTTCTCTCCCATACTATGACTGGCTAAATTCTCATTTACCTTTTTCTCCCTCATCATACTTAAACACCTTCTGGAATGAAGATTTTGTGAATGGTCTTTGCACACACTTTTGTATTTTTGGTGTTTGTCTCCCACTTCTATCTTTGAGCATACATATCATTGGAGGAATAAATAGCTCTTGGTAATTCTTGTTTATTTAGACACATGGAGGTACTTACAGAATGTGGTTCACGTCACAGAGAAACACACGTCTTCAGGAAAGGTCTCATCGAGAAGGAGGGACAGTAGGGATTCTAGAGTGCGAGTCCCGGACTAGCAGATGGAAACCTGGTTCCTAGTCCCAGTCCTGCTGCTAGCTAGCTGGGTGACATTGGGCAAGTTCACATCTCTGGGCTTCAGTTCCTTCATCTGTACAATGAGGGTTCTGAGCAAGATGATTTGTAAGAATTCTAAAAGTTTTATAAAATATCTCCTCTTTCTACGTGGGGAAACAGGGAATTCTGCATTGTAAGATTTGGCCAAGGATGCCTCTTTTTGTGGCCTTGGCCAAGTCCCAGCATCATCCTTTGTTTATGACATCTCTGAAATATGCATTTCACAGGTATTTTCAAGTGATTAGTTAATGTTCCTCAAATGCTTCGGAGAGTTTTTGTGTATGTTGTCTTTCTGTCCTCTTTTATGCATTGGTCCCTAATAGGAACCAAGTGTTCTGTAAATGAAATCAGTGTTTCGTATAAAGTCAACGAGGGTTTTTGACATTTCCCAGCATAAAATTCTATTTAAAATATACATTTAATCATTTTCTCCCTTTCACTCTAGAGGTGAAAACATTTTCAGGTCCAGAATGTAATGGTAATTACGCTCAATATTTGCTACCAGAGTCGCTGTCAGGGTAGTAAAATCTGATTAATTTGGACTCTGCTAATTTGTAATTGGGGTTATTTTACCTGGCTGAAGTTTATTTCTAAACGATGTATGAGGAGCATTGTTGTTAAGCAAATTAATAGTGTAAAGTAGATTTCATGGACCGTATTTCTACGTAAAGGAATTATTTTTAAAGCCTTTGGCATATTAGCTGTTTGCTCGTGAGAGATAATTAAAAATGACTCCTAGCAATTTGTTAAAGCGGGGAGAACTGAATAGAAATAAATGGTCATCATCGGATGTAAGCTTTTATTTAGGGTTTTGGGGTCTTTACCGGTGCTGAGGGTGGGGTGGAGGGAAAGCAGTCTTATTTTCTTTTCACTTTGGGCAAATATGACAATTGTTCAAGGGCCCCCAAAACAGGTTGTAAACGTTAAATCTAAGAGAAACCTAGACAGGCAATTGACATAGAGGATTTGGTGCTACTGGTTGATTTCTTTGGAGCCTGAAGTTAGACAAAGATTATGTGGGTTTTTTGAATACATTGATTGCTCACGAAGAATAATAACTGGAGAACCTTTGCAATGAAGTGATCTTCACCTGTTTGTGGGGGTTACCCCCTGGGAGATCTCAAAAACTCCACATTTACCCCATATCCCACTCATAAATTTTGAGTCGACTTTATAGACTGCTTGCAACACTTTACTAACCATGTTTTTACGTAGGTTTGGGGGTCTTTGTTCTCAGAAGTTGTATTTGTAATTACTGCTTTGTAATATTTTCATAAGCTGGAAAGTGGTTGAATTTCCTTTCTAAAATATCACCTCCTTGCTACATACAGCTAATTTGTAGCTGTTTTATGTTTTATATTTGGAAATGTTTGAGAATGCTTCACGTTTTTGGAATGGGACATTCCAAACTTGCTTGAGAGTGTGTGTGTGTGTGTGTGTGTGTGTGTGTGTTTATTCTGGGGGTTTCCAACAAGTTGGCAAGGCTGATTGTTGTACCTGGGACCTTTTTGCTCCATAACTATTAAGAGTTATTACATAAAGCCTTCTGGTGTAAAATATTGACTATAGTTTATTTGTATTAGTGGTGCTTTTTTTTAACCTTTTAAATGTATTTTGCTCATTAGGGTATTGATAAATACTCCTTTCTCTGATTCCTTTGAAGATTTTTATGAGACAGTTTTGTGTGTGGGTACTAAAAAAGAGAATTGTAATTTAACTTTTTAAGTTGCTTGCCTGGGGTTTTGGGGGGTGCTTGTTTATGGTCGACTGAATAAAAATTATTTGTGAGTTACTACCTACTGTTTAATAAAGTTTATGCGTTACTCGTCAATCTTTCAAAATAAGCTTTCTCTCCATAGATGTATGTATGTATATACTGCCACATGTATGGGTGGTTTTCATAGGAAAATACTCTTTGCCTGAATATTGACGTGTATCTCACAGGAAGGTATTTGTGATTACCTGGAACTAATTTCACACTGTATTTCTGGTATATTAAATTCTATATTGTGGAATTTTTGAAGGTGGTTGCTTCCTATGGTAACATTCATCTGTGCTTTTTGAATAACAAATGAGAAACCTCTTAAGGGACTAAATCTCCGTCTTTTAAAAACTAGGAATGATTTGGAAGGAGTATCTGAAAGCCAGCCTACTCAAGTTAGAAGCACAAGTTGATTTTTTGCATACAGACCTGAAAGTAAATATGAGCTGTTTGTCACTGCAGTGCTTTTTTTTTAAAAGGTAGTGGCTTCCGTATCGAGGGCAGTCTGCTTTTACTAAGCTTGCACTGGTGAAGGCAAGATAATTCTGTTTTTAGGCAGATGTAGAAGGGTGCTATGAAGGTAGATGCTTAGTGATGGCCACTCGCCGATATCAGAGGTGAAATGCTTCAGCCCATAAATAAAGAGTTCAGCATAATACCAGCCTCTCCTATTTTCACTTCTTAGAACTGTGTAGAAAATGTGTGAGATTGGGGCTTTAAACAGAAACTTACAACACCCAGTCACTTTCGGGGCACTTACAAGGCTGTTTTCTGGCAGTATTCTAAAATGATATGGATGAACCGTATATTTGCCGCTGCTTTCATGGCTTTGACAGCAACTTGAATTTTTCAATCTCCTTGACAGTCGCTAACCCCTAGAGGTTACCGGACCCGCCGCTGAGCTTTGGAATGGTCCCTGCTGGACACCTGCTTGGCCAGCCGCATTGGTCTCTCCTCTAGGCAATTTGTGAGCTGTTTGGGGGTGGGGGAGGAGGGAGGGGACCGAACGGGAGGGGAAAGGGGGAGAGAAGAAGGGGAGGGCAGCATTGAATTAGATTGTTGATAGCGTCCCTCCGAGGACTGCTCTTAAGAGCACGCCACTCTGTACTTCTCTGCTGCAGAAGACAGAGTGATATTCGTGGTACCACAGCATGTTGTAAATGGATGAGATTCTGCTCATCCCGGCTTGGAAATAAGAATAGGGAAAGGAGAGCAACTTGAATCAGAAGCCGCTAGAAGAGCGTGCAGAGTTCTGCAGCAGTTTATACTTGTTCTTACATTTTGCCTTCTTCTAACTGGAAAACAGAGAGACTGGCATTTTTTAAACGGGCTTTTCCCATAATGGCATTCTTTTATTGTGTGGCCAGAGCTTGTGCGGGAGGAAAGCGGGCTGCTGAATTTAGTCACTGATCTCTATTAGCTGTGGCCTAAGGCTATGCTGAGGTTTATATCCCATTTGTATTGTTGCAGCTCAAAAGAAGAATGTTCAGAGGATGACAAGTGTATTCTGAGTAGGTATGTTGTTTCATTTTCATATGAAACCCATCTATTTTTTTTTTCCTGCTACCATTGGTCAGAAATCAGGTTAATAGGTGTACAGCGCTGCAGTATCCCTGTGAAGGTAGAACAATGGTAATGCCAGCTTACACCGACGACAACAACAACAAAATAAAACCCCAGCCGCTTTTTATGAAATAAAGCTGCATTGTGTGGTCTGCACGGTGCAGTCTTAAAATATATATATATATATATATATATATATATATATATATATATATACTGCAGTCAACGCTTTCCTAACGAGGTGGCACTATTGTTGAGTTAGAACGATAGGATCATCGTATTGCTTTAGGGGACAGGAGGATTTAAAGGAGGTGCCTTGCAGCCCTATTTTACAGATCGGAGGCTTCGGTGTTAAGGGCACGGGCAGATCGCTTGCTTGTTCTCCGCGGCAGCCGCTGCTGTGTGTCGGGACAGTGTGGAATGGAAGTCCTAGTCGGTAGTCTGTTATGGAAACGCCGTTTACTGTTATTGTAGTACCGTGGTGACAACATGCCATTGAAATGGAAAACGAGCTCTCCTGCTATCTGGAAATTCCCAGTTCCTGTGCTTAAAACATCCAGGTCAACTCCACTTTCTCCAGCATACATGTAAGTGAGAGAAAATAGGATATTAAAGTGGGGTTTCTTTCTTGAATCAACCTTGCGGCAAAAGGGGGTTAAAAAAAAAAATCCCAAACAGCCACATCCCCAAACCCACAAGAGTAAAAACCGCAAGCTGGCTTATAATGAAATATATGGGCATGCCCACATTTTACCTTTGGTTGCTTGTCCTGGGAGTTGATGTTTATTTTTATTTAACGTGCTTAATGGTCATTGGATTACTAATGTACAAGTCTAAAGGTATACCTAAGGAATTGCCTAAGGATAGACTTTAATCTTTCACGACGGGTGGATTTTGTTTCGAATTTTTGTATATCTGAAATATTTAAGATGACTTCTTTTGTGTAGTGGCACAAAACACTGCTGGTGATTGATGTTGGTGTGGTGTTAAATAGGGAAATGCTCTCTATAATTTTTGGACGAATTGGAAACGTTCGGAGTTAACACATGGATCAGAAAATGAGCCTTGTAACCAGGACTTTTACACTTGAGTTGTGTATGAATATTAATAAGTTCGATGTTCTATCTTTCCCAGTTTTATAATTCCGGTTCTGAAGTGTAAGTTCAAATTTGTGCAAGTTCTAGTTCTTTCATTAGTTATGTACATACGTGGAGTTGAAAAATGTGTTCTACAAATGCCTGTTTTAGAAATTTATTTTAAGTAAATATATACTAAAATATATTGGGAAGTCTTACTAGAATTTTTGAAAATCTGAGTTTTTAAACTTGCAAACTGTTGCCTTAGAAACAAAATCCAGGAGATATAATTAAATCTTCTTTTAAAATATTGTCTGTGATCCTTTTTTTTTTTTTTTTTCCTTTCGGTAGGGGAAGGCGTAAGGGAAAGCTGGACCTTTTTTTAAAAAAATTTTTTTTTAAATATTAGTATGAGAAAAGCTTTTGGAGTAGAAGCCTGTTTTAACTGTATTTCCTTTACAATATTTTTCAGCAGGAAAGTTGTGGAAAATTCTTCCTGCTTTAGGTTAATTGTGTGTTTAGAAAACCGGTGAGTTGCCATTTTATTAGTTTTTGTTTTATATGAGGTTCAGAAGCACAGTGGTGTCTTAGTCTGGTTCTTTGAAAGGCTTTCAGCTGCTGAGGAAGTGTGCTGGTGTTCTCAGTCCAAATGAAGCAATTCCCTAGAAAGCGCTGAAAAATGAGGACATTTCAGAGTGAAATTCTGTCATGTCATTTTCAGATTATTTTTTATGTTCTTCCTGAGAGATGCTTCAAGTGATTTTATCTGTTTACTTGTGTGACTTTTCCTCTAAAGTTAAAATTTTAAGTCAGATTTGTAAAAGAAAGGAAAAAAAAAAGATCAGCTATATTTGTTTCTCAAAAGCTGAATTTGTCAAAAGCACAAATTAATGGAGGTGACAAGTTAATGGAGGTGACACGTTAATGGAGCTCCTTCAAATCATTTGAGAAAATGAGATGTGCCTGTTGACTTTATGAATCCTAGCTGGTGAGAAATGAGCAAAGATTTACCAAAAGCAACTTCATTGTAAAAACAACAAAACATACACACCCCAAAACTTGAAATCAGCAGGGTACAATTAATAATGGCTATTAATGAGTCTGGTATTCCTCCTATATTTTACCATACAGAGGATCCAAACTGTAGCTCCTATTGTGGCTCAATTTTTAGAGATGGTTAAAAAATGTATATTCATACTAGCCATAGGCTCAGATACAGCTTAATACATCATCTGTAATGAATCACTTTCCTCCTTTTAAGTACTCACCGCTTTGACCTGATGATATGAGTGAATTGATTTAGGTGGTAGAAGCTGGAAAATACCACAGATCTTGCATGTTGATGTTGATTGTTGGTAGTACACAGAGGTAGAATGGGAAAATGTATTTGAAGGGCTAGCATTAGGTTACACCATTTTGACATTGTGACAGGCCAAGTTATTAAATTGGCCTTAACTTATTTTTCTTTATAAATGAATTAATACGGGGTTTTAAATATCATGTTAATATACACAGGGAAAATATGTGAAATACAGGAAAAGACTAGCTTGGGGAATTTAAATCAGGTGTCTAAATATATCATTTAGTTTTTGACTGTTTCAGATTGGAGTTCATTGTCTTACTTGGCCAGAAATAAAAATATAATGTGTAACACGTTCTCATCAGAGCTTCTTTATATTCCACAACACTTCTGCACACAAAATGATACTTAAGTTGAGTGTGATTTTCACTCTCAAAAATTACAAGGACTAAGTTAGAAAACTGGGTCAAGTAACATTGTGTTTGCTCTCACAGTTGTTGGGTTAAATGGTTATTTGTGTCTTTGGGTCTAAAATCTTTGCCTTGAAATAGAATAGTTTAATTCTGACTTTTTGGTCAATTGTGATATCTGAGAGTTTATCTATAAAATTATATCTAAACCTTTACAATATTATCTGGAATATAGAATTCTTGACAGTTAAGAGAAACATCTTTTTTTCTATGTTTGCTTGAGTCGCATCAGTATTGGTTTGTAGTGTTTCATCAATATGTATTGTGATTTGTCAAATAACGCATTCCGTGGTTTTCATCGAAGATTTGGGTCTATTTTTCAAAGACTGAAATTTCAATAAAAATCTTTCGGGCTGTAGTAAAAATGTGCTGTGGTAATTGAGCAAGTATGGAAAAAATATAAGGGCTCCTTATGGTCTTGTTCTCAGCCCAGTGTAGGTGCTACTTAGCTGGAGCTCCTTTATTTTTTTATTTTTTTAAAAGATTTTATTTATTTATTTGACAGAGAGAGAGAGAGCTAGAGAGGGAACACAAGCAGGGGGAGTGGGAGAGGGAGAAGCAGGCCCCTCTCGGAGCAGGGAGCCCGATGCGGGGCTCAATCCCAGGACTCTGGGATCATAACCTGAGCCAAAGGCAGACACTTAACGACTGAGCCACCCAGGTGCCCCTGGAGCTCCTTTATTGACGCTTATAGGTAGGGCAGTGCTTCTCCTCCCATGAAAGGTACAACAGACAACTTTTCACTTACTGCAAACATTGAACAGAAAGGCAATTTTCCCCTTGTGGATTTCAAATCCAAGTTTGCCTTCTTTCTGCTTATTTAAAGCTTGAATGAGAGGTGCAGCCTCTCTCCATATATTCAAGACTGATGATAAGGACAATGTTGATGACGATATGCAGGAGAATCATCTCTTATATAGCATAAAGCGCTTTTCAAATTGTGTTATCCTATGATTCGGGAATAGTGGGAGTACCTTAAAGACAAAAGATGGAGAAAAAAAATCCTTTGCCTTCAGGCAGCTTGGTTACCAAATGCTTAGTCTTTACTGAGTAGATTGAGTCCTCCTTCAGCTCCCGTTTTGAACCCTTGAAGGGTGGTGTGCCATCCATGTGGAACTTGCGTCACACTCTGTTCAACAGTAGGTTGAAGTTCAGCCTTAGCCTGAGGGAGGATCTCCTGGTCAGTGTAAACTGAATTAGTAAAGACTCCGTTCCTGACAGGTGTGAACCATATAAATTAACCTGTCATTTTGCCTAAATTAATAAAGCTGAAAGGGCAGTCACATCTAAGTGGTTTTCTGGTATTTTGGTATTCATTGTTTTAAAACAGCAAATGGTTCCTTCAGGCTAATGTTACAGGGTTAATGTATTGCTAGTTTCTAAGGGCATGCTGAAATAGAACAGGATTAGCATTAGCGATCCTTTTATCTTTTTTTCACAAGCTGTAAGTTTTGATAACAATGGTGTGGCAATAAAGAGGAAGACAATGGGTAGGAATTAACCAGTGCAATGTAACAGTGGATTTTCTAGCAAGTCAGACACACGGTGGGATGTTTTCCTTCGAATTTTACCTTTCTCAAGCAAAAAGACAATGAGTGTAGAATGAGTGTTAGTGAATTAGGCTTGTGCCCCTTAAGCTAATGAATGAATGCACTTGCCTTCGGTCAGCTTCCTGTTTACGGTTATTTTGTTTAATATGTAAAATAGAGTTTGTAGTAAATATCAACAGCACAGTATTTTATAGCAATTGTTTTCTATCATTGTATCATTAAAATGCAGTATCTAGATTTCCTGAGAAAAGACTGTGCAGACTGTCTAAGTATCCCTTGTTTATGGGTGATTCAAAAAAGAGAACAAATAAAAATAGGCATTTTTAAAAAATTGACACGTTTTCTATTCCCTAAGGTTGTCTTTTTTTCTAATTTAGTGATTACAACAAAACCTCGTGGTTTTAGAAGTCATTTTTTAGTTGGCAAAATACTTCTTAAATTGATCATCTCAAATTAGAAAAGAATATATGTAGCTATTTTCACAGTTACCACATACATAAACTTTTATTTCTGTCTGCTTAATTTGTTTTTACTACATGCTCACTCTAACAAAATTACGTGGAGAAATAACATAAACAACGCCTAAGAACAGTTTAGTGGGAGTGTGTAACTTTGGTGGCATGTCCTTGGGAATTTCTATTGTCTGAGCTTACAGAAGGGCTAGCTTAACATACATTAATGGGAAACCATAGAGATAAAGGTGACCTTAGAGGTCATTTAGAGAACCCAAACCCCCTTTAAAGCAGGAATCCTTTCTGCGACACCTCTGAAAGATGGTTTAATACACATTCTCCTTGATCACTGTCAGTAACAGAGAGCTCACTACCTCACCAAGGCAGCACCTCTCATGCGTGGACAGCTCTTCCTTGCATTGAGCAAAATCTTTTCTAGACCTTTTATGTCCAGATCCTCATGTAGTCTTTTGGAGGTAGATAGAAAAATCTCTATTTTCTGTACTACATACAAGCCTGGAAATCCCTTTCTTTAACCCTTGCTTGTATGACATGTTTTCCAGACCCTTCACTCTGCTGGTTGTCCTCACCTGGCCCCGTTTTTTTCATGTTAATCTTTATGGGAGATACTACATCTGAATGCAGTCCTCCCTATGTGGTCCGACTAGAAGACACTTTTCTCCTTGTCTTAGAGACTGGGATTAAATCATTTTTAATCACAGGATTCACACTGTTCTGTAGTGAATTCCAAGTTTACAAACTTCCTTTCCAGAGGTTCACGACTGGATGGCTTGCACCTCCTAGTCAGTGTGGATTCTTTTCACTACTTCAGAATTTTTAGTCTGGGGACGCTTGCCTGGCATGTGCAAGGGAAGTTAGAATCTTGTCTTAAAGCCAATTGTATGTGTGTTTTAAAAGATCTCTTGAAACCATTCAATGTTACTGAAGAATACCTCACAAAAGAAACTTGCAAGACAGAAAGCTGGTATTTCTGATGCTTTCAGAAATTTCCAAGAATTTTCCTTGTCAAGAATTTCTCTAGATGCATTGTTTTTTTTTTCTACTTTAATGTGACTTCCAAGTACCCCTCAAAACACTTGTCCCATAGAGAAGAGGCAGAAATGCAAATCTCTTACAGCCTCACGGGAAGTCTGGAGTTAAGAATTCTAAGGATTCCAGACATTCTGCTTGAAAGTTAGAATATTTAGATGAGAAGCTAAGTCGGGCCGAGTTAGGGGGAGGGGAAAGAAAGAAGTAAGAGATAGGCAAGTATTTGTGTTAATGACTTTAACTTCTGGTTAAAGAGTCAAGAATTATAAGCACTGTGCAAGATGATATTTTAAATTGAAATGGCAGCCCAGAGTATTGCTTTATTTCCTCAAGACTGTGAGGAAGAGGTGGTGTCTGTGTGATTCTTGGGGAATCTGTACGTAAAGAAGTTGCTGAGTAAACCATTTTTGAAAGTGCTCAGCTCTTTTTCACTCACCTTGTATATTGACTTTATAATATTCAGAATTACTCACTTTCTGTTATGTGCCAGGCATAACTCTGCTGGGTATTAGGGGTGTAGTCCTTACAGTCACTCAAAGTAACTATTCTTCCATCTTATCTTTATTCACGAACAATTAAATTGCTTAATTTATTTTACCGGTATGAAAATTCTGATCCAGGATAATCAGGTTAATTTTTGTTTATTGTACTTTCAGTATTGATAATGGATTTAATGGGAATGAAAATACTATAGAAGAGAAATGTGTCTGAGCTAAATATGAAGACATGAATTTTGAAAATAGATACCAGATTTTTTTTTTAATTTTCTTTTAAAGATTTTATTTTTAAGTAACTTTGACACCCAACGTGCGGCTCAAACTCACAACCCTGAGATCAAGAGTTGCATGCTCTACTGACTGAGCCAGCCAGGTGCCCCGAAAATAGATACCAGATTATAAAGTGCATATTACGTAGGATGGAAAGTGAACCAGTTTATGTTTAAACTTGATAGTAACCGTTTAAAACAAGAGGAACAGAGTACCATCCTTTAAATTGGACAGGGCATAGGTGCTTTCTAGGGCATAAGTGTACATATTTTACCTTTCAAGCAGCAATAATTTGATCCTGGTCTGTAGGATGTCATCTTATTGAAAAATAAAATTATATTTTGTTTTCAATTAGAGTAAAATATTTTCATTGGTGTGACTTCCCATGATGAGGGTATATGTTGCTTTTATCCAGTGTTGCCATATTTATGGTATGCTAAGATAAGAACATCTCCACCTTGTTGGAGAGTACTTCTTAGGATATGGTTCAATAGTGAAAAGCAGTAACTTATTCTTCTCTAAGAAAAAGGTAAATAAAAACAACTTTCAGAACTCCAGGAGCTTAAAACTTGAATCTAGCCTGTAAGACTAATATTATACATTTCATGTGAAATGTATTTGTTTGCCATTTTTAGAAACTGTCCTGGTTTAACAGAGCTAAATATAATACAGTTTGTTGAGTGCTACTATAAAAATGCCAAGCACTTTGCAGGCTGCCTCCCAAACACTCTATACGAGTAAGTCGTCTCTGTTTTACACCGGAGGGCACAGTGGTTCAGAGAGGTTAATTAACTTGCTCAATGTCACACTCAAAGGAAGAGGTGAAGTGAGAATTCAAACTCAGGTCTACTTGATTTCAAAGCTCTTAACTTCTCTAATGCCATTTTGTTTTTGTCGACTTTTGCTACTTTCCTGCCAGCTATTAATTAGATAATATCTTACTAGGGTCAGAAGAACAAAGAAGTATGATAGATGAGGTAAACTTTTTTGAATTGGGTGGTGGCATAAGGGAGAGGTCAGCTTTACTTGGCCATACTGTCAAGTGGTGAAGTTGTAGGAAAATATTGGGGCAATTATCTTTACTTGCTGTTAGGGTATCAGGATTCACTTCACTGTTTCCTATTTCTCTTGAAGCACTATTCTACCTTCATTGGCTCCCCACGTTTTCCCCCCATGGTAATCAGCCACCATGGACAATGCTCTAGCTCTTAGGCTCTTTTTAGTACTTTCCTAGGGTACTCCCCAGTCAGCATGTTTAGTATTTTCTTGTGGACATTTTTGTCCCATTGCTTAATTGCATGCAAGCACTCAAAAAGAACTCTGTATTAGTTTTCTTACTGCCATAACAAATCACTGCAACTAATGGCTTAAAACCTCACTAATTTATTATCTTACAGATTTTTTAGCTCAGAAGTCTGGTATGGGTCTCCCTGGGCTAAAATCAAGGTGACAGCAAGGCTGTGTTCGCATCGGAGGCTCTAGGGGAGAATCAGTTTCCTGCTCATTGGGGTCAGTGGCACAACTCAGTTCTTCGCCGTTGTCGGACCACCAAGCTCCCTGTCTTCTTGCTGGCTGTAAGCTGAGAGTTGATCTCAGCTTCTAGAGGCGGCCTGCATGTCTTGGCTTGTGGCTCCCTTCCTCCATCTTCAACACTGACAGTGGCCAAAGTCCTTTTCACATGAATCCTTTTCTGACCCACTCTTCTGCCTTCATCTTCCACTTCTGAGGACTCATGTGACTAGATTGGGCCTGCCTGGAGAATACAGGAGGGGTTCCACAAATTGTACATTTTTATCAGTAAGCCAAATTTATTAATCTCTGCACCAGTGACTTTGCTCTCAAAAATTCTAATAAATCAAACATCACTAGGCAGTTCTCAAACTCTGCAACGGTGATTTCCTGGAAATCTTATTAAAAAGTAGAATTCTCTAGGCACGGCATTATAATCTGGGGTTGTGTTGAAAATATCATGAAAACCAGTTCTACTGTTAGAACTTGTATTATGCTCCCAAGTCCTATAAAATAAGCACAAATGTATACATCAGTGTTGCAAGTATACGCAAACACATAAAATGCAGGTGTGAGTTAAAACCAAGATCCTAATAATTTCAGACTTTATTATTGATTTGACTTCTTGAAATGCAGGCTGTTTTTGAGATGATTTGCATGGTCCAAAGTCTCCTTTTAAAAGCTAATAAGCATTAGTGCCACTTTTTAAAAAATATATATATATTTTATTTATTTATTTATTTGAGAGGGAGAGAGAGTGTGTGGGGAAGGAGCAGAAGGGGAGGGAGAGAATCTCAAGCAGACTCTGTGCTGAGCTCAGGGCCCAATGTGGCACTTGATCTCATGACCCTGAGATCACGACCTGAGCCAAAACCAAGAGTCAGACGCTTAACCGACTGAGCCACCCAGGCGCCCCATAATGCCAACTTTTTAATAAAATCATAGAATTTGTTTTCTTAATAAAGTTTTATGTAATGAGCAGAAACATTCAAAATTACTCCATTGATATTAGAGCTGTCTAAAACGTTGTAAAATGAGTGCATCATACAAGTTGGTTGATGTTGATTGTATTTTATTGATGAATTGAAGAAAACATTTCAAAGGACTCTGCGTTCCTTTCCACTTTCTCAAAACATTTTCATCTTATTTGGAGCACTGTTCAGAATTAGATAAAACATGAAGGCTATAAGAAAGTAATATTTAACAACTACAAGGTCCTCACATGTCTCTGGAAAGTTATATACATAATATAAGTTGGGGAGAACCTTCAACAAATCTTCAAAAGGTATTAGAAAATTACCTGGCATGGGGTGCCTGGGGGCTCAGCCGGTTAAGCATCCGACTCTTATTCTCACCTCAGGTCTCAATCTTGGGGTCCTGAGTTCAAGCCCCTTGTTCAAGCTGCATGCCCAACATGGAACCTGCTTAAAAAAATTAGCTGGTGGTGGCATACAATTATGTGACTGTTGCCATGCTAATGCCCTTCAGTGCTTAGTGCAGAGGAAAACACCGAAATTTGGATGTTACTTTGTTAACATCTGTGAAATAGGAACAATAAAAGCACAAATGAGGACTGTCTATGCCACTCAGCTATTGAACATTAAACTGGATTCTCCTGCAAGTCAGTATGTAGAAAAGTGCCATTTCTTTTTTTTTTTTTTTTAAGATTTTTTTATTTCAGAGAGAGAGAGAGAACACGCGCGCGTGCACGAGCGGTGAAGGGGAGTGGGAGAGGGAGAAGCAGGCTCCCGGCTGAGCAGGCAGCCTGATGCAGGGCTCTATCCCAGGACCCTGGGATCATGACCTGAGCCGAAGGCAGATGCTTAAGTGACTGAGCCACCCAGGCACCCCAAAAGTTCCACCTTCATGTTTTATCTTGGAATTATCATGTTTAAACTTGGAATTGAGTGTGGGAATGTTCTGGACTCAGAACTGGTTATTTTTAACTCTCTGGACACTGTCTGCTTTCTATTATGGAAGGTATAGGGGCTTGATTGAATTTTTTATTTAAAAGGCTTGGATACTTACTATATTTTATGGCACTAACACTTGAGAAGGAAACATCATGAGAATGATAGGTTGTAGGTCAAGTTCTGTTGGGTGTTCAAGGGCTACTGGACTACATTAGTGCTTATGCCATATCTGTGTCCCTCCTCTCTCCCCCTTTTTCCTTCCCACATTAAAGTCTCTCACTGCAAGTGTTTTTAGAAATTCTAAATCACCTTTTCTTTTCACCTCCAACTTGCCCTGTAGCATCTTCTGTGTTCACTTTTTGTTTCTCTGATTTCAAAAATATAGTGCTTTTCACTGATCAGTGGGATAAGACCTTGCCATCTTAAGAAGAACATACTTATTGGGATGCCTGGCTGGCTCAGTCGGTAGAACATGTGAGTGTTGATCTTGGGGTCATGAGTTCAAGTCCTACGTTAGGTGTAGAGCTTACTTTAAAAAAAAAAAAAGAACATAATTATCATATTCAGGGAGAGTTCTTTGAATCCAAGAAGGAAGGAACCTTACAAATTACTCTTTGTCATACCTTTATACCTTGGAAGAGAATGTGATATTCATGTTGGATCACTTTTCCTTCATGCATGGTTGTATTTGATGATTCAACCCATTCTTAATTTGTATTTCCTTTTTATTATTTTATCCCATTCCATCAACTGTATTACAAATTAATGTTTAAGACTAGTTTACTACAAAAGCCTCAACTAGACTTGTCTTTATAGGTGGGCTTACATTGGAGCTCTTCTCTTGTCTGCAATTAACTCACTTAATTCCTTATTAACTCACTTAGTGTGACCTAGCTTTACTTTGAATGGACCCATGAAATATTTGAAACAGAATTTTGAAAAGTGTGTGGATGTTCTAGGTTGTGAATAGGCTATCCAATCCCTTTAGCATCACCAAACTGAAGCAATTTTCATTTATTATAAGCACTTTCCTACAAAGGTTGAGTGTATATAATCATTTCTGAATGATTCACAGCTAAACAAAAGTTCATGGAATTGGAACCAACATTTTGATCTTAAGGAGACTGAAGACCTGGATCATCAGAATCTTTTTCATAGACCTACTGCTGCTCTGTAGAGACAGATGCAATTAGAGACTGCCTTTTTTTCAAATGACGTAATGTGATCTGGGATGAACAATCTTTTAAAATAAAATAATAGTAAGGAAAGTTACTGTTATTTATCTTGTTTCTTTGGTCCTTATATGCTGTCAATGAACTGATAGGGAGCAAAGTTTGCAATTAGTTTTGTTACCGTGGCTTATATGAATTGTGCAACATGGTATTCATTAGTAGATAATGGTGAGAATTTATTATTATTTTTTATACCATTTAACCATTTGGAAAGTAATTATTTCTTTTGCTGTGATTTCTTTACAAGCAAGTGTCCTGCCCTGTCTTACCTATCTTCTAGTGCAGCTCCATAAATGCTGAGTTAGATGAATGGATTTAGGGAGAGTCGTTTTTAGGTCTGTAGCCCTGTGCAGATCATTTCACTTAAGAGTGTTGAATTGCTTCATTTGATATATGCAGTAATCTAATATATCACAGTCTCATTAGAGAGTAAGTTATGCCTATCTTTCCTATGAAAAAAAAAACTCATCCAAAATCCTGATTCTGTTTCTTGCTTGCTGATAAATACCATGATGCTGGCACAGACTGAAAGTAATTTTAGTAGAAACAATTTCCCAATGACGAGAATACTTTAGTCATGGTTCATCAAATAGTAATTTGATAAAGAAAATAAGATTATAATCTGTTCCAAGACTGCAACTACTCTTAGACTTAAGAGTTATTTGACTTGTGTTCACATATCCTCTACCATCATGGGAAAAGCTATTTTAGACAAATTTATGTTTTAAAGCTAGCATGTTCGCACTTAAATGATACCATGTTTTGCGTGTGTAATTTGAAAAAAGGAATGGCAGATTCGGAAAAAAGGAATGCTGCCTAGGGCTTAGGAGACATGAATTTTAAAATCAGTATTCAAAAAAATCATCCACATTTACTTAACTTCTTAATTGTTTTATACCTAAAAGAACTTCAGCCTAATTGCAAAGGCTTAGCAAATATTAGATTTAAATTAAATAAATTTTCCTGCTATCAAAAATGTTGAAAATATTCTAGATATGTCTCCTGAGGCAAGGGAAACACAAGCAAAAATAAACTATTGGGACTTCATCAAAATAAGAAGCTTCTGCACAGCAAAGGAAACAACCAACAAAACTAAAAGACAACATTAGTGAATAGGAGAAGATATTTGCAAACGACATATCCGATAAAGGGTTAGTATCCAAAATATATAAAGAACTTACATAATTCAACAAAAAAAAGACAGGAATAATCCAATTAAAAAGTGGGCAGAAGCCATGAACAGACGTTTTCTCCAAAGAAGATATCCAGATGACCAACAGACACATGAAAAATGCTCAACATCACTCATCATCAGGGAAATGCAAATCAAAACCACAATAAGCTATCACCTCACACCATTTAGAAGGTCCGAAATCAAAAGCACAAGAAACAACAAGTGTTGGTGTGGAGAGAAAGGAACCCTTGTACGTTGTTGCTGGGAGTGGAAAGTGGTGCAGCCAGGGTGGAGGACAATATGGAGGTTCCTCAAAAAATTAAAAATAGAGCTACTGTACCATTCAGTAATCCCATTATGGAGTATTTACCCAAAGAATGTGAAAACACTAATTCAAAGGTATACATGCACCCCTATGTTTATTGCAGCATTATTTACAGTAGTCAGACTATGGAAGCAGCCATTGATAGATGAATGGATAAAGATGGTATGGTACACACACACACACACACACACACACACACACACACTGGAATATTACTCAACCATAATAAAGAATGAAATCTTGCCATTTGCAACAACATGGGTGGAGCTACAGAGAATAATGCTAAGTGAAATAAATCAGTCAGAGAAAGACAAATACCATATGATTTCACTCATATGTGGAATTTAAGAAACAAATGAACAAAGGAGAAAAAAGAGACAAACCAGGAAACAGACTCTTGACTATAGAGAACAAACTGATGGTTACCAGAGGGGAGGGGGGCGAGGGGGTGGGTGAAATAGGTGAAGGGGATTAAGAATGGCACTTGTTGTGATGAGCACTGAGTAATCTATGGAACTATTGAATTACTGTATTGTACACCTGAAACTAATATAACACTGTATGTTAACTACACTGGAATGAAAATTAAAAAAAAAACAAAGGGGTGCCTGGTATGCTCAGTCGGTTGAGCGTCCAACTCTTGATTTCAGCTCAGGTCATGATCTCGGGGTTGTGAGATCAAGCCCCATGTCCAGCTCTGAGTTCAGCATGGAGTCTGCTTGAGATTCTCTCTCTCTCTCTCTCTCTCTCTTCCTCTCCCTCTGCCCCTCCCCTGCTCTAAATAAATAAATAAAATCTTAAAAAAATAAAAATGTTTAAAATAAATGGTTTTTACACATTACTTGGTTAACAATAGAAATAAGGCATAGCTGTTACTATGTATGAAAACAACATACTCTAAAACAAAACAGTTGATAGTTTGTGAATAGATTTGGGTTTTTATTTATATTCTAACCATTAAATATATATTTATTTTGAATTATTTGCTGGAATGTGTATTAGGTTAAGGAGAGCTAATCAAAGAAGCCTTGAACCCGAGTCTGGCATTTGGTTTTTGTTCAGGAAGCAGTGAGGAGTCATTGAATACTTTTGAGCAAGGAAGTTATAAATACAGAGTTATAAATACAGTCACAGTATGTGAAGTAGCTATGCTGTGACAAATATGTACTTTATATTAATAACCAAATCCAAGTAAGAAGTAATAGATGCCAGAAGCATGGTGTAGGGGCAGTGACAGTGGAGAGAAGTGAAGGATAGGAACATACTGGAGAGATACTCAGTAGTACTTTGACAGTTGACTGGACATAGGAGATTGGGAAGGAACAGGAGTCAAAGATGACTGAAATATTTTGATGATAACGATTTTCTTCTAGAATCCAAAATATCCTATCTATAGCTCTCTTGAATGCATGACACTTAGATTCCTGAACTTTCTTCTGTCTGGCCAAGCTTCCCAAAAATGATCATTAGGAACTGTGTAGTCTGGGGGCGCCTGGGTGGCTCAGTCGTTAAGCGTCTGCCTTCGGCTCAGGTCATGATCCCAGGGTCCTGGGATCGAGCCCCACATCGGGCTCCCTGCTTGGCGGGGAGCCTGCTTCTCCCTCTCCCACTCCCCCTGCTTGTGTTCCTGCTCTCGCTATCTCTCTCTGTCAAACAAATAAATAAAATCTTAAAAAAAAAAAAAAAAAGAACTATGTAGTCCAGGGCGCTGGCTGGCTCTGTAGGTGGAGTGTGCGACTCGATCTTGGGGTTGTGAGCTTGAGCCCCATGTTGGGTGTAGGGATTGCTTAAAAAATAAAATCTTCAATAAAATAAAATAAAATCTTTAAGAACTATGTAGTCAAATTTGTTTCCATTAAGAGTACGTTTAAATAAACCAATTTTCTCATTAAAGTGGGATCTATGAAAAGATTAGATTTTGGAGATTTAAAATGACTTACTGCTTCAAGAAGTAGCTGGTGTAGATGGGGTGAGTGAGGGAAGTCGCATTTAGAGCAGCATTTTCCAACTAGCTGGGCAGAATTTTAACACCTCGACTCTTTGCTCTCCTTACCTACTTGGTGACTCTCCCCTGTCTCCTTCTCATCTGTACTCTGAGAGTCAAAAATTATAAATTGGGGCATGAAACACTGGTTTAAAAGACTGTAGGGGGGCACCTGGGTGGCTCAGTCGGTTAAGCATCCGCCTTTGGCTCAGGTCATGATCCCAGGGTCCTGGGATCAAGCCCCGCATTGGGCTCCCTGCTCATCAGAAAGCCTGCTTCTCCCTCTCCCACTCCCCCTGCTTGTGTTCCCTCTCTCGCTGTGTCTCTCTCTCTGAAATAAATAAATAAAATCTTTAAAAAATTTTTTAAATAAAAAAAATAAAAGACTGTAAGAAGGAAGGAAGGAAAGGAAGCTTCTCTCTTGTTTGATATCCCTCTTTCCTATTTATCTCAAGCAGATCAAGGCAGTACTTTATTACTCCTTCACATTTCGTAACTAGCTTCTGCAAAACACATACACACACACAGTCTGAAAGTGCTCTGATTATCTTCTATTTAAAATTCCCACTCACGGACACCTGGGTGGCTCAGTCACTCAAGTGTCTGACTCTTGATTTCAGCTCAGGTCATGATCTCAGGGTCCTGGGATCAAGCCCCATGGCGGGCTCCGAGCTCAGGGGGGAATCTCCTTTAGAACTCTCTCCCTCTCCTTCTGCCCCTCCCCCCACTTGCGTGGGCGCTCTCTCAAATAAATAAATCTTTTAAAAATAATAAAATAAAATTCCCACTTTAATGACTGGGAAATGTGAATGCTTGACTCCTACTGTGTCATACTGTTTAAATGATATGGTCTGCCTCTACCCTTTTGGAATTCCACGCAAGAAGACACCCTCTGTTTAGGCCAGAAGTCATAATTTTCCTAAAAAGAAACACCTTGCCCCCAAAGTGGCAAACTTCCCAATGAATTTTATTTTGTATCTACTCCCTCCAAAAAGGAAAAACAAAACAAAACAGAACGGTCTGTGCCCTCTAGGAAGTCATTACTAATTTTATTAAGAATATTTAATATGGGGCACCTGGGTGGCTTCAGTCAGTTAAGCGTCTGCCTTCGGCTCAGGTCATGATCTCAGGGTCCTGGGATCGAGTCCCGCGTCCAGCTCTTTGCTCAGCGGGGAGCCTGCTTCTCCCTCTGCCTGCAGCTCCCCCAGCTTTTGCTCTCTCCCCCCCCCCCCCCCCGTGCTCTCTATCTGGCAAATAAATAAATAAAATCTTAAAAAAAAGAATATTTAATATTGAAGGTAAACAAATACAGTTATGGAAGATAAATAGTTTCCCCAAAGGAGTCCTTCCGTAGTGTTACTGTGCTGTGGAAAAAAACTTATGAAAGTATTTTTGTAGAGCATTTTTTGTTACATCAGCAGAGCTGTCTGTAGCCGGATGTTGAAATAGCATTGTGATATGGAACTGAATATTATTATCTTGTTAAAATACTTTTCTAGGAGTGTAGTAAAATGGTGGATCTTGATGGTATTTGAGGAGAAAAAACAGAAGCCATTTCTGAGATTAAAAACTTCATTTTAGGGGCGCCTGGGTGGCTCAGTCATTAAGCATCTGCCTTTGGCTCAGGTCATGATCCCAGGGTCCTGGGATCGAGCCCCACATCGGGCTCCCTGCTCAGCGGGGAGCCTGCTTCTCCCTCTCCCACTCCCCCTGCTTGTGTTCCCTCTCTCGCTGTCTCTCTCTCTCTCAAATAAATAAAACCTTAAAAAAAAAAAACTTCATTTTAACTCAGACTATGATACTTGAATGTGTAGATAGGTGGGTGGGCTATAAAGGACAGTAAAGATTTTTTGCATCTCCTAACAACTTGAGAAATTAAGGTAGACAATGGTTATGTAAGCATTGTTATAAGAGGGATAACTTAAAGTCTTCTAACAAAGTTTTATGGAAAAAAAAAAAAAACCACCTTGGGGCACCTGGGTGGCTCAGTCAGTTGGGTGTCCGACTCTTGATTTCGGCTCAGGTCATGATCTTGGGATTGTGAGATTCAGTCCTGCACTGGGTTCGCGTGCTGGGCATGGAACCTGCTTAAGATTCTCTCACTCCCTCTCCCTCTGCCCCCCACTAAAAAAAAATCTTAATAGTGACACAGATGTGTACAAAATGGAAAATAATTTTAATATGAAATATTATATAACTTTGATTCTTTGTTTCCATTGGCTCGATATCTGAGATAAGCTTGAAAGAACTATCATAAGTATGATTCCCAGATTCATTGGGTTGAGGGTCTGTCCTCTGATACTTTTTTTGTATTACCTTGCCCTGTGTGAAAAATACTGGTTGCCAAATTAAAACACTGATTTGATTACATCACATTAAACATGCTATATTAAAACATGATTGATTCAATACTGAAATTTTTACCACGTTCATTGAAATAATTAGGGATGCCTCTAGGTACTTGCAGAATCAAGGTTGAGATTTGTTATATTTATTACAGGCTTTGAAGACATAGAGGCAGTGGGACTCAGAGCTGCCAATTATAATTCTTAAAACCAAATGCAATTGGTTATTACTTTGTAAGTTTAAAAGTCTTACTCTTTGGGTTTTTTTGGTCATGTTTCCTTTTAAAAGAGAAATAAACATTCCCTTAAGATCTGGTCATGAATTATTGACTTTATGAAGTTGAATGTAACTAGGAAATTCAGAAAAGGATAGGATTTTTACCACTTGATTAATGATTCTTCTGTTCCCAAACAGAAGTGATTTCTAATTGGTTTTGCGTTTGTGGAATCTGCCTTTATAATAAACTCAAAAAATTGGATAACTTGGATGTTTGAATATTTAATAAACTGACATTTTAGGCAAGCATAAGCCCAATTCTTTAATAACACGCTCTTCCATTGAAATGCACCATAGCTCAAGAGTCAAATTTCAAAGTTAGTGGGCTACAGATAATAGAAGTAAAATGACACCTTGGTTAACAAATCTTCTGGGAGCAAAAGCAAAAAGCTCCTTCAAAAAACATTGGCCAGGGTATTGGAGCTCCCATTCCAGTTTCTTCATTTGGGAATTGAAGAAGAAGGCATGCTCCCTGCCTTAGGTACAGCTAGACTTCTCAATGGCAAGCCTGGTGCTGGCTGTAGGGTGGATCATCCTTCCATAGGGCTTATGTGTGGCCAGAGGATTATAACTATTATTTTCTCTGTGTCCTGAGAAGGGGGTTATTGAGAGTGATGGGAGCACATGCTGTTTTCCCCAACTCACATCTACATATTGCCATCTCCCTATACTACTACTATTTCTTGTGGACTCTCTTACCCTGTATGGCTTCTTAGGGCAAGGGAGCTTTGACTTAGTTATTTTATATATAGTAGGTGTGGAATCAGCATTTAGGAATTCATTCTTTTGCTTACTCTTTTCTCTCTACTTCAGGTATGTGTGTATGTATCTATCTATATCTTTTATTACAATATTAATAAGAAATGTGAAGAATGAGGGGCACCTGGGTGGCTTAGTCGGTTGAGCATCTGCCTTTGGCTCAGGTCATGATCCCAGAGTCCTGGGATCGAGCTTCACCTCGGGCTCCCTGCTCAGCGGGGAGTCTGCTTCTCCCTCTCCTTCTGCCTCTCCCCCCCCCCCACTCACGCTTGCTCACTCACTGTCTCTCTTTCTCTCAAATAAATAAATAAAATCTTTAAAAAAATGTGAAGAATGAGAAATAGTATATGAACCAAGCTTCTAAACAGAAGAATTTTCTGGTCTAGATACATGAGACTTGATATAGTTTAATTGGTATGTGAATTTTTACAAGATGAAGAAAGACTAAAGTATTGAAATATGGTAGATAGAGGGAACAAACATTAATTTTAAAGTTTTTCAGGGACAGGATTGAGATATTCAGTGCAAATGCTTTATGCATTGGATAATTAACTTTCATCCTGTCATAGTTATCTAATGGAGTATCATTTGTCATTCCATTTGTTTAGCCCAGTTCCCTCATCTGTGTTGTAGTGCTATTTCTGTGATAGCGATGGGTGGCTTTGGAATTCAGAATGTGTTCCCTTAAATGTTGATATCAGTAATGTAAAGTTCTCCCTAAATTTGATCTGAGTTATATCCTAAGATAGGCTGCCTCCTTACCCTCTGTGTGTTGGGAGAATGGCATGAGAGATTTTTAGCATTGGTATTGTTTTTATGCAAGTGGGAAAAGTGGGTAATTTCAGACTGAATTAATCCAACCAAAAAATTACTTTCCTTTAACTGAATGTGTCTTTCTGAGATCTTCCTCGTATTTATCAACTAAGCGTTGAAATGACAATTGCTTAGGGCATATTTTTCATTTTTTTTTTTCCAGGCTTGGTGTAATGGGAACATTGTGGGATCTGGGATCAGACTCAAGTTCAAATCATAGTTGCCAGACTCACAGTGAAGCCTTAAACTCTCTGAGCTTCAGTTTCCTGTCTTTAAAATGGGATCGCTATGAGGATGAAGTAGCCCAGAGAATGTGTCTGGCCCGATGCCCAGTACATAGCAGGTGCTGGGTAAACGATCTTCTTCCTATGTTAAAACCGACATCAGCTATTTATTAATGTGATTTCATTTTAAGTGTGACCGACATATGCATGTAGAGAAGCTTTTTTACTTCAGAAAATCATTTTGCAGTCTGACCCTATCACCTTGAACTGAGAATTTTTCTCTTTTGTGGATTCTGGTATTGCCACAGCACAAAAGAAAGCCTTGGAAAGATTAGCCTCCATTTTATGTCCTACACGCTAAAGATTTCCATTAGTGAATTCATTGCAAGTTGACAATAAAGTACTTATACTTGTGTCATTAAAAAATACAAGTAAATAACTAACCAAAGCTTTATCTTTCTTGATTTCTTTCAGGCAGGCACCTCAGTAAGAGCTCTGTTCTCCATTGTTTCTTAAACAGCAATTAATTTAGGCCTTATTAAGAAAAGTTGCTATGATATTTGTAATTTCTTTGTATAATGATGCTGTAAATGCCATTTTCATTGGGACATAGCTTTAAAATAGTTGAAGTTTTTAAGTTTTTTTTTCTTCCTTTAGGTGAAAATACCAGACTTATTTTATATGTATTTCCTTATGTCATAAGTTGAAGTTTTCTTTCTGATTTTTTAAAAACAATTTCCCATTTTTTTTAATGGAAGTTGAGTGAGAGAGAATGTGTGTGCGCGCGTGTGTTTGTGTGTGTATGTGTTTGTCATGTCTATCATTCAGTTTTTGTTTGGGAGGGTTGAAGGAGGATGGTTAAGATTCTAACTTTGGTGAGGTAGGAAGGTTATTAAGATCTTTAGAATTAAAAAAAAAAAAGATCTTTAGAATTCAGTGCAGTATGCATACTTTGAATGTATAGAAAAATCTATGGGGAATAACTTCTACCAATCTTAAGTTTTTAATTTATTTCTCAAGGGTGGAAGGAAATACCTTGACAGATTTAGCACTGAAATTCAAATGAGTATGAGAACAGGTGGCTAAATTTCTCCTCCACCTGCCATGCAACTTTATCACAAGAAATGTTTCATTTAGCAAATGCCGCGGCTAACAGACACTTCTCTGTTTCAGAGCAGAAAAACAAATGGAGGGGGAGTACTTCTTTGAAGAAAACCTTTTTCTTGATTTTCTTTTTAAATTGTGAGTGTGACAAATATGTATTTTATTTTTCTGGGGGATAGATGGTGGAAAGCATGAGTCAATGCCTTGATTAACTAACCCGATTTGTTGTCTTGTTACACCATTCATGGCTTTCATTTCTGTTTTTACTTACGTTTTGTTTTGTTATTGTTGCTGTTCTTGCATACTAACCCACTGGGTGCTGACTTTCAGTTAGGATAATATTATTACTCTGAGAAATTACAATATTTGTATAGTACTTCTAACACTAACTTAGAAACCCCTACTCTTTTGTCACGGTGGAATTATGTTATTAAAATACATTGTTGGGGGGTGCCTGGCTGACTCAGTCGGTAGAGCATGCGACTCTTGGTCTCGGGGTCGTGCGTTCGAACCCCATGTTGGGTATAGAGATTACTTAAAAAAATAAAATCTTTAAAAAAAATACACTGATGGGTTTAACCACTTTGTAATGTAATGGTAGCAAGCAAAAAGAAGTGCTGTGAAGCTAACTGGGAACTAACTAGAGAAAACTTAAAGGTGTTATTCATATATTTGTACCTTTGTAGCGTTCTCTGATTCATCACCCCCACCCCGGAAATTAAAAACAATATAGGAAAGTACAGAGAACAATTTGATGACTATTCTGAGAGTCTTGGGCAGCACTTTTTTTCTGCAAGTCCTATATTCTCCCAGCATCTTTCATGCAGAGCCCTCTTAATGTGCTGTTCTTCATTTGATGTGAGCAGGAAGTGAATGTGCCCGCGCATGGGTTGGCGCATAGAATATCTCCACCAAAAACAGTCAAGTGTTTCATGTGTTTTCATGCTGATAATTTCAAAAAGCACTAAAACGACCCCTTTTCCTCAACAAGGAAATTTGACCTCACATGGCTTTCTGTATAACATGATCTGTGATAGAAAGCAAGGAACTGAGATGGGTGTTTCATCGTTTATCAAGCTAAGACCTCATTTTTTAAACACAAAAGTACTCATTTCAGTGGATTGGGGGGGATTCTTTTCTTCTTCTTCTTCTTCTTTTTTTTTTTTTTTTCTTTTTTTTTTGGTATGGAGCGTTGGAAGACTGTTTGAGGCTTTGGAGCCAAATGGTGTAATTGTGAGATGCTCTTCCTTTACTCACACTGCATACCAACAAACCCAATTGCTATAGTGAATTCTGAGAGTATGGCTTCTTTATAGAGTATGTACCAAACTATTAACCTCTACAGAACTATTCACTATAGACAACATATTTCAACCAGATTGACAGAACACTCTGGCTGCAGCTTACCTACCAGGTCAGACGTGTAATACACAATCCTTTGTTGTCCTGGTGTTCACTATAAAAAGAAAAAAAAATGTGTCTGTTTGATGATTTTTAAAACTTAAAAAATCCATTTGGGTGAACAGTGCCATGTAGACAACGGGCTTAATACATGTTTGCACTAGCAATTTCGAAAGTATATCTTCAACTCTTTAAGTCTATAAATTTCAAGATGGAATCTTTGCTTTAATTTGCATATTCTGGAATACTAATGAGTTAGAACATTTTTCTCTCTGTTAACCATTTGTACTTAAGTCTTTATGAATTGTGTGCTCACATCATGTACACATGTTTCCCTTGGGGGTGATTTTTAAATTATAGAAATATTTTAGGCAAGATTACAATGTTAGCACCACCCTGTTAAGCCTGACAATTGCTTAGACTTTCTATTTCTTTTATCTTCACAGAGCAATGCGAAGAAATACCATAGTTTGTGTATGTTCAATTTGACCACCTTTGCAATGCTTTCAGTAAAATGATCAGACAATGCTTCTGTCTCTACCCTAATGCTCTTTGAAAAAGTAATTGTTCTCTTTGAACAAGCACAGTTGAGTGATTCGTGTACACTTTGTGAAAGATTGCTTTTGTGCTCTGTGATTGGTCATTGTTAAGAAAATAAGATGTGTCCAGTGGCAGTGGGGTGGGCTGGGGGGCCTGATAGCACAGACGTAGGAAGAAGATTTGAGTTTTGGACAGAAAATTGATGAACATACTCTCTCCCATGAATAATTTTATAGCATTGATGCAATGGGACTATTTAGGCAGGATTTGCTTGATTCGAAATCAGCATGAAAAAGTGAATCCAAATAGCAATTGTTTTAAGCAGAACTACGGAATTATTATTCTTACATGAATTTACATAGAACAAAAGCTTTCCTGCACAACTGTCTGGTAAACTTCAAAACCATTATCTACTTATCTACTGTAAACACTTGATTGTTCAAATTGTGGGGCTGGAGGAAACAGAGGTATTTTATTGTTAGGTAGTCTTGGAAGAATTAGTGGTAATTAATAATCCTACTGTGTTTCTTACTGCCAGCATTAACCTTATGTAGTCAACCCTCAGACTGAGAAGTAATTTAGAACATGAAATTGCTTTAGAAAAATTTTCCTGGGGCACCTGGGTGGCTCAGGCATAGGGTGTCTGCCTTCGGCTCGGGTCATGATCCCAGGTCTTGGGATCGAGCCCCGCATCGGGCTCCCTGCTCTGCGGGAAGCCTGCTTCTCCCTCTCCCACTCCCCCTGCTTGTGTTCCCTCTCTCGCTGTGTCTCTCTCTGTCAAATAAATAAATAAAATCTTTAAAAACAAAAACAGAAGAATTTTCCTGAGTAGGTTAATCCCTCTATTTCAGGGTTTCTCAATTTTGGTACTCTTGACATTTTTGCCTAAGTACATCTTAGCCAGGGAGAACTTCCCTGGGCCTTGGTGGGATGTTTAGCAGCATCCCACCAGACGAAGGTAGCACACACACCCTCTTGCGACAATGAATGATGTCTCCAAACCTCGCCACACGTGGGGAGGGGAGAAACAAAATCTCCTTGGTCCCCTAACCCCTTCTGAGAACGACTGGTCTTTTTAATTGCTTTTAACCATATGACTTGAAAAAGTAATACTTAAAAACTGTTATTTGTCCTTGGAATTACTCAGGGAATCATTCCTTTAAGGATAACGTGATGTATTTGTGGCCTGGGCTTTGCAGAGAGGTTTTACCTCCTTGCGATGTTGAAAAACCGTTCTCTTCACATCCAGTCAGTAAACTTAATGAAGAGGAGATAGAAGAGAATATTGAATCTGCTGAGAAGGTTGACATGGCATGTATTGTTACTGATGCAGAAATAATAGGGAGTGTTCTGAATGTTAAAAAGTCAAAGTATGTTGATAAGAAGTCATGAAGAAGATGATTTTAGTGAAGGCTTCTTCAGCATTTGAAGTAATTAATTAGAAAGCCAACCATATTATCTTGCCAAGAAAGGGCTGCATTTTCACATTCTGCTTTTCAATTTTAGGAGCTAGAGACAAATGACAAGTAAACAAGTTGTTATCTATAGTTTCTTCAAAAAAAGCAATTTCCAGGATATGTCATAGGCACAATGTGGCTTCAGCTTTATTCCTGTCCCTTTTACATCTGTGGTTCTATAAAAATGATAATTGATGGTCATTGAACGCACTGTGTGAGAAAGAAATGTCCACAAAAATGAGATTCTGTGTTCATTGAGATGACATATGTTAAAATTCTCATGTGCTAGGTTCTGTGCAGGGAATACAGAAAATAATAAAACATTCTGCTTGGATATTTCATTAAAATAATTCTGTTTGAATGGAAATTTTCTGGTTAGGGGTACCAATCACTATCAGTCTATTTCCCACTCTTCCCATTAATTCTGTACTTTTGAATATCTGTCTGCAAAAGCTGTTTAAAAGGGTGTGTGAGTGTGTGTATGATATGTCTTGTATATAATTTAATTCTTTTTAAGGCTATTTCTGAAATTAGTAGAAAGCTATATTCATTTTCTTCTATGCTTGTTAAAATCTTATTTAAATTATTCTCTTTATTAAATATCCATGAGAGTTGAATAAAACATGGTCATATATTATTAATTCATTTTTGGTTATACTATGGCTCTAATATCCTTAAGAAGAATTGATCTCACCCTTAAGGCCAGAACTTTTGCTAATTATTAGAAGATTTAAAACCATTTCGTTGATGTCCAGATTCAAGAAGCAGGATCTTAAAGTATGGTGGTCTTAAAACTTTTTTTCTGGTTCAAACTGATCAACTGAGGTTACAGGTAAGGTAGGGAACAAGTGAAATCTTCATGATATTGGATAGGCCAGAGTTAGAAAAGCAAAGAATTTGGGGTGCATGGCTGGCTCAGCCAGTGGAGCATGTGACTCTTGATCTCAGGGGTGTGGGTTCCAGCCCCATGTTGGGTGTAGAGCTTACTTAAAAATAAAACCTTAAAAAAGAAAAAGACGGACGCCTGGTTGGCTTGGTTGGTTAAGCATCTGCCTTCGGCTCATTTCATGATCTCAGGGTCATGAGATCGAGCCCCATGTTGGGCTCCGCGCTCAGCGGGGAGTCTGCTTCTCCCTTCCCTCTGCCCCTCCCTCTCGCTCTCTCTCTCTCTCAAATAAATAGAATCATTAAAAAAAAAAAAAGAAAAAAGAAAACCAAATGATTTAACATGTAGGAAGTTAGAGGTAAATAGCAAAAGTGGAGTTCTAGCGCTTGAAAATGTGTTCTTCCTCTTCCTCTCCCAGTGTCCATTTTAGCGCTACATCATGAATGCACAAACCCATTCAGAGCTACCAGCTCCCTGCTCTTAGATGATTCAGAGACACTTTGGGCAATGGTATACCTAAGGAAACACAGGCCTGCCTCGTCTAAGGGATAATAAAATGTTGTACTGTGGTGGTCAATTTTCAGGGTAACCTGAGGCCCTTCATTAAATATTTTGTGTGGTCTCTGTGAAACAAACTGACCTGTTAACTACAGGTTCTCCAGTCCTTTTTATGGCCCCCCAAAAGTTATTAGTGTAATATATACATCGGCATAGCTTGCATTTATTATTTTTTACTTTTTATTTCTTAGACAAGATGGAAATGCCACTAGACTCTAGCGATTTAACTGAATAAATCCCAAAATGATCAGTGAGAGATACTGCTGGGAAAAGAAATTATGTCAGGTGTAAAAGTTTTTGTTACGTTGGGGGTTGATTAGAACTATAACTAATTACAGAAGAGGAAGCAGTGTATTACTGTCACAGTTAATCTTTGACTTTTATTAATGGGGTCTTTGGAGTTTGGAATCACACTAGACTTACATTCAAATCCTGACCCAACTACTTTAATAAATTTGTGACCTTAGGTGACTTACTTTTAACCTTTTTGTAGCTCATTTTCCCTGCCCTTCATACAAAGGAAATAATAATAGTACCTATTGCATTGGATTGTTTTAAGGATTATATGAGGTCATGTTTGTAAATTTCTGGGCAAGTACCTGATACATAGTGACTATTCAATAACTGATAGCTATTATTTTTATCTTTCTCAAATTAGGTATTCCAAAGAAATTTTAACTATGAATAACACAATTTGATGTTCTTGCTACCTAAACAGTACAATACCAAAAGCAATTACCCTTGCACTGAAAATACAAAGACCCTTTGTGAATGTAGTTTTGAACCAGCTTTTAGGTTGATTTCTCACTTCTAATTTTTTTCTGACCTTGAAAAGTTTTTTACAAATACATAATATAATTTCTTCTAGGGTGTAGAATGGTATCATCCTAAAGCACAACAAAACAAAATTCAGTATATTCCATAGTCAAATGATTGGCACTAGTGACTGATTATTACTCTAAACAATGCCATTATTGTGAATTATATATCAACTTTTAACTTGCCTTTCTTTCTGATTTATACACATTTTCAGATCTCTAGTGGAAGAGGAAGACCAACACATGAAATTGTCCCTTGGAAGCAGCGAAATGGGTCTCTCATCCCATTTGCAGTCTTCCAAGGCAGGAACCACACGCATCTTTACCAGCAATACCCACAGTTCTGTGGTGTTACAGGTAATCTAAACTGTCCCTTTTGTAATATTTAAATGGATTTAAAAACCACTCAGAGTGTTTGTGGTGTGGGATGTCGATAGCGGGGGGCGAGGAGCATGCATGTGTGTGGACAGGGTGCATATGGGAACCCTCTGTACTTGCTGTTCCATTTTGCTGTGAACCTAAAACTGCTCTAAAATAATTGAGTTTATTAATTAAAAAAAGAGCAAGCAAACATCAGGAAGAAACCTTGAGGGGAAAACTACATACCTTCCTGATGTTAAAAAACAAACAAACAAAAAAACCCAAAACCCAGAGTTCATTATTTGTTTTGTTTGTAGGAAGGAGGTCTTGCTGTCGGCCACTTTGCTTACAGAATGTTATGTCTGGCAGCATTGACTTTCCATTTTGTCTCAGCCAATATAAATATCACAAATCCCTATGCTGAATTTTCTAGTTCCTCACTCATGACCTGCTTCACTGTCACCTTTATCATAGTTCTGAAGATCATATTTATTTGGCGTCTCAGCTCACATTGACAGTAGTAGGTGTGGGAGTGTAGATAAGGATGGCTGGATGCAAACACACTGGTAGATGTAAGAGGTAGTAAGTGACCTCAAAGGAGAGGACGGAAATACAGTAGAAAGCCAAAAAACAAAAACAAAAACAAAAACAAAAAAACCCCAACCCATCAAAAACTGCAATGTGGAGCTAATTAGCCTAAGGATAAGCAGGCCTAGTACTTCCGGCAGTTATGGACACTCCCTGACCTCTGTGGGCATGGCTGAATTAGGAAACAATATACTATTGGATGTCCCTCAATGTCTTCTAGATATAGGCAAATTAGATCAGTGTTCCCTCTAGTAAGATAAAGAAAAGAAATTTTTCTGAATGTATTTTTCCAAGCAATCTCCCCAGGTGAATTTCATGCATATTCCTGGTCAGTGACCATTAGGGTAAAGCAGTATATAGTATATAGTGTTTGGCGTACAGTCCAGTAAGAGAGGAGACCTTCTGCTCGCTCTGCGGCTTTGTTGTGGCACGTAATTTTGCTGGGCTTCATTTGTCTTATCTCCACAATGTGTCTTGACTAGGAGATCTCTACATTCCATTCTAGTTCCCATCTGTAATTCCATGAGATCATATCTTCCATTATTGTGGTTTGTAATGGGAGCTGGGTTTTATGGTTTGTTGTCCTGTGGGTCTCATCAGCAGAGATGTGAGGGTCAGGAAGGAGAAGCTTGCCAATTCCTGGCATCTCAATGCTATGTAAATGGTTTAATTGTTGGCTGTTCAAGGCTATGGGAAAAGAGAATGAGGGGTCAAGCAGATAGGAAAAGTCTGAGAGGAGGAGGGTTTTTTTGTTATATTAAAGTTATCTCTCTAAAGAAAAAAAGACTTACCCCCCCCCCAGTACATCTACCCCATCCATGCCCATAGTCTTGTGTTAAAGCCAATGTGTGTGCTCCTGCTAATTTTTAAATGAACTTTAAACTAAATAATGGAAGCCACTTTAGTGTAGTGATACAGATTTGGGGCAGTGGGCCTCAAATTTTAGTGCATTTCAGAATCACAAGGAGGAAGGCTTGTTAAAACAGTGAGCACTGGGCCCTGCTCCAGAGTTTTTGAATCAAAAACTCAGATACGTGTATTTTTTTTTTAAGATTTTATTTATTTATTTGACAGAGAGCTAGCCGGGGGAGTAGCAGAGGGAGAGGGAGAAGCAGGCTCCCCGCTGAGCAGGGAGACTGACGCGGGGCTCGACACAGGGCTCGATTCCAGGACCCTGGGATCATGACCTGAGCCGAAGGCAGACGCTTCACCGACTGAGCCACCCAGGCGCCCCTCAGATACATGTATTTTTAACAAGTTCCCAGGTGATGCTGCAAGACCAGGGAACATACCTTTAGAACCACTGTTCTAGAGACAGGGTCCTTCTTCTGCCGAGAAAGATGGCCTCTCCCTTTCTCCCTACATATCATATGAGGGTGATAAGCTAATTGCTTTAATGGGGAGACATCAGGAGTAGCTTCTATATCTATCAACAGGGAAATGCTTACATAAATTATGTGGTATAACAACTATGTACTACTGTGCAGTCACCAAAGAGGGTGAGGTAGATCTGTGTGTAAGAATGGAAAGAATATATTAAATGAAAAAAGTAACAGGACAAATATGGCATATGCACATGATGGAATATTATTCAGCTCTATACAGGAAAGAAGTACTGATGCACGCTACAACATGGATGAACCTTAAAAACTTTATGCTAGTGAAAGAAGCTAGTCACAGAAGGCCGTATTTTACATGATTTCATTCAGACAGAATGGCCAGAAGAGGGAAGTCTATAGAGACAGAAAGTAGACTAGTGGTTGCTTACAGGTGGAGAGAATGAGAGGATACGAGGGTGCTAAAGGGTCCAGGATTTCTTTTTGAGATGATGAAAATATCCTAAAATTGACTGTGGATATGGTTGCACACATTATCTGTGAATGTACTAAAAGCCACTGAACTTTTCATTATATGTAAGTGAATTGTATAGTATATCAATTCTATCTCAATAAAGCTGTTAAAGTTACAGGACAGTATGTATTGTATAATCCCATCTATTGGTAGAAAAACTATACAATAAATGGGGCGCCTGGGTGGCGCAGTCGGTTGAGCTCCCGACTCTTGGTTTCGGGTCAGGTCATGATCTCAGAGTCGTGAGATCGAGCCCTGTGTTGGGCTCCATGCTCAGCGCAGTCTGCTTGAGATTCTCTCTCCCTCTCCCTCTGCCCCTCCTGCTCGTGCTCTCTCTCTCTCTCAAATAAATAAATCAATCTTTTTTAAAAAAGAGAAAGACTATACAATATATATATGAATGTAAATGCACAGCAAAAGGTCTGGAAACATTAAGGGAGGCTGGTGAATGTTGTCTTATACTTTCTGCTCTGTACGATCCTGCACTGTTTAATTTTTTTTTACAATGGAAATATTTTTGTGTATAACCTGTGTAGTTTAAAAAAGATAATTGTTCTCTTAACTATGGGGAAAAAAAATGAGGGTTGCTGGAGGGGAGGGGGATGGGGATGGGCTAACTGGGTGATAGGCATTAGGGAGGACACGTGGTGTAATGAATGAGCACTGGGTGTGATATGCAACTGATGAATCACTAAATTCTACCCCTGAAACTAATACTATACTATATGTTAATTAAATTGAATTGAAATTTTTAAAAAGTTATATATATATATGTGTGTGTGTGTGTGTGTGTGTGTGTGTGTGTGTGTGTGTGTATAATTGTTGACAAAACCAGTATGGCTGGGTCTTAGACCCTTAGCTATATTATGTTTTAGTTTAGCCTTTGTTGGTCCCGGCTGGTGGAAAGAACAATGATGTGAAAGTAACTAGAGAATTTGTATGGAGTTAAAGGTGATCTTTCATCAGCTGACATTTTTTATTATTATACTATTTTCTATGGTGGCATAGAGCTACCACTGTGTATCGCTATTGCCAAAGTTTGCTCTCTTTAAAAGTCCATTAAAAATGATGTTCTCACAAAGGGAGATTTTTAAGTAGCAGCACTAACAGAGAACTCCCCCCCCCATCTAATCTTAGGTGTATGATTGTCAAGGGAACAAGTTGGAGAAGTGTTTAATGTGTAAATGTTATCATTGTTTTAAAATTAGCAATCACACAAACTTCAGCTTCAGAAGGCATTGAGAGTCACTGTCAGGGAAGGGACCCATGGGGAGAAAGTGTTTTCAGAAGTCTCACTCTGCAGGATTACCCACTGCATAACTCTAGTGGGAAGGACATGAGTTTAGGCCAAACCTGGAATCCTAATTTTACCAATAGTTATGTGACTTTGGGAGCCCTCCATCCTCTCTGGGCCAGTTTCCTTATCTATAAAATGGGTAAGAGACGTGAGGATTAAATGTGACAATTTATGGGAAAGTAAGGTGCATCATAAATATCCATTTTCTTTTACTTCCATTTGAGCCAAACATGGAAGGTGTCAGAAAATGTAGCTGATCTGAAGTGGTGGGTGTGCCACATAAGACATCCATCTGCGTTGGCTTGATCTGCTCTTGCAGATTAATCATCTCCGTTAAACAGGCTTTTGCAAACTTGGCTGTCAAAGAAAGTGCCTAAAGAATGGCGATACCTAATAGGTTTGGATTCCTAGAACCTTGAACAGATCCCCAGAGAATCCATGATGGAGTTAGGCAGTGCAAATTGCTTTCACTCAATTAAGGAAGGTTAACCAGGGTTTGCTTAAGTAGTAACTGGTAAAATCAAGGACTAATCTCATTTTCTTCACTCCTGTAGTGCTACTATAGATATGGTTATTTCCCATGGAAAGCTTCCATCCTTTGGCTTCACCTATTATCCCACGTTGTCAGCATTTTTCTTTTACTGCCCCATTTTACGGAAATCCATTGAATCGTACTATTCCTTGGCGCCTTCGTGCCTTAAAAATAACAGCTTTATGGAGATATAATTCGTATACCATCTAATTCACCCACATAAAGTGCACAATTCAGTGGTTTTAGTTTTTAGTATACTCACTGGGTTTTGCAAATATCACCACAATCCATTGTAGAACATTATCATCTGCTCAAAAAGAGACCTTGTGTCCATTAGCAGTCACTCTGCATCTACTTACAATTCCTTCCCCGAACCTAAGCCACCACTAATCTACTCTCTGTCTGTAGATTTGCCTATTCTGAACATTTCCTACCAATGGAATCATCATATGTAGTCTTTTGTGACCAGTTTCTTTTACTTAGCATCATGTTTTCAAGGTTCATCCATGTTGTAGCCTGTCTCAGTGCTTCTTTCCTTTTTATGACTGAATACTATCCCATTGTATGGATATACCACTTTTTAAAAAAAATTCATCCATCCATTGATGGACATTTGGGTTTTTTTCTGCTTTTTGGCTATTATGAATAATGCTGCTGTGAACCTTCATGGAGAAGTGTGTGTGTGGACATGGTTTCATTTATCTTTCATATATACATAGGGGTAGAATTGCCAGTTCATACAGTAATTCTGTGTTTAAACTTTTGAAGAACTGCCAGGGTGTTTTCCAAAGTGGCTGCACCACTTTACATTCCCACCCACAGTGCATGAGGATTCCAATTTTACCATATTCTTGCCAACACTAATTATCTCTTTTTGATTGTAGCCATACTGGTAGGTGTGACGTGGTATCTCGTGGTTTTGCATTGTCCTTCCCTGATTGCTGATGATGTTGACCATCTTTTCATTTGTGCTTATGGCCATTTGTCTATCATCTTTTTTTTAAAAGATTTTATTTATTTATTTGAGAGAGAGAGAGCACAAGAGCAGGGTGGGGGGCAGAGGGAGAAGCAGACTCCCCACCAAGCAGAGAGCCCGATGTGGGACTCGATCCCGGGACTCATTCTGAGCCGAAGGCAGATGCCCAACCAACTGAGCCACCCAGGCACCCCTGTCTGTCATCTTTTAAGAACTGTCTATTCAGATCCTTTTCCCAATTTTGGGTTGGGTTATTTATCTTTTTATTCAGTCATAAGAGTTCTCTATATATTCTAGATACAAATCCCTTATGAGAAATGATTGGCAAGCATTTTTGCTCAGCACCTTTGGTTTTATAGTCCCTTGTTGTTCTGTCATCGCTGCCTTGCCAAACCCCTATCCTTTATCATTTCAATCATATGATCTTTGCTTCTGCTTAACCTTAGTAGAGTTCATAGGACAGATGGTCAAGGCAAACACCTGGAAGACTTCTGACTTTTCACTATTCTCTAAACATACATTTTTTTTGCACACTTCAGGCTCTGCACCCATTTCCTGTCCCTGAACTGCCCTTATTTTACTTTTTGTTTTTAATAAACCCCTGTTTATTCATAATTATCCATCTTAAATGGTAAGTGATAAAACTGGAATTCTAGTTTTGCCCTAAACTCATGTCCTTCCCACGACAGTTATATAATGGGTAATCCTGCAGAGTGGGACTTCTGAAAACAGTCACTCCCCATGGGCCTGTTCCCCTGACAGCTACTTTAATTGCCTTTTGAAGCTAGAGTTTGTGGGAGCCAGGCAGAGTTAGCAGCTTCTTCTCTTCCTCCCTCTTAGTCCTTGGTAATATGACCTATCAGTGCGATTCACAACATCTAGGATCTAATTTGTTGTTTCTGTATGCCTGTGATCGCGTTCTGGGGTACATGGAGAATGCTTAATAAGTGTCCATTATTATTATTATTGTAAGACTTATGGTCATTCAAAGAGATAATACATATAAAGAGCCTAGCCCATCACCTGGCACAGAGGAAATAGTGCTTTTCACTGCTATTATTGGTATTATTGGCAGAATAAATGAATTTGGATGGCAGTTATAATAACTTTCATATATACTTGCCTTGTGATACTTTAAACAATATTGTGAGGTAGAAAAAGCAAGAATTATTCTCTCCATTTTGTAGATTAGGAAACTGAAGCTTGGGGAGGTTAAGAGGCTTGCCCAGATCACATAGCCAGTAAGTGACAACAACTAGGACTTGAACACAGGTTTTCTGACTGCAAATTTGTTTTTATAATCTGTTTTTGTAATTTGTTTCTTCTAACCTTGCTCTAAGCTGTATTATCTTTTTAAATATAATGTCTGTAAATATTAAGTTTTCATTGACTGTAAGTGTAAAAACATTAACAAAGGCTAACAATTTGTTGTGAATGATATAGTAAAGATTTTATTTTATTTTTTAAGATTTTATTTATTCATTTGAGACACAGAGATGCAGAGAGAGAGAGAGATCATGAGCAGGGGGAAAGGCAGAGGGAGAGGGAGAAGCAGGCTCCCCGCTGAACCAGGAGCCTGACGTGGGGTTCGATCCCAGGACCCTGGGATCATGACCCGAGCCAAAGGCAGACACTTAACCATCTGAGCCACCCAGGCGCCCCTTATTCTTTTTTTTTTTTTTTAAAGATTTTATTTATTTATTTAGAGAGAGAGAGCGGGGGCAGGGGCGGAGGGAGAGCGAGATCTTAAGCAGACTCTGTGCTAAATGTGGAGCCTGACGCAGGACTCGATCTCACGACCCAAAGATCATGACCTGAGCCGAAATCAAGAGTTGGATGCTTAAACAACTGAGCCACCCAGGCGCCCCTATTCTTTTTTTTTAAGGATTTTTTTAAAGTAATCTCTACACTCAACTCGAGGCTCAAGTTCACAACCCCAAGATAAATAGTGATCTAGAAGTCACACACAGATGAGCTGTCCTCAAAGTATTAACTCATAACTTGAGCCTACCAGTTAACGAAATATTACACACTCACTAACAAATGTCAGCAATAAACCAGTTGAGATAACATTACTAAATGAACATTTACCCATGTTAACTAAAGAGAGAGAAAAGATCTATCACTTTATGCTTAACAGCTTTGTAATAAAAAGTCTACTAAAGCGAAAAAAAAAAAAAAAAAAGCTGTATGCTCTTCTGACTGAGCCAGCCAGGCGCCCCATAAAGATTTTATTCTTGATAGAAATAGTAGAATTATGAAGAAAGTCTTCCTGCCTCTCTGCCCTACTTCCCTTCCCCTATCAAAATTGGAAAAAACAAAAGCAAACAAACAAAACAGAGAAAAAATGTTAAGTGCCAGTTGGACACATGCTTTTTAAGACAAGGAGGCCATAACTGTAGTACCATGTTTCAGCTGGTAGCAGTGTATATTAATTGTAGAATGTTTAGAAACATTCTAGGTAGAAACAAATTATTTCCTGATTGATGGCTATGCTTACTCAGACCTATAGAGTTTTCCAAATGCCTCCTTGCTCTGCGTGTCTAGGCTCCTAATTGGCATTTTCTCATGTTAAGACTGGTGCCTACCAGATTGTTCTTCCTATATTTTCCTCCATTTTTATCTATTTACTGTTTTTTCCTATCCAATTTTAGTTGTAAAGCCTGTAAAAGATCATTTTATAGTCTCAAATTATTATCTAGGTAATACAATGTTAAAGAAATGAATTATCCCAAGAGCGTATACAAATTAACTTGTCTTGACTTCCAGTGGGCTAACTTTATGAAATGTTTATGCTAAGGTAGACATTTGGGTTGCTTATCATGTCATGTTGATGAACTGTACCCAATTTTAAAACTTTATGATCATAAAATAAACAACTTTAAAAATGTATTGTTGGGGCACCTGGCTGGCTCAGTCAGTAGAGCATGTTACTCTTGATATCAGGGTTGTGAGTTCGAGCCCCATGATGGGGATAGAATTTACTTTAAAAAATTAAAAAATAAAGATGTATTAACATAAGAAAGGGAGGCATAATAGATAAATTGACAAAGAATATGTGGGAGATACACATGTATTAATATATATGTATTACTTAATATATATTACATACAGTAATATTTCATTATAATATGCATATATATTTCTGTATAATTCTATTTCTGTTAAGAATAAAATTCATTATATATTATATAGAATGAAATATATAATATGAATGTATGAATCATATATAATGAAATATTATTAAGCCATAAAAAAGGATGAGCTCTTGCCATTTGTGACAACATGGATGGACCTAGAGGATATTATGCTGAGTGAAATAAGCCAGAGAAAGACAAATACTATATGAATTCACTTAAATGTAAAATGTAAAAAAAAAAAAAAACAAAAAAAAAAACCCCAAACAAACAAAAGGCAGAAACAGACCTGTAAACAGAGAACAATCTGATGGTTACCAGAGGGGAGAAGGTTGGGGGGCTGAGCAAAATGGGTAAGGGGGGGTGGGGTAAAGGCTTTCAGTTATGGAATGGATAAGTCACAGGAATAAAAAGTACAGCATAGGGAATATAGTCAGTGGTATTGTAATAGTGTCGTATGGTGACAGATGGGAGCTACACTTGTGATGAGCATAACGTAACATATAAACTTGTCAAATCACTATATTGCACACCTGAATCTAATGTAACATTCTGTGTCAACTATACTTCGGTTAAAAGAAGAAGGCATGAAGATTTTAGAGTAAATTGTATTGTATAAAAGAAGAGCTCAAATAATCTAGATTGTTGAACCTTTTATCAAAATGAAACTTTTTATTTCTTTATTTCAGTTACCTAAATGGCAGCTAGGGTATAGAGAAATGAATGTATAATTTTTCTTGGGACTAGCTTTTGTGGTACTCAGGATAGGGTACAATAAGTTAACCTACTACTTCCACAATTGAGTGTGTATCTTTAAGATACCAGTTGGAAGAGAGTCTACCACCTTTCCTTTTAGTGTACTTTAGTATATTATTACCCTGCTCTCTCAAATGAGGCTTTGTTGTTGTTATTTAGCATACATTGAAGTCATAGAGACGACTAGCACATACCAACTGATAGTTAAATGTGCTGTAATACATAATTTCAATTTCTGATTGTTTGTTGCTAGTATAGAGTAATACAGTTTGTTAATGATTATTGAGCTTATATCTTACAACCTTGATAAACCAACTTACTCTAGGAGCCTTTATTTGTAGAGTCTGTAGGATTTTCTACATAGACAATCATTTTGCCTATAAATAAAGATATTTATTTCATTCTTTCCAATCTGATGCTTTTTATTTCATTTTCTTGCCTTACTACACTGCCTAGGAACTCCAGAGAAATGTTGAATGGAAGTAGCTGAGTAAACATTCTTACTTTTTTGCTGACATCAGGGAGGAAAGCATTCATTCTTTCACCATTAATATGATGTTAACTCTAGGTTTGAAGAAAAGTTCCTTTCTGTTCCTATTTGCTGAGAGTTTTGTGTCGTGTTTTTAATCAGAAATGGATGTTGGATTTTGTCAAATACTTTTTTGCACCTATCAAGATGATCTCATCATTTTTCTTTTTAATTTGTTAATATTGTGAGTTATAGTGATTGATTTTTGAACACTAAAGCAACCATGCATTGCAGGAATAAACCCCACTTGGTCGTGATATATTATCCTTTTTATATATTATTAAATTTTATTTGCTAAAATTTTAGGAATTTTTGCATCTATGCTCATGAAGAATTTTGGTTTTCGTTTTATTAGTTTTCTTACCTTTGTCTGGTTTTGGCATTAGGATCATGCTGGCATTAGGATAATGAGTTGAGACATGTTCCCTCCTCTTAATTTTCTGGATATGTTTGTGTAGAATTGGTGTTATTTCTTCCTTAAATGTTCGCTAGAATTCACCAGTGAAAATTTAATTTTATAGTTAGACATATAGCTATTCAGGTTATTGATTTCTTCTAGAGTAATCTTTTAACAGCTTGTATCTTTCAAGGAATTTATCCATTGCAACTGAGTTGTCCGATTTATTGGCATACAGTTCATATTTACTTATTATCCTTTTAAAAGCTATACAGTCTCTAGTACCATCACCTCTCTCAATCCTGGTATTGGTAATTTGCATTTTTTCTCTTTATCTCCATAATCTGTCTGGCTGGAGTTTTATCAAATGTATGGGTCTTCTCAAAGAACCAGGTTTTTTGGTTTTATTGTTTTTTCTCTTTCTGTGTTTTCATCAATCAATGAAATCAATTGATTTCATCAATCTCCTCTCTGATCTTTATTATTTCCATTTCCTGCTTTTGGGGATTAATCTGCTCTTCTTTTTTAAAAAGATTATTTATTTTAGAGAGAGCATGCATGCGGGCATGGGGCGGGGGGAGGGCAGAGAGAGAGAGAGAGTCTTGAGCAGACTTCAATGCCCAGCGCAGAGCTTGACGTGGGGCTCGATCTCACAGCCCTGAGATCATGACCTGAGATGAAATCAAGAGTCAGATGCTTAACCAACCGAGCCGCCCAGATGCCCTGGGGTTAATCTACTCTCCTATTTCTAGTTTCCGAAGGAGGAAGCTGAGAGTGGTAATAAATGTTCTTTGCTCTGAAATCTATTTTGTCTGATATTATAGTCATACCAGCTTTTTTTTTTTTTTCTGAGTAAGCTTTATGCCCAACATGGGGCTTGAACTCAGAACCCTGAGATCAAGAGTTGCATGCTCTACCAGCTGAGCCAGCCGGGTGCCCCTATGCCAGCTTTCTTTCAGCTAGTGTTAAATTGGCAAATCTTTTGTTTATTTGTAAATTAACATACATGTTTACATGTTTATTTTGTAAATTAACATACAGTAAAATGGATTTTTTATTGGGCTATACCTTTATGAGTTTGTTTTTTGTGTTTTTTGTGTTTTTTTAAAGATTTTATTTATTTATTTGACACAGAGAGACACAGCGAGAGCAGGAACACAAGCAGGGGGAGTGGGAGAGGGAGAAGCAGGCTTCCCACTGAGCAGGGAGCCCGATGCGGGGCTCGATCCCAGGACCCCGGGATCATGACCTGAGCCGAAGGCAGACGCTTCACCGACTGAGCCACCCAGGCGCCCCCGAGTTTGTTTTTTGGTTTTTATTTTATATTTACGAGTTTTATTTATTTTTTTAAAGATTTTCTTTATTCATCTGAGAGAGAGCATGAGCAGGGGGCAGAGGGAGAAGCAGGCTCTTGGCTGAGCAGGGAGCCCGATGCGGGGCTCCATCCCGGGACCCTGGGATCATGACCTGAGCTGAAGGCAGACACGTAACGACTGAGCCCCTCCATTTATGAGTTTTAACAAATATATTGTTTTTGTGTAATCACCACCACAGTTCATACAGGACTGTTCTGTTGCCCCAACGTACTTTTGTTACTGCTTGGTAGTCACATTCATCTCCGCCTCTAAACCCTGGATACTACTGATCTGTTTCCTGTCACAGTGTTTTGTCCTTTTGAGAGTATTACATAAATGGCATCGGACAGTCTGGAAGCTTCTTTTTCTTCGTCTAACATCTCTGAGATCCATTCACTTTGTTGTGTGTATCAGTAGTTTGTTTCTTTTTATTGTTGAGAAGTATTCCATGGTGTGGAGCTTTGCAGGGTCTCTTTTCCATGCTCCTCCATCTTGACCATCTCCCCAGTACTGTCCGGTTCTCTAGGGCTCTCTTTGTGGTCCTCTGGCCTGAAAGCTGGGTTTTATTTATCCTGCTCTGCCATACACTGACCGCCACTGAACCCAGATCCTGGTCCAAATACAGAGAGGTATTTATTGCAGAGGAATCACAGGTCCTCTGATCAAAGAGGAAGCTTCTTTTCCCTCGGTTCTCGGCATTTGCCACCCCCACTGTCACTGTTGCCACCAACACAGCCTTGGAATTGCCTGGAGATTGGGACTCAAAAGAGCAGAGGGAAATACAAGTAAAATGGATTTTCTCCACTCTCTCTGAGCTTTGGGAGTTTCCTCTGTCTGCTCCCAGATGACTGCCTCCAGGCGACATGGTACCTTAATTCCAGGTTGGGATATATTGGGGGAAGAAGTAGGGGGTAGGGTGGAGGGCTCACCATCAGTTTGGTCATACTTTGCATTCTGATTTCCTTCCCCAATTCTTTTGCTATTATTAACCTATTTTTCATTAACTTTTAAGCTTTGTGTGGTAGTACCAGAACAGCATTTATTCTGGGGCAAACTACTTCCCAGTACTGAGGCAGATACTTACGAGTCCTCTGCCTAAGGCCCTAGAATCATAAGGTTTCCATTTTGGTGGTTTGAATGAGTTATGCTCAGCCCTTGTGAGCCTTGGTGTGTTTTCTTGTGTTGCTTCTGGGTGATTCTTTCCCCAGACAAATACACTTATCAGTACTCACCTGAATACTTGAGGGAGACTTTTTAAAATTTTATTTCATTTTATTTTACTTTATTTTATTTGTTTTTTGATCTCCGTAGCCCCCTCTCTATGCAGATCTCTTCTCCAGTGTTCTGCCCTACAAACCTAGCTGTCTTAACTCCCTCAACACTCACCAGGAGAGAACGCTGGGCTTCGCCTGCGTTCCTACTCCCTATACCTCTGTCTTGGAAAGTCCAGAACAATCATGGGGCTCATCTAACTTGCTTCTCATCTTTCCCTTCTCCTTCGTGCAGTTTTAAACTTTTTTTTTTTCATATATTTTGTCTGGCTTTAAGTTGCTTCAAGAGGTAAGGCAAATCCAGTGCCTGTTACTTCATCTTCGCTGAAAACAAAAATCTATAGGATATAATTAAATGCTAAATTGTGAGACTCCGACTAAAGGTGCCTGATTATTTTGGAGATTTGGTTAGAGGTAGCTTTACAAAGGAGGTCAGATTTGAAGTAGGCTTTGAAGGAGGGAGGATATTCTGTGTGAAAACTAATGGCATAAATAAAGGTATTAGAAAAGAGGTAAGCCTGGTTTTTACCAATGAGCCAGTCTAGACAACAACCTGATAAAGTGGGTCAGAGTACTTAGGGAAATAATGAAAAATAAGGTTGAACCGTTGAGCCGGGGCCAGATTAAACAATCTTTAAATTCCAGGGGTGGCTGGCTGGCTCAGTTGGTAGAGCGTGCGACTCTTGATCTCAGGGTTGTGGGTTCGAGCCCCAGGTTGGGTATAGAGATTATTTAAAATCTTAAAAAGCAAAACAAAGCAAAAAATCTTTAAATTTCTATATTGTGATATAACACTGATAGAAAGCCATTAGAAGTTTTAAACTCCAGGCTGTGTCATATAATAAGAGCACAGTTTAATTCATATTAATAGAAACTTTTATATCCAGTCTGTATCTCTCTTTTGCCTTAAACATGCATCTGTTCCTTTTCTGTCCTCGGAATTAAATGAAGAACAGTATCATAAAAACATGGATATGGTATTGTTTTGATCAAATACATTACATTTACTTAAAGATTGGAATAAGCCCATTCCTTAACCTTTTCTTGAGTTCCTTTATCTTTGTTTGTAAAACATATTTTCCATTAATAATCTTTATTGTTCTTCTCAGGATGCATTTCCTTTTTATCCCACTTCCTTTTCAAAATTATACTGATCAAAACTGATACAATATGCTAATAAGTTACTTCCAGTGCAGAATTTAATGGAAAGATTTGCTTATCAGATTGCTTTTTAATACCCAAAATTATCAATCTAACTTTTTTCAAAATGACATTATATTGAATGTGAAAGCTATTGACATCCAACCAACTTTTGGTAGTAATTATTTGTAGCTCATATGGTTTCTATACTGTAGTTGTGTAATGTCAACGCATATCCCCTTCTGTTTTAATGTGACCATTTAAAAATTTATCAAACTCATTTAAAATGGCTCAGTCCTTCAGGTATTACATATATACCTCCCTCTACTAAATAGGATTTGAAATTTCCCCCCCCCCAAAAGTATGTGAAGAAGAAGAAGAAGAAAAAATAGATGTGGGGAGTTTTATAGGAGGGGGAAAGGGAAACATTAGAGTAAAGAAACCAAAAACAGATAATAATCTCTACATCAATGGAACCCAAGGCCCAGAAGAAATAGAAAAATAAAGAACTAAGATATGGATTGGGGCAGAAAAAAGTTTAGTTTAAAGCAACAGGAACCACTTTACAGATACTCTAAAAGACTCACTGGAAACTTGGCGCCATTTTGTGTAAAGCAGAGCTGTATCAGTGTTTGGTGAACTAGCACACAGAAAGAGACAATAGACTTTATAGAATTTTGACGAGAGGAATTAATACAAATCTGGTGGAAGAAAACAATTTTATAATAAAAGGACACATTTTAAGTGTGCACGGTATCTTTTTATTTATTTAGTAAGTAATCTCTACACCCAACGTGGGGCTCAAACTCACGACCCTGAGATCAAGAATTGCGTGCTCTGCCGACTGAGCCAGCTGCCCATCAAGGCATCTTTGAGAGTCTTCCCAGAGTTAAATAGGGCAAGAGATTTATAAGAGTGAAAGCAGGGGCGCCTGGGTGGCTCAGTCGTTAAGCGTCTGCCTTCGGCTCAGGTCATGATCCCAGGGTCCTGGGATCGAGCCCCGCATCGGGCTCCCTGCTCCTTGGGAGGCCTGCTTCTCCCTCTCCCACTCCCCCTGCTTGTGTTCCCTCTCTTGCTGTGTCTCTCTGTCAAATAAATAAATAAAATCTTTAAAAAAAAAAAAAAAAAAAGAGTGAAAGCAAAAGGTGGATACATACAGGGCAAGTGAGAATTGTGGGGGAGAATAACCTCCCCTTTTCTTCGAATGTGTGCCTTCACAAGATTAGAGTATAAAAGTTGTTTAGAGAAATGACTGTCTTCTATACAACAGAATATGCTGTAGAAGGAACTTTAGTTTTTTTCTCTTGAGGCAGAGCTGGGATATACAGATAACAGCATGCAAACAAGATATTTCGAATCTGTATGAAAACAATTTGGATTGACAGATCTTATTTGGATAAAGATAGCAATAATCAGGAATAAAATGGGCAAATATGGAATTGGATGGTGGGATTGTTCATTTATGCACTTGAAAATAAAGTTTGTGAAATATACAGATAGGGAAACTACTTCATATGCAGTGAAAATAAATGCAGAACCTCACAGAAACAGACACTTTGCCAAAGGTAGATAAATTAAGCTTAGAATAAAAGATACTCAGAATGCACTAGAAGTGGTCTTGGAGCTTCAGCTTCCTTTCTTTGGGGATGCCAGATCATACTGAAGAAGGGAGAGGATTTGGTTTTTTTTTTTAAGATAGTGCAAAGGGCAGCAAAATGATCAGATTTGTGAAGCAGGTAAAAGCCTTAGCTGAGCCGTCCAGATTTTGAGGATTGAGTATATACCTCAACAAGCAGTATCTTAATAGAATATGGACAAAATGAGAAAGGACACAGATAATGATACAGGAAGCATTAGCTATTCCTTTGTTCGAAAGGAAAAAGAAGGAATAATAAGGAATAGGAATGGAGCCTACTTACATTACTCAATTCCCAGTATAAAATACTTGTAGGAATATTTTCAAGACAGATGGGCTAGCAAATGAACTGAGGTTTTAGTTTGTTTGTCTCTTGGGCTTTTATTGTTGTTTTTAGTGGAAGAAAATAACTGACTGGATACAATCACTGCTTTTGACAGAATAAGTCATGATTGCCTTTCACAGATAATTATCTATATATACCTTAGAGAAGATTCCGAATTTTTTTTCATGGATAAAAATAAAGCAAGGTGGCATACAGTACCTAGTCTCACTTCATTGGTATTTTGACATCTTTTTTGCTAGTACCCAAGGTATAATCCGTTTCCCGAGATAAACCATAGGCTTGAACTTGCCAGTAGCTATTCAAACTTTAAAAATACGTTTTCTTCAAACCAACAATTCCACTTTTATGAATACCTCCCACAGATCTACCTACACAGGTAAGTATATGTACAAGAAGGTCTGTTACAGCATTGCTTGTAATGGCCAAAGTTGAGAGATAGCCTAAGTGTCCAGAGGGGAACGGATGAATAATGAATGGTATGCCGCCATGATGGAATACTGTGCATCCCCTAAAAAGAATGGAGTAGATTTGTGTGTATAGAGTGCTGTCCATTTTATGTGCTCAAGTGAATTTTAAAAATGCACAATAATATGTATAATATTCCACTTTAAAAAATCCTATTATACGTACAAGCAAATGATACATTATGTGTATGTATAGAAAGAGGCCTGGAGGGGCGCCTGGGTGGCTCAGTCTGTTGAGCACCTGCCTTCAGCTCAGGTCATGATCCCAGGGTCCTGGGACTGAGCCCCATGTCAGGCTCCCTGCTCAGCCGGGAGCCTGCTTCTCCTTCTCCCCCACCTCCCTGCCCCCTGCTCGCGCTCTCTCTCGCGCACGCTCTCTCTAAATAAATAAATAAATAAAATCTTTAGGAAAAAAAAAAAAAAGAAAGAAAGAGGCCTGGACGTATATATATTAAACTGTTAACAATAATTACTTCCTGTATGTAGAAATGGTGTTTTAGTTTTCAATTTATATCTTGTATTTTTATAACAAGCATATATTTAATTTTTTAAAAACCTGCAATTTATCTGAGGGAGAAAAAAGCCAAGCCTTTGTAAATCAACCTTCCCCCACCCCCGGACCCTGGTTCAATTCCTCTTCTCTCATCTTAGCCATTACAGTTTAATACAAAGAAACACTGTGGGTGCAATTAGTTTTTATTATTGGGAGAAGTTTCCCAAATAAAGTGCCTGGTTTCTGGTTAGCTTGGCCCAAAACTAAAGTTCTGCTCAACATGACCCCATGGTTTTAAAATACCAAGTGGTGGCTTCTTGGTAAAATCAGAGTTGTTTGTTCCTGCAGTAACTGAACATAAATCAAACATATATTAAGTGCCAACTGTGTACCAGGCAGTGGGGAATGCAAACATGCTAGTCCCTCAACTCTTCTGATGGTTCCCGCCATCTTCTTGACCATCCCGTCCCCACCCCAGTGGTCACTTTCAGTCCTTCCCAGTGCTTGTCTACCTTTGAAAGGCAGTCCTCTTAAGCCTATTGCACTTTTGACTCCATATATGAGTTTTCAAAGAGCTACTCTTTGCCTTCTGCGTGAGACTATTCCCCTAAAATGGACATCGCTTTTTACCTTTACTTTTCTAAATAACAGAGGCTGGAGATCATTTAGCAATGGGAAAATGGAAAATATCAAGGGTGGGGTATATAATGTTTGTGTTTATAGAAGAAAAGAGGCATTTGTGAAAGATTTGATATTTGTGAACAAAAACATATGTCAGTCACTGTTGGAGAAAGAAAAATATGATACATAATCCTGTTCTAAAGTATATGTATAATGTATAAATATTTTTGGAATAAAAATATTTATATCTCTCTCAAGAGAGAAAGTGGCTGGATCACATTATCTCTTTGAAGTTCCAGTTCTGTAGATTCAAGCATTTTCTTTAAAAAGTAATTTAAAAATTATGATGAGAAGATGTTTAGACTGAGATTTATATTATACATATGTGTAGGATCAATATTTCTCAAACTGCATTCTTCAGTATGTCATGCCTTTTGCTTCTTAAATCCGTGAAACACAACTTTAAATAAAAGTTTTATTTGGGGTCATTAAAATGTGAAGGGGATGGAGTACTCTTTGCTGTTAGTTCTTGTTGTGTTACATTATTACATTACAATATATATTAGAAGGTAGCTTGTATGAGGATCTTCATGATTTTTAATAATAATATATTACCATTTGAAACTATAGAGTAAATCTTGCTGAAATCTTCATTTTTGAGCCTGAGTATTAAATTACATATTGTCTCCCTTTTGTGCATTTTACTGGCCGATTATCATCTTAAAATGTTTCCTTCTCCCAAGAATAGACCAAAGGAACGTCTGCCTATTTGTCATAGGTTGGGATCATCACAGGAGTGAGTGGAAGAGCTAACCGATAGGCCCTCTTCTCGCAAGAGCCCTGTCCATCCCCTGAATCGTGGGTGCCAGCCTATTACTTCTCCATTGAACTTTAGGCATTTTGGGGACAATTATGTCCCATGTCAGAGCTACCTGGGCTCTTTTTTCCAAAGGTAATTAAATTCCAAGCTTGAAACCTGAAAGATAATTGGCCAAGCAGCAGCAATGTGCCGAGTATAAGGATATCTAAGACAATCCCTAATTCTCAAAGAGATGGAACAATCTAGTTAGTAGCAAGGAATGCCTATCTTGCAATTAACACAGATTCTCTATACCTTTCTTTCTCAAAAAAAACAAAAACTAGGGGCGCCTGGGTGGCTCAGTCAGTTAAGTGTCCGACTCTTGGTTTTGGCTCAGGTCATGATCTCAGGGCTGTGAGATGGAGCCCCACATTGCCTCTGCACTGGGCGTGGAGCCTGCTTAAGATTCTCTCTCTCCCTCTGCCCCTTCACCCACCCCCCGTGCTCGCTCGCTCTCTCAAATAAATAAATCAATCCCTAAAAAGCAAAAAAAAAAAACAAAAACACCCACAAAAACTATAAAAACAAGGTGTGTCCGGAATGCACTATAGAAGAACTATAAACATATTATTACAGAAAGCATGTTATCTCCCACCCTGATCCTGCACATGGGAAAATGAAAGCGTACGTGGTAATTTCTTTTCAAAATAAGATAAAGCCAATAGTTGTGTAAATAAGTGAATATATATACTCTATGCTCTTTCCATATGTGCTCTTAATCTACATTAGTCTTCATTTTACCTTTTCCTACTGTGAATTAAATAGACATCGTCACACATCAAGTAAGTTGTTCAGTTTTCTTCTGAGTAATTATTCTACTGGTTTTATGTTCTAACACACCCGTTAATACATACACAGAATTTTAGTGGGCAGAAATCTGCATACCCACTTAACCTTGATTAATGACTCAACTCCTGCTCTTGGCGTAGGGCTTTGACCAGCTTCGACTTGAAGGATTGCTTTGTGATGTGACTTTGATGCCAGGCGACACCGATGACGCCTTCCCTGTGCATAGAGTCATGATGGCCTCTGCTAGTGATTACTTCAAGGCCATGTTCACAGGTAAGTTAGCTTGTTAAATTCTGCACCCCCCTTAAAACAATCTGAAAAATGCATGTTTACATATTTTTGTTTCTAAAGTGAAATTCAGTTCTTTTGATCTGTGTCTTTCCAAGAAGAAATCATCTCAAAAGGAATATACACCTGGTATGTGTAGTTGTAAGTGGTGCTTTTTAAACTTGGGAAATGAATGTGCCTTTTTCATACTTCTGTCCATCTTTGTTTCACAACTTCTCTTTTCCAGATACACATCTGAATGCTCTACTAGAGACTCTGGGTCTGACTAAGACAGTCTTTAATCCATCAAAGCATATGAAGTGACAGGAGAACATTTTGGAAGCACTCGCATTATATACGACTTCCATTAGTATAGAGATATTCCTTTTTAAGTACTCTCTTTTAACTGTAAAATATGCAGAAGTCTGACTCTGACATGAATGCTTACATAGAATAAAACTTTTCCTTGATTTTATTGCATCTAATTAGCAGCAGAAGTGAGTTTGACCTTAATTAAATTATCCACCCCCATTTAATTGAATGTCTTTTTCTTTAAGGTGGAATGAAAGAACAAGATTTAATGTGCATTAAGCTTCATGGTGTGAGCAAAGTCGGCTTAAGGAAAATTATTGATTTCATTTATACCGCAAAGCTTTCTCTTAACATGGACAACCTTCAAGACACACTGGAAGCTGCCAGTTTTCTTCAGATTCTGCCGGTTTTGGACTTCTGCAAAGTATTTCTCATATCTGGGGTAAGGCGTTTTCAAATCTTCAGAACTTTTCCTGCAGTAGACTCCGGTTGTAGCCTGTTGAAAGGCTGCTGAATTTGTTATGTAGGCAGGTGAAACTTCGGCCATGAGAGAGAGGGCTCAGGTGGTGTGTTCTGGAACGAAGTTGAGAGGGAAACAGTACAGGTGCCATTTTATAAAATGGAATCACTTCATAAAAGTCTTCTGTGTAATCCCATGACATCAGACAGGAATAGTGTTTGCTAACGATATATATGTTAACCTGTTTACTGACGTTATATATTTTAATCTGGTTTTGTTTGCCTTCATGATATTAGGCAGGCAGGCTTTCTTAAATGGAATTCCATGAAAATGTAATTTGAACTTCTGTAAGTCTTTTAAACTAGGCTCAGTAATTTTTTTTTCTTCCTTAAATACGGGATCTAGGTCTTGAGAAGTAACACACTACGTGACAGCCTGTAAGATATAAGTCTTAGTTCCATAGAAACACATCACCTACTAAATCATTTTTAGCCTCTCTTAAGAGATAGGAGAGGGCACAACTACCAATCAGTGAACTCCTTAGCAGTCACATGGTTCCTGAAGGCCCTGCCCTATTTGAGACCCTTAAATTATTGACTTCCGGGAAACGAAATGCTTTGGTTGCAAAGAAATATTGCCAAGAAGATTTCTACAGCTTATAGAGCTTGCTTTTGTGACTGAAAATTATGGCAGTGGTAAATTTTGATATATTTTCTTATTTATTAAATAAGTGGAGAATACATTTTTCTATAATTGATTTAAATTCATACCAGTTTTAATATTGGTAAATAATTGCTGTTGAGCTTTTTTAAATTTGCAGTTACTAAACTGGGAGCCCCGTTCTTAAAACCCTAAGTTTCAAGAGAACATGTCCTTAGTGATTTTATTAATAAGCTATTCCTTATCTTACAGAGTCAGCCAACAGCTAATTTAACCAGGCTATTGAAAATATGTTTTGTTTGTGTGTTTCCATTTTAAAGTACTCACACGACTGCCTCACAATTATTTATAAACTTTAAAACTAACTATTTTTCAGGGTTTTAAGGCAGTGTGGTGTTACAGAGTTTCGTGTTGTCCTATTCGCTATTGTATAAGTAGCCCGCATGAAGTTTGTTTATTTCCCATGATACTGTTTGTCGTCGTTACTGAATCTGAGCACTAAATTTCCTTTTAATTTAATCACACAAGGCCCTTCCCCTTAGGACCTATCAGCATCTCTCCTCTAGTTTTGTGCCACTGATATTATATGACAGCTTCATCTCGAGGAAAAAAGGAACTGAATTACATGTATTTTTTAAAGGTATCAAGTCCAACAATTAACTTAGTAATAACACTTAATGCTTACATTTATAGACTCTTAACATTGCTTTACACTGATCTCAGCAACACCTGGTCATCCTGAGCCAAACTAGGTACAGTGTGGTGATTCTTTGGAACTAATCATTAGTAATAGACATTTATTGTCAACTTCTTCTCTAATACCAGAATTTAGTACTTATAACTTTAGATATTGGTTGTGATCTGTTCCTTTACCTGAAAGAAAAGGACCAAATGGAATAAAGCATGATTTATAAAAAGTCATAAAAACATACAGTTGTCAAAGTAACAGTATTAGAAAACAATTTTGTTCTAGAAAACTCTAAAACAAGTTTATTTAAAGATGACATCACAGTAATTTTGCAATAGTGATAAATTTTCTGTAATTAGAATGTTGATTCTTTCACCTGTTTGAAACATTTATTATAACTGTGTGTTTTACCTGTTTGGAAATTTCTTCATTTTTATGAACACTTAATATTGTCTTAAAGATTAAATTCTTCATTTCTAGTGTCCTCTGCAGACATCCTAAAACCCATTTCTAATGGAGAAGAGGCTTGTCTCAGACAAAGCTTACCTGTGGTATAGTTTATTCCTCCTTCTCTTGGTTTTAGAACTTTCTATGAGCTCTGAGGAAACACCTCTTTTCTTAGCACCATTCTGTTTACCTGTCTTTCATCCTGTTTGCTAAGGATATGTCTGCATGATTTTACTGTGGAAATATTCCGTCTCAGAATCCATGATGATTTTTGAGAACAGTTGGTAGATTATTAGCATAAGGATTATATAAAATCCAACTTTTCCTTTATCCTTCTTTCATGCGTTCTATTTCTTAGTTAAATGTTCAGCCTTACTCTGTTTAACAATTTCCTGTTTCCTTCTCAGCAATCAAGTGGATCAGGCAAAAGAGTAGCCCTTGGGTGTCTTTTCTGCTTATAAGAACTGGAAGTTTCGAGATAATGTATTTTTCAAAGGTAGATTTGTTTTGAGTTTTCCCACAAGCTAAGTTTTATGGATAGTTTTTAAATAGAACAATCTCATGTTTTAAGGATTGTGTGCTTAAACCAAAGGTTTTGAGTGAATAGATTTATGTTTTTATTTTTATTTTTTTATTTTTTAAAGATTTTATTTATTTATTGGAGAGAGAAAGTAGGAGCAGGGAGGAGAGGGAGAAGCAGTCTCCCCGTTGAGCAGGGAGCCCGACACGGGGCTTGATCCCAGGACCCTGGGATCATGACCCAAGCCGAAGGCAGACGCTTAACCGACTAAGCCACCCAGGCGCCCCAGGTTTATGTTTTTAATGATACGGTGTGATTATACTTCACATAAACAAGACACTACTTGGGTTTGAGCTTTTAGAAAGAAAAGTTAGCTTCCAGTACATCTATAGTCTATCCCATTCTTAACCATTTATGTAGGCGAAAATGTGACTCAGCAAATAACTCACAAAACATTTTTATGGTAGTTTTGAGTGACAGCTTTAAAGATTTATTTATTTGAGAGAGAGAGAGTACAAAAGGGGGGAAGAGCAGAGGGAGAGGGAGAGAATCTCCAGCAGACTCCCTGCGGAGCGCGGAGCCCCGAGCCCCAGTCGGGGCTCAATCCCTTGACCCTGAGATCATGACCTGAGCCGAAATCAGGAGTCAGACACTCAACCGACTGAGCCACCCAAGCGCCCCTTGAATGATAACTTTAAATACGATAATATAGCCACCCTCACCTTTGGTGAGGTAGAAGCACCAGTGTTCTAGAACGGAGCACCAGGCTCCATAGAACAAGAACCACTCCCCGGCCAACGTGGTCATCTTTTGCAGTAATGCTTTTCTCTTAAGGTGTTAATTAGTATTATAGTTTATGGGATCTGGTGCTTTTGTTCTCGCTATGTCACTTTCTGGCCAGTTGTAGAAAAGAAAACTATACAAAGAGATAAGAGCAAAGGATGTAAAGCAGAGTAGGTAAAACTGTCTGTTAAACTAAAAACATTCACTTGTATATCATGGAGATGATGGAAAATTACCTTCGTCTAGTTACGGGCCGAAAAATGACATCTGTTTTTGTCTTTAGGACATTGTGTAACTACAGCATGCTAAATGCTGTGCAGCCATTCCCTGATTTACAAGCAGGTTGTGGTTAAATTGTTTGTTTAGCATTTGTCTGCTACTTGGAATGTGTGACATCTAGCATTTGCCCCACGGAATTACTGTTACGGAGGACTGCAGGCTGGCCAGCAAAACCCAAGTTTTAACATAAGGTTGCTGAAGGAGGACATTTGTCATTGAACTGGAAATGTTATAATTTAAGTATACAGTTATCCAGAATAAACAAACCAGAATGAAGGTCGGCAAAAAAACCATTTTCTTTTTCTATAAAAGCATATTTAATCAGAGAAGGAAGATGCCATTGTGCTTTAGACTTTCTTTAAACTCATTTGAAGTTGTGTGTGTGTGTGTTTTTTTTCCTTGATGTGTTTATAGCATTGGTTCCCCTTGTAGATTTATTATCACTGATCGGGGTGGGGAGGTCACAATGAAATGTAGAGAAATTTTATTGAGGCGACTGGGGGTAATAAAGAATTAGCGACAGTGGAAAACAAAAGAGGTGAGGGGCGCCTGGGTGGCTCAGTCGGTTAAGTGTCCCACTCTTGGTTTCGGCTCAGGTCATGATCTCAGCATCGCCGGATCAAGCCCCACATCGGGCTCCACGCTTAGTAGGGAGTCTGCTTGAGGTTTTCTGTCTCTCCCTCTCCCTCTGCCCCTCCCCACCCTCTCTCTGTCTCTCAAATAACATATATCTTTAAAATACAAAGAAAAGAAAGGAGGTGCATACATGGGAGAGGCAAAAGGCAGAGAAAAGGAGTTCTCTCAAGGGAATAACGAAGGAAATCAGAATAAGTTATTGGAAAAGACAGTTTCTTTTGCTATTCAATGATGATATCAGCAGCAAGCTTTGGGAATGTTCTTCTTGATGTCAGAATTGCCTGTATGGTAATTATATTTCACATTCCTTGTTTGATCTAAATTGGATTTGCCCATAAAAATTAACAAACATGTCTTTTTCAGATAATTTTTTTGCCTTTGGGGAGGTTTAATGCAAATCAGAGGAAAAATGGTATAGATAATTTTACAATGAATCAAAACTCTTCCTCCCCTCCCCCAACCAAACCATTCTTGACTTCCTTATTGTCAAGGCAGACATTCAGCGAGTAATACCCAGATACTGGTTGTTTATGGTTGAGCATCTATTCTCACTAGCTGGTACCCAGACTGTGCTGATTGTTAAATATTCTAAATATTATTCCTGCCTGTAACTTGAATCACCGCATTCTTGCCCATCTGCCATGTGGGACTCCGTAGGGGAAGAAGAGGCCCAACCTGGGCTCAAACCAATCCATTCTCCCATGACCATTATAATACGTAATATTGTATCCAAGAAGGGACATGCATTCAGAGTGCAAAGCAGTAAGACAATTGGATCCCCCAAGCTGGAGACACACCATCAGTATTCCCCTCAGATGGCTGTTAGAATTTGAAGAAAGACAAAGACTGAGACAGAAAAGTTTTTGGTTTTTAATCATCTTTTTGTTCTTCTTACCAAAAGGTCCCTTCCCTGTGTCCTGTGATGTTCCCACCTGTGGAAGGAGGCCTGGGACAAGATGTCTCTTATATCCTCTGCCCGCCCCCCCCCCCCCCTGCCCCAAAGTAGCTTATTTGATTTCTTCCCAGTCTGTGGACTTGCTTTCTCTCTCTCTGCATTGGTTGTAGTTGATGTCAGGCTGCCATTTTAATAAACTAGATAGCACGAAGGAGAATCTGGTGCATTGACTATCTGAGGAGTCCCCCCCCAAATTTGTCAACTAACTTCTTAGTCTTTGCTTTTCCTTGAGGGTACAAAAGCAGATACTCGTTTTCGTTTTTGCTTTTTTCCTAAGTGGAAGTTTATTCGTGTAACGCATTGATCTTCAACAAAATAACATCACAGATTGCTGATGAAGCCTGTCATTGAAATATCATGTTATGGTAATGGAATGTTTGGGTGCATTGAGTGTGATTTGAACAATTTAATATAGTAGCAGTGAGTAACTATGTTAATGAGACTACCACTTGGAAAATTATGATGCCTGGAACTGCCTTTAGGGTGACCTAGGAAGGTTCTTTGATTACAGTAGAATAATTTATAATATTTTATATCAAGGAAAGCTAAATGTGCACTTGATTATTTTTAAAAGCAATTTTATTGGTTCTCATAAGTGGTTGAGAAATTTTGTCCTTTTTTTGCTTCTCTATCCTTTAAAACACTAATATATATTTGAATTCATGTCTGTAACAGCTCTTCTTTGGAATTCCAGCCAGGTTTTATATTCTTTTTTTTTTTTTTTTAAAGATTTTATTTATTTGACAGAGACACAGCGAGAGAGGGAACACAAGCAGGGGGAGTGGGAGAGGGAGAAGCAGGCTTCCCGCAGACAGGTGTTATATTCAGATGAAATTAGAGTTCTTTCTACTTATGAGCTGTTTTTTTAAAATCAGCTTTAAACTTCATATTTTATATTTCAAAATGTAATGTACATGAATTTTGTTAAATGTTACATTACTGCACGTATCCATTATTTAAATACTGTCTAGGCTAAATGTTTGCATATATGCTAACTGAAGCACTTTTAAGAATCATGACTGAGAGGTGGATGAAAATGAGCCATAATTGAATAATCGTGTATTTTTCCAAAATCGTTTACCATTATTCCATCATTTTGATCTGCTTATATTGTTAACTGTTATTCTAGACTTTGCTTCTATAATCCCTATAATCTATGATTAATTGTTTTAGCTTTGATGACAGGCACTTCAAAAACAACTAATTTTCTATTACATAGTTTTTATCTGAGTTTCATTTTAAAATTAAGGGTTTGGTAATGTTTTATATTCAAAATGTATTCTATTTTTAGTTGTATCTATCATCACATCCTTAATTTTTATATTGCTGATAATTAGTGTTTAACCTTTGTTATATACCCACAGTGTGATTCCTATAGTACATGGGGTATAGAAAATCCTAGTCCTTCCATCAAGAAAATGACAGTTTGAGAGGTTATGAAATACCTTTCTCTGGTGATTTTTAAGAAAAGAGTAGGCAGCTACCCGTATGTACTAGGTGGTCTGTCACAGTCTTTTGCAGTTTTGTGTATCTGTCTCTGAGCATACCGATATATAGAGGATATTTTCCAAATGCCCTTAAATCAAAGGTAGGTTTTTTTTTTATGCTGTTATTTTAGTAATTGTCTTCCTACTGGATAAAGTTGAAGGGGGAAAAGGGGAAGGAAGTAAATACCTTGATCCCATTTCTAAATTACACAGTTTGGTTTTTAATTTTTTATCTCTGTTTGTTTTATATGCTATAAATTTAGACTTATATTTGGTGACCAACAACTGATGGTATCATTTTGCCTATTTGAAGTACCCATTTTTTTTGTCGTTTTTATTTGTAATTGTATCCGTAATGCTGAGAATCTGCAAACTTGGGAATAGTTAATTTTGTGTTCTCATCAACTTTTGCTTATCCATACTAGTCAATGTGTTCAAAAGTGCAAATTACCCTTTGCTCTGGGGAAAGGCTACTTCTTTCCTGCTCCAGAAAGTGGACTCATTACCCCAGATACTAATTCCTGCCACCCGAGGTGATTTGGGCAACTGGGAATTCACTGTAACTTCATTTACACAATGAAAACTTTTATGAGACGCCAACCTGCCACGCCTAAAATTGGATTGAAATGTACTTTTTATTAACCACATTGGAAATCCAAGGTACTGAATGGTGTGAAACTGTGTATTTCAAAAGGCCCCTAATTTCTTACTTTATTTTTCCTACTTCTTCTGTGTTGCAATTGTGTTTTAACTATTTTTTAATATATAGCTATTAAGGATAATAAGCAATTAAAATTTTTTGGCGATTCCCATAAAGCAAACCAGCTGCTTAAAATTGTTCAAATTCTTCCTGAGTAATCAATCTATGAAAATAGCCTTGTGTGTGTGTCTTAACCTTTGAGCTTTCAGTGATGATATGTCTTAACTGGGCTGATATTTTATGCAGAGGAGTAATTATTTTAGTCTCTTTTCAGCTTTTAAATAAAAGGATAATACAAGGATTAGCCAATTTTCTCTTAATCATCTGCCCATCTGTTAACAATGCAGTTTCGTTCGTGAAGTTTACATGACATACGTGAATACACACACTGAGAAAATTAAGAGAAAACTGAGTCCTTTGCCTGTGACCTGCTTGTGTGTTTGTATACACACACAGGTATTTGTATGGTAGGCTTGTTTCAGTGATTTATTCCTTGCTTAATATTTGCTGATATGATTTTCCTGTTTTCACTTTTGACCAGTTATGAAAGCATCAGAAAGAGCTCTTGCTGAAGATGGGCCTCTCCATCACTTGTCTCCTTTTCCTATTTTCCGTTTTTGCTACATTGTCATCTGTGCAGGGGAGACTTTTCTAGGCTCATTTTGACTCCAGGCAGAGCTAGATTATGCTGGGAGTAAGAGAATTGCCAAGGGAAACTGTGGCAAGCCATCATCATAGACACCAGAAATTAACTATGTCATGAGTAAATTTGATGGAGATACACCTGTTCCAATCCTCACCAAAGTGATTCCTTTCCTTGTATTTCCACATAAATAATGTGAAAATAACTTCACCCTAGGAATAATTGCCTTATTAAATTACCTTCATTAGAAACAATAACTTTTGAAGGAATCAAAATGAATTACAGTAATGAACCGTGACTGTTTGCATGAAAGAGAAATCTAGAGATCCTGTATTAGAGATTTTCTGTTTGTGGATCTGCTAGCAATGTAACTTTTAAGAATCCTGACTAAGAAGTGGATTAAGGTGAACCAAAATAGAATAACCCTCTATTTTTCCAAAATTTCCATCTAGCCGGAATTTCATTTCGTATTTTTTTTTGAGAGGGAACACACATTTTCAAGAAGAGAAAAGGAATTATTTTGGCCATAACCAACTTAAAACATTGTTTCTTAGGGTAACTTCTAATGTACTGATTTTGATACTTTTTAAATTTTTCAATATTCAATAAATATTTATTATCCACTTCTTTTTTTAATTTTAATTCCAATATAGTTGACATACAGTGTTACATAAGTTTCAGGTGTACAATATACTGATTCAGCAATTCTGTACATTACTCAATGCTCATCAAGATAAGTATACTCTTAATCCCCCTCACCTGTTTCACCCATCCCCCCCCCAACCACCTCCCCTCTGGTAACCATCTGTTTGTTCTGTATAGTTAAGAATCCGTTTTTTGTTTTGTCTCTTTTTTCTTCATTCATTTGTTCTGTTTCTTAAATTCCACATATGAGTGAAATCATATGGTATTTGTCTTTCTCTGACTTATTTTGCTTACCATTATACTCTTTAGATCCATCCATGTTGTTGCAAAATGGCCAGATTTCATTCTTTTTTATGGCTGAATAATATTCCTGTGTGTGTGTGTGTGTGTGTGTGTGTGTGTGTGTGTGTGTACACCACATCTTCTTTATCCATTCATCTATGGATGGACATTGGGCTGCTTCCATAATTTGGCTATTGTGAATAATGCTGCAATAATCATAGGGGTGCACATATCCTTTCAAGTTAGTGTTTTCATATTCCTTGGGTCAGTACCCAGTAGTGCAATTACTGAATCATATGATAGTTCTATTTTTACTTTTCTGAGGAACCTCCATACTGTTCTCCATATTGGCTGCACCAGTTTGCATTTCCACCAACAGTGCATGAGTGTTCCTTTTGCTCCATGTCCTCACCAACACTTGTTGTTTCTTGTGCTTTTGATTTTAGCCATTCTGACAGGTGTGAGGTGATATCTCATTGTGGCTTTGACTTGCATTTCCCTGATGATGAGTGATGTTGAGCATCTTTTCATGTGTCTGTTGGCCATCTGAATGCCTTATTTGGAGAAATGTCTGTTCCTGTCTTCTGCCCATATTTTAATCAGACTATTCGTGTTTTCTTGGTGTGAGTTGTATAAATTCTTTATATATTTTGGATACTAACCCTTTTTTGGATATGTTATTTGCAAATATCTCTTCCCATTCAGTAGGTTGTCTTTTTGTTTTGTTGACTATTTATTTCCTTTGCTGTACAGAAGTTTTTATTTTGACATAGTCCCAATAGTTTATTTTTGCTTGTGTTTTCCCTTGCCTCAGGAGATATATCTAGAAAAATGTTGCTACAGCTGATGTCAAAGAAATTACTGCCTGTGCTCTCTTCTAGGATTTGTATGGTTTCAGGTCTCACTTTTAGGCCTTTAATCCGTTTTGAGTTTACTTTTGTGTATGAAAGTGGTCCAGTTTCATTCTTTTTCATGTAGCTGTCCAGTTTTCCCAACACCATTTGTTGAGGAGACTGTCATTTTCCCATTGCATGTTCTTGCTCCTTTGTCAAAGATTAATAGACTATATAATCATGAGTTTATTTCTGGGTTTTCTATTCTGTTCCATTGATCTATGTGTCTGTTTTTGTGCCAGTACGATACTGTGTTGATGACTACAGCTTTGTAATATAACTTGAAGTCTGGAATTGTGATGTCTCCAGCCTTGTTTTTCTTTTTCAAGATTGCTTTGGCTATTCAGGGTCTTTTTTGGTTCCATACAAATTTTAGGATTGTTTTTTCTAGTTCTGTGAAAAATGCTGTTGGTATTTTGATAGGGATTGCATTAAATGTGTAGATTGCTTTGGTGCTTTGGGTGGTATGGACTTTTTAACAGTATTTATTCTTGCAATCCATGAACATGGATAATCTTTCCATTTGTGTCATCTTCAATTTTTTGTCATGAATGTTTTATAGTTTTCAGAGTACAGGTCTTTTACCTCCTCAGTTAAGTTTATTTCTAGGTATTTTGTTATTTTTGGTGTAATTGTAAATGGGATTGTTTTCTTAATTTCTCATTTTGCTACTTCATTGTTAGTATATAGAAATACAGTGGGTTTCAGTATATTGATTTTGTATCCTGTGACCTTACTGAATTCATTTATCAGTTCTAGTAGTTTTTTGGTGGAGTCTTTAGGGTTTTCTATATATAATATCACGTCATCTGCAAATATTGACAGTTTTACTTCTTCCTTGCCAATTTGGATACCTTTTATTTCTTTTTCTCGTCTGATTGCTGTGGCTAGGACTTCCAGTACTGTGTTGAATAAAAGTGGTGAGAGGAGACATCCTTGTCCTGTTCTTGATCTCAGGGGAGAAACTCTCAGTTTTTCCCCATTGAGTGTGATGTCAGCTGTGGGTTTTTCATATATGGCCTTTATTATGTTTGAGGTATTTTCCCTCTAAACGTACTTTGTTGAGGGTTTTTATTATGAATGGACATTGTACTTTGTCAGATGCTTTTTTTCTTCATCTATTGAAATAATCATAGGATTTTTATCCTTTCTCTTGTTGATATGATGTAGATAATTTTCTTTTAGTTACCTTTCTATCGGATTAGGTAAAGGTGGTTTGTGAATTCTCTTTAGATCATTAATGTATTTAGGTAAGAATTTTTATTTGCATCTCTATGGACAGTAAAAAGCTTAGTTGACTCTTCTTCTAGAACAGGTATTTCTGTTATCCAGAATGTGAGTGTCATGAAATTGGTAACATTTTAATTTTTTTTTACTGGTTTAATAGGTCACTTTAGACAATTGTGTCGAAGTTGGTCGGATTGCCAACACCTACAATCTGACAGAAGTGGATAAATACGTCAACAGTTTCGTCCTGAAGAATTTTCCTGCATTGCTGAGCACTGGGGAGTTCTTGAAACTCCCTTTCGAGCGTCTCGCCTTTGTGCTTTCCAGCAATAGCCTTAAGCACTGCACTGAACTTGAGCTCTTTAAGGCTACCTGTCGCTGGCTACGCCTAGAAGAGCCTCGGATGGACTTTGCTGCAAAATTAATGAAGAACATACGATTTCCACTGATGACACCGCAGGAGCTCATTAATTATGTGCAAACCGTGGATTTCATGAGAACTGACAATACCTGTGTGAATCTGCTTTTGGAAGCCAGCAATTACCAAATGATGCCGTACATGCAGCCAGTGATGCAGTCAGACAGGACTGCCATTCGGTCTGACACCACTCATTTGGTCACGCTTGGAGGAGTGCTGAGGCAGCAGCTGGTTGTCAGCAAGGAATTGCGCATGTATGATGAAAAGGCCCATGAATGGAAATCGTTAGCCCCCATGGATGCCCCAAGGTACCAGCATGGCATCGCTGTCATTGGAAATTTCCTCTATGTCGTCGGTGGACAGAGTAATTATGACACAAAAGGAAAAACGGCGGTCGATACAGTCTTCAGATTTGATCCTCGCTACAATAAATGGATGCAGGTTGCGTCTTTAAATGAAAAGCGCACCTTCTTCCACCTAAGTGCCCTCAAAGGATATCTGTATGCTGTCGGTGGGCGAAACGCAGCTGGTGAACTGCGTAAGTGTGTGCATTTCTGTTAAACATAGAGACTGATTTCTTTACCCCCAAATTCTCGTTAAATCATAAAATAAGCAGTTCTATAAAATTAAAGAGAAAAATGTAGCTAGGGTTTCATTTAAACTGTTTGGCTCAGGAAATATCTGAGACAATCTATATGCCTAATCCGGATTTATGTTGTTGGCCAGGGTACAAATTATATCTTAGGAATATATCAGTATGTTGCAGAATATTTTATTTGGCAGTATATATGGTTTTCATCTTGACAGTGTAACTACAAAGTATATTCTGCTAATTTAAATACTAATAGAATCTCGGACAGAAGTTTGGCATGTTTCCTTATTTTCCATTTTTAAAAGCCCACATAATACTTTATTGTACAGGTTAAAATCCTTCCTTACAGAGGACTGACTGTTATCGTTTCTTCGTTTACATAATCTTTTACCCTATCCTAGACCCTTGACCACCATAGTAAGATCATTTTCTTTGTCAATTAAATGTACAAAGTTCAGTATTATCCAAAATGTATTTACTCTGAGTAATGTGATCTGTGACTATCAGTTTTAAAAATCATTCTCTCTTGGGGCACCCAGGTGGCTCAGTCAGTTAAGCGTCCGACTCTTGATTTCAGCTCAGGTCATGAGATCGAGTCCTGCGTCGGGCTCCATGCTCAGCACGGGAGTCTGCTTGTCCCTCTCCCTCTGTTCTTCCCCCCTCCCCTCCCCACTCATGTTCTTGCTCTCTCTCAAATAAATAAATAAAATCATAAAAAAAAAAAATCATTCTCTCTTAGTGAAATACCAGTTTTCTTCACTGTAAACTGCTCTGGTAAGCTTCATTAGATGGGGCCACTTTTTTTGTCTCCCTAATTGAAGATTGGTCACAAGTGCAGTTAACGTAGAACAGTACTTTGGCTCCATAAATGAACACTAATTTTGTTATTTTAGGTGAAATTGGAGTAAGATAGCTGTCCAAAAAGAAGTCAGGAAGACCCCATTTTCTGTCATGCCTTCCATATCTGTCATTACCGTCATCGTTTGGCTTCTTTTTTTCACCCCCTCTTTTATGCTGCAATGACCGGAGTCCTTGTAGTTGACCAGTAGTCCAGGCTCTGTAATGCTGGGAACGTGGAAAATATTGGCCTTGGCTCTGGATCAATTCAGAGTGACTATCAGCATCTTTTTCTTGGTAGCTTAATGGATTTAAGAATAAGTTATTCATTGGAGGCCAAAAGAACTGCTCTCAGCTCTTATACTCTCCAGCTGATCAAGCCCTTTCTCGTTAGTGACGTCTTAATGTTACTGCTCTTTCCTACCTACAGTTTTTTTTTCCTTTGTTGTCGCAGTGATATTTTTTTCTAAGACCGGGCTCTCCAAAAGGCAGGACTCGGGATCCTTATCATGAACCACACAGATTGCCCAATATATTTTAATAATCAGGCTTTAAAACGCATTTGAGGGGTCAGTACCCGTCGTGTCGAATTGTCATTTCAGGTCTCCTCACTCAGCCCACACACGTTATTTTCACGTTGTGATACTATTTTAAATGGAGGGTGTCTGGAAATATTCAGAAGCTGCAACTAGTGATTTGGCACTTTCTTAGGAAAACCGCTTGTATAAGATAATCTTTCCAAGTTTACAAATTATAGGTCATCAGTCCTGGCAGTGTGTGGTCATTTCAGACCTTCTTTCCTCAAGGGAAATAGCTCCAATTTCTTAGTCAGTGCTTGCTTATTGATGTTATCACCCCTGTTAATATGCAGTCTTCAATATATCATTCCTCCTATTAATTAGAGGCCTTATTCTTCTGAGAATTTATCATCTTCAGGCCAAGGAGAGTCATTACATAAAACCAAGAAGCTAGAGGCTTTCTTTTGCTGAGCTCTTGCCATGTTATACTCATTTGGGAACGAGAAGTAGACGACGCCGTTGGGCAAGTGGCTGCCTTCCTTGCTCATGACCTTCAGAAATCACACCCTCCATCTCTTATTAAAAATAGTCTTCTGAGTTTCAGTTTTTTTTTTTTAAAGATTTTTATTTATTTATTTGACAGAGAGACACAGCGAGAGAGGGGAACACAAGCAGGGGGAGCGGGAGAGGGAGAAGCAGGCTTCCCGCTGAGCAGGGTGCCCGATGCGGGGCTCGATCCCAGGACCCTGGGATCATGACCTGAGCCGAAGGCAGACGCTTAACGACTGAGCCACCCAGGCGCCCCTTCTGCGTTTCAGTTTGAAAGTAAAAAGAAACGAGAAGCGTGCTTTTCATGAGCTATTCCTAATTCATAGTAACTATTTGATTATATTTAGGTTTTAAAATCAGTCTCCCAGAGCTTAAACCTAAGGATAATGACTTATATAGTCTAAAAAATGATTACCCCTCTAGATGGTAGAGGCCCATTTTTATCTAAATTTGTAAACTGCATGTTTCACAAATACATAGATGGTTGTAATTTAGACACAGACCCTCAATACCAAGAAACAACTCTAATTCCACTTTAAAGGCCAATGACATTTCTTTCCCTTTGAAATTACCTCCTGTAATCTGTAAGTAAGTACGCTTTTGTAGAAAATGACTGTTTGCCTTAAAATCAGCATACCCAGCAAAGCCTGGCTGTAGTAAATATTTTAAGTTAAAATATATTGGAAGTTTTTTTTTAGAAAATCAGTTGATTGGCTTAAGTGCACTGAAATCTTGGATCTTAATTGCACAAGAACTTTCAGGCCACCCCAACTCCTTTGAGTTTTTCCTATTTTAGACCCACTTGGGAGCAAGAAATAGACTGTTTTAAAACAATCGTGTCACATTCTGTATTGTTGACTTCTTCTGAATTCTCTTTATTAATAATGTTTCTCTTTGTATATGTGTCACTTGCCCTTTCCAGTTTTCTTGGACCCATGGTTTTTGCAGAATAGCAGATTTAGGTCCTAAAGAGACCCTTGCTTATATTTCTGAATGTTCCAGCCAGAGGCTGGGTTTTTTTTTAACATTTCTCCTGCTCCGTAAACTGTTTTTTTTTTTTTTGGGAATGCCCTCTACACACACACACAAGAACATCTGTTATAGTAACTTCACAGTGCCATCTTAACTGATTACATTGCCATATTAATAGGCCTGTGTAAATAGAGAAGGGGGTAGCAGTGGGTGGCAGGCAAAAGGGGATCGATGGGAGTGTCATTTAACAATTTAATAGGTTTGGGGCCCCTGGCTGGCTCAGTCGGTGGAGGATGTGACTCTTGATCTCAGGGTTATAAGTTTGAGCCCCACGTTGGGTGTAGAGACCACTTAAAAGTAAAATCTTTTCTTAAAAAAAAAAATTTAGTTTGGTTCATTAGTACCAGTATATTATTTATTCTTCATATACGCAATGACCATTTCCTAGATGTAATTATGAAAAGAAAACAGTGGCAGCATTTGTAAGACATTTTAGATCATTTTAATGCATTTGGCCTTTTAAAATCCCTTCATGGAGTGTGTATGGATGGACCTAAGCCCATAGTACATCAAAAAGATACTACTAATGTGTGTGTGAGCCTGGTATATTGCTGAAATATAATTCCTTAGAAATGCTGCTTTCCTTTGACACTGGGTACAATTGGAAACTACGTGAAGCTTAGAGTAGCTGTCACTTAAGTGAAAGAGAAGTCAGTTATTCCTGGCATCTTTCAAACTTATGTCATTTAAGAAATCGATCTTCCATTGAGGTTTTCTATATTGAAGAGAAATATGACAGCTCAGATAGATTTCATTTCTGTTAAATATTAATAAGTCAAGCTTTCAAGTAATGAAATAACTTATAGAAAAAGGTGTTAGACTTTTTTCAAATAAATGTGCAATAAAATTACTGAAATTTATCAAATGCCTCCATATCCCTTCATGGATTTGCAGTTTTCTTCATTAAGCAACACATCGCCAGCGGGCACTCTTAAGATTCTAGAGATCACAGCCCCTCTGTGGGAACCATCATTGTTCCGGTGGTGATTCAGGGTTCATCCCTTTCTACTCTCAAAAAGAACAAGTTCCACATTATCCCTTGGAACCAATTCCGGGCTCCAGTAGAATCACCTGAGAAAATAGTAATCTTTAATGATTTATGTGAACTAAGCAACCTCCATGTAATTCTTAAATTGGAGAGGGTCTCTAATTTAAATTGCAGGCAACCAGGTTACTGAAGATGATTCTCTAGAATAAGGGTCAGTGAAATTCTGTAAAGGGCCAGAAAATCAGTATTTTCAGCTTTGTAGGCCATAGGATCTTGTCACAGCTTATCACTTCTGCTGTTGTATTGCAAAAGCAAGCATAGACAATTTATAAATGAACGGGTGAGGCTGTGTTCCAATGAAGCTTTCTATAGGAACATCAGCATTTGAATTCCATATGATTTTCATATGTCACAAAACATTTTTCCTTTGATTTTTTTTCCCCCCCAACTCTTTAAAAAAGGTAAAAGCCATTCATATTTTTGTCTTGTGGGGCATACAAAAGGCAGGCAGCATGCTGGATTTGGCTGACAGGCTATAATTTGCCTGACCCTATTCTAGACTTTCCTAATTAGTTCATTACCATTCCTACCTCTCATAGACTATGATGGAACCACTGTTTTGTCCCTTGCATCATCCCTTGCCCCCTCCCCCTATCAAGGCTGTTGGCACGAGCCTATATCCCACTGCCTTGTGAATATGGAAAATAAGGACATGTGTGTGTATACACTTTTAATCGGATGTGTTCTATTTTAAAACTAAATACTCTTGATTTTACTAAGAACAACAATTCTTCATGGAGACAGTCTAGAGGTTGACAGTAGATATTAAATGATAGGAAAAACTAAAGGATATGGATTATTTTGCCCAAAGAAGAAAAGTTGAGGGATGATGAACTATTACATAGTTATTATATTATTGGTGGTTAATAGCCATCTTACACTTAGGTTACTCCTGTATGAGAAAATAGAGATGGATTCTTATAACCCCTCTTAGGGAAAAAAATGCAATTAATTCACTGACGGAAGAACAGCATTATCTTTCTACATGGGAAAATTTTAATAATCATAAAGAGTGAATAGCTGTTCAAGCGCTAATTCCACTCCAAAAAGAACAGGAGGAAACTAATGGAAACTCCATCAAAATAGATTGAATTAGACATAAGGACAGACTGTGACACTCTAGAAATTTCAAAGTTCAAGGCAGAATTTTTCATTAAGGGAAGCATAGAACTATAGTAAAACCTGTCTTTGCCATCAGAAATGTGATCTCTGAAAGTCTTTTAAAACCCTTTCACTGATAGGGTGTGTGATTAGACTACCTTTTTTTTTTTATCAGCTAAAACCCTACCATTAATTACTTTGCTGATGCCAAGTACCAATCAATATACTAGATCCTCTGTAAGTGGAGAGAGAGAGAGAGAGATAATAATGTATGTTCAGTAGGATTGCGCTTGTCAATGAAGTCAAAGTCATGCTAAAGGCAAATGGAAATAAACATTGGAGAAGATGTCCAGTGACTACAAAGAGCCAAAACCAGTATCAGAGTAATCAGTTTTAGCTTGTCATGAATTGTGGCAATAGCTCTTCTTATTTGGGGGAAAGATTTTGCAGGATCCAGCTACTTAATGGAAGGATTTAGAAGAAATAGAGTTGGGAGGAAAAAAAAAGAAGAAGAAGAAATAGAGTTGGTGAGGGTCCAGGCCTAAAGCAATGAACAAAACTAACAAGACAGTAGATCAAAATGAGAACAGGAAAAGCCTTTGAGATGAGCCTGAAAATGTAAAGCTCAAGCCAGTGCAAAAAGCAGTCAGTAAAGGGAGATGAGAAGTGGTGTAATATAGGAGTCGTTAGGTGAGAAATAAGTACTGCGCGTAGTCAGTTTGATGAAGAAATGGAATTGTTGAATAGAGTAGAAAGTGCATCTCTCATTTTTTCTCTCTGGTTTTGCCTGTTCTCACGTTATTTATTTATTTTTTTTTAAATAGGAAATCTTGTTCAAGGAATGATTTATCAGTTAGGTATTCCAGTGGCTTGATCAAATGGCCCCACTCAGTAGATTTCTGCTTCCGTTTCATTGCCTAGAATTAATCATATGGTCAATTCCAGGTTCAAGGGAACCCGCTAATTTGAATGTTGAGTTTAGCACAGCACTCCTGTGTGCAGTGCTGTGGTTCTGTTCCTGAGAAAAAAGCAGGGTGAGGGGAGACAAGAAATCGGGTTGCCAGCTGACAGCATCTGTGGTAAATAGTATAAACTTTTCAAGTCTACCTAGACTTTGTGTGGGGTTTCTGTTTGTTTGTTTCTTTTTTAAAGTTTTATTGATTTAAGTAATCTCTACACTCCACACAGGGCTCGAACTCACGACCCCAAGATCAAGACTCACGTGCTCTTCTGACTGAGCCCGCCAGGTGCCCTTAGACTTTGTGCTTTTGACCAGACTACTGGGAACAGCCCTATTTCTTTCTGCCTTTTAAAAGGGATTACATTTTCTATCTGTCATTGTTCTATTCTTGAGGTTATAACAGAGTGATATTTAAATAGGTTGAGGTCACTTCTCCAAAATACTTTATGTTAAAGATGATAAATTTATTACTGGAAGGAAGTGGCCCCAATAAAAATCTTCCCTTCATGTCATGCTGCCACTCGCCTTCTAGTAGGAGTGTGACTGGCTACAATGATATTGGATAGGTACACACTATTGACTTTAATGTGGAAATGTGGAAAAATTATTACCAATGTCTATTGTGTAGTCTGGATGTGAAATAAAGCAAGAGGCAGCCAGCACATACGGCAGGCGGTGTGCATACATACATACGTTCATTCTCAGCCTCAGACTTCGCTTCCTGTCCATGAACCTTTGTTTCCTAGATGGTGGATCAGCACGGGGGGCCTAGAACTGACTTTTCTTCTTCCTTATGATTTTTTCATCTTCCCACATATTTATCTTTTGTAAAGATTTTGTTTATTTTTGCGAGAGAGAGAGAGAGCACGAGCCGGGGGGAAGGGCAGAAGGGGAAGCAGACTCCCCACTGAGCAGGGAGCCCGATGCGGGACTCGATCTCAGGGCCCCGGGATCATGACCTGAGCCGAAGGCAGACGCTTAACCGACTGAGCCACCCAGGCTCCCTCATCTTCCCACATATTTAGAGCAAGGAATTGGGAGAAATGTCAAATTAGAAAGATGTAACAAGATACCAGAAGAAAAGAAACCCTAGCAATTTCTGCAGTGACAGAAATGTGTTAGATTATTACATAAGTCTCTAGTCTAATGTAAAATGTATTAATGGTTCATCTTAGTAGTATAATCTCAGTAAATAAAAAAAGAGACCCCCAAAGAGTATCTCATATCTGTAATAGATACGGTTCCGTTGTTTAAATATTACTATTCTACCTAAAGGGAAAAATAACTCATTGCTAAATTTGAAATTATAAATTATTTTCTTTTCTGTTCTTTTTTTTTTTCTTTTCGTCAAACAACAGCCACAGTGGAGTGTTACAATCCAAGAACAAATGAGTGGACCTACGTTGCCAAAATGAGTGAACCCCACTATGGCCATGCCGGGACTGTGTATGGAGGAGTCATGTATATTTCAGGTAAACCATTATAATGCAGATGCAATTAATATAATACGTACACTTCTAACTATGGCACCATCTTTCCATACAATATTAGAAAAATAATCCAGAAAGAAAAAAGAAAAAGAATCCAGAAAAAGGGATCATCAAAATATAATTTGTGGTGATTTTAGAAGATATATTGTACGTGCATGTTTGCGTATAGATGCCTTTGGTATTCTAGAAGTTCATAAGACTAGCAGCAAACCAGTCGTGCTGTGAATACATAACTTGGAAGAAACTGGAAAGCCTTCAGCTTCTCCAGCTTGCCTTTTGGTCCCCATACTCTGTACTCTAATGAACCCTGTAGGCCAACAACCCCCATTCATAGTCCCGGTAGCGACCCTTAATTCATTTTGAGCTTACATTTAGCTCAGCTCTATGAGGAAATCTATCATTATTTAATATATAAACTCTACCGTGCATAAGCTTGCTCCTGATACACACGTAATGCATAATAATGTTCACGCTGTCATTTAGTGCGACTGATAATAGGTGTTTCCTTTTTTCCTCAGCATTATCAGGGGATCTACTGTGGTGTCCTTGCCTGAATAATTCTGTGCTGATTACCTATATATATGTTGGCCACATGCGTGTGTTATTTTTCTCTTGACACATCTTCCCCCTCCCGGGAGCCTGCCAGTGCCAGGCCCACAGTTACATTATTAGAGAACAGAGGCATTAAGGTGATGGTGGTCTGGGTCTCTGAACGCCGCTGCCTTGTGAAATCTGTAATCAAGAGGGATCAGCGAAAGGCCTGGAGTGGGTGATTGATAGGTTTGGGGTGTTAAATTTATGAGCAACTCCAGGACGTCTTATACTGAAAGAGCCATCCAGGAAATCATATGCTCCACTAATCAATGATTTACACCCTCTACCTATTTTATGCGTGTAGATACTATGCCATTATAATGAGAGCTCCAGATCCTCTGGGGGGACAAAAATGACATGAAATTGTTCTCGTGGCACTTTGGCATAGCTAACGTGTATTTTATAAATGACCTCACCGGTCAAGAATAGGGTAGGACCAGAGCTGAATCTCAAACAAAAAAAAACACCATTTTGCTTCCTGAGAATTCTGTAGAGTACAGAAAAAAAAAAAAAAAAAACTAAACTAAAAAGCAGAGAGGAAACAGTGATTGCCAACTGGTCCCCAGATAGGAGCGCTTTGATTGATACGGCTGAAAATTTGTGTAGTTCTCTTGCTAATCTGCAGAACAGAGTCTGATACTTTCCTTGTAGAGACTGATTTCTGTGTGACCTCAGAATACACTCTAGATGATACAGACTCAGTGGATCAACAGCCAGCTGAGGCACATACAAGGTTCCATATGTATTCAGCCTTCGGCTTTTTTTTTTTTTTAAGATTTTATTTATTTGACACAGAGAGAGACAGCGAGAGAGGGAACACAAGCAGGGGGAGTGGGAGAGGGAGAAGCAGGCTTCCCAACGAGCAGGGAGCCCGACATGGGGCTCGATCCCAGGACCCCGGGATCATGACCTGAGCCAAAGACAGACGCCTAACGACTGAGCCACCCAAGCACCCCAGCATTCGGCTTCTTTAAGTGTCCGTGCCGATAGCACGAGACAGTACCTTCCCGCACCCACCCAACAGAAACTCTACAAAAACACAGTGTTGAGTAGTCTTATAGGCTTGGACATTTGCATAATCCTGTCAACTTTTCAAAGCATTTTGATGGATTTGACTTCATAGCCCCAATGCTGATGAGATAATGAGAGTAGAGATTTTTATGTGCTAAGTGCAGAAATGGGCAACTGGAATTAAAATGCCCAAGCCCAGCGCTCAGCTGCCAGGGCGTGCTCGCCCCAAAGCAGTAGGAGTGAGTGATGCTGGGGCGCCTGGGTGGCTCAGTCAGTTGAACATCTGCCTTCGGCTCACGTCATGATCCTAAGGTCCTGGGATCGAGTCCTACGTCGGGCTCCCTGCTCGATGGGGAGCCTGCTTCTCCCTCTCCCTCTGCCTGCCGCTCCCCCTGCTTGTGCTCTCTCTCTCTCTCTCTCTCTCTCTCTCTCTGACAAATAAATAAATAAATAAATAAATAAATAAATAAATAAATAAATGTCTTTTTTTTTTTTAAAGGAAAAGAAGTGCATGATGCTTCATACACGAGATTGACAGCAGACCCAACTCTAAAAGTGGCCCAAATCTATTTTCATTTAGCAAAGCCTCTTAAATTCCACGGGTCTCGGCTTCAGAAAGTCCTTGCAATAACATAAGCTACACTTTTTTGTTCTCTAAGAGCTGAAAATGTTACTTTCTGGATTTTTAATCCCAGAGCAAGTACTTCTTGTACTATTGTGGCAGACATTTATAAGGACACCAGCGATAAAGCCATAAGATGGCATAATAGGTGGCTAGACGTTGATGATCTAGGGACAGCGAGCCTTTTATTTACTTTTGCATCTTTGTAATAATCTGTTTACTGTCATGCCTATGTTCATGCTTTAGGAGGAATCACTCATGACACTTTCCAAAAGGAGCTCATGTGCTTTGACCCTGACACTGACAAGTGGATCCAGAAGGCGCCGATGACCACCGTCAGAGGTCTGCACTGCATGTGTACGGTGGGCGAGAGGCTCTATGTCATCGGTGGTAACCACTTCCGAGGCACGAGCGATTATGATGATGTCCTAAGCTGTGAATACTACTCCCCTATCCTTGACCAGTGGACCCCAATTGCTGCCATGCTAAGGGGGCAGAGTGATGTTGGGGTTGCGGTCTTTGAAAATAAGATCTACGTGGTCGGTGGGTATTCCTGGAATAATCGCTGTATGGTGGAGATAGTGCAGAAATATGACCCCGATAAAGATGAGTGGCATAAGGTGTTTGATCTCCCAGAGTCCCTCGGTGGCATCCGAGCTTGTACACTCACGGTTTTCCCGCCCGAAGAAACCACACCATCACCTTCTAGAGAGTCCCCCCTTTCTGCACCTTAGGATCATCCCCCTACAACTAAGATGCTGTAGTCCTATCTTTGCAACGTGTCAAGAATTTTCTTCTTTTGCGCCCCCTTTAGTAGCGTATGTTAGGATTAGCCTCCAGTCATTGATACAGATACTGGGAAAAGACAACATTGATGTTATTTGTGCTGTTTGTTTGGCTTAGAGTGTTTATAAAGTGGTAACAAAACCATTCTGGAAATGTATCCCATTGAAGCTGATGTTTAACATACAAAAAACAAAAAAAACAAAAAAAAACAAAAAAAACCCAAGATACTGTCTATAAAATGTTTCTTCAGTACTTTTTTGATGCTGTGTATTGGGTGTAAGGTATTGTCATCTTACATTAGAAAGCCCAATAAACCAACTTGATGGTGGATTATAGTAAATGTACAACTGTGCTAACTAGGCTTCAAAATCAAAAGTTTTCCTTTCATCTTTGACTGTGAGATGTCAAAGGGAGGCAGCTGGCTCCAACAGGACACAATAGACAAAAGGTTGCCAACTCGCATGAGCTACCTCCCTCTTTTCATAAAGTATTTTTGACATATCTGTCAACCCACCGGTCTGTGTGGGTGCATTGAAAACATATGAAGTTTCTTAGACACACAGGAGAAATAATAACTGAAACTCATCAATATTAATAAAAAAAAGAAACAGCATGACCCCTCTACTTAGAAACAAGGGTTTGGGGTTTCTGAAGTGTGTATAAATACACACACACACACACACATACATATAGCAAATAGAAAATTTTAAAAATTGAATGGCACGTCAAATAAACATGAAAGATCTTTTTAAATTTCTACCAAAAACAGCTTCCGTTAAAATGGGAATTCAGTATGCACATACTGAATGCACACATGGAGAATCCTACTGAATTTAGGTGGATAAGGGCTAGAAATTTTGAGCAACTAAATTTGTCACTTGACCAAATTTTTCCTTCCGAAGCTGTAACCTACACCTTCTCCTTTGCTGTTGAGGTAACTTGCATATTATATGTGTTCTGTATATTCTCAATTCATAAGGTTATTTAGCACAAAGTATAGCAGCCTCACGTGGGAAGCTGCTTTTGCTCAGTGATTTCAACTTCCATGTTTTATCTCTTTTTGTTCAATAAAAAAACATTTAATGTCATTTTGGTCTGAGGCATCCCATTATTGTCTGGTTGGACTTTCATTAATTTTTTTTTTTTTTGGTGGGCAAGATTCAAGTGATCGGAACTGAGAGCACTGAACAGTTTGGATTAATTAATATTAATGACTTTTATTCAAGGAAAAAAATAATTTGACCAGGTCTAACCTCATTGGTCAAACTCAGTGCTGGTTGTCTCTGTGGAATTAGTTCATCGAAGATGCTAATCGGTCCCCCCCACCCTTCCCCACAAAAGAACTGCCAGACATGTGGAAACCTTAAGAGGAGTTAGATTTCTGAGGTCAGTTCCAAACAGCCATGATCATCAGCAACCCAGTGGGCAAGAACAGGGGAGCAGCGAGTAACCAAGGAGCAAGTGAGAGGATTTGGGGGCCGGATCTGGGTGTGGTACACACACCTTCCCACACGACTTTCAAGGAGGCTGAGAAATAGAATCTAAGGTAGGACTTGGAAAAAAGAACAATGACAGTGAAGCACTAGCAGATTCTGCCACGGTGAAAGAGTCCCACCTCTTTGATTTCAGAGGCAACATGTTTCCAAGGAACTGGCAGAATCTCATATAGGGCCTGTCAATCAAAAAGTCTCGTGGGGCATGAGATCTTGAAGTCAGAGAGGGAACAAGAATAGATTCCTTGGCAGGTATCCGTGAGGGAGCCCCATCTGCTCTGGCTTCAGACCACGAGATCAGGGTAGCAGGTGCATGAAACTCTCATGAACTGCACTCCTACTACTCAATCTTGGGTGATTTCTTGAAGTACAGGGCCAGAACGGCAGGGAACTGTCGGCTCTGCCCATTCAGCTTGAACCGTGAACTTCTTTGGTCAAGTGGAAAATCAAGAGCAAAATGCAGGGAGAAACTGTCATGGCCTCTAAGGCATGGTTTGCTTCTTTTTTTTTTTGTAAGAGAAGAACTCCCAGGGGCGCCTGGGTGGCTCAGTCAGTTAAGCGTCTGCCTTTGGCTCAGGTCATGATCCCAGGGTCCTGGGATCGAGTCCTGCGTCTTGCTTCCTGCTCAGCAGGGAGTCTGCTTCTCCCTCTCCCTCTGCCTGCCGCTCCCCCTGCTTGTGCTCTCTCTCTCTGTCTCTCTGTCAAATAAACAAAATCTTAAAAAAAAGAGAGAGAACTCCCAACTCATAGCTGTGCAGCAGGATTGGTAGAGAGAAATTTTTTACAAATCATTGAAGCAGGACCTAAACCCTCTGGACCAGAGGTTCAAACAGAAGGCTTTTTTTTTTTTAATTTATATTTTATTTTTTTTTATTTTAGTAGGCTCCATGTGCAGCATGGAGCCCAATGCAGGGCTTGAACTCACAACCCTGAGATCAGGACCTGAGCTGAGATCAAGAGTCAAACGCCCACCCGACTGAGCCACCCAGGCGCCCCTCAGACAGGAGGCTTTTGATCACTATTGCAGAGGAAACCCCCAGTATCCAAGACTGGCCAAGCGAACACAGGAAAAGGTTCAAGAGCTGGGCCAGGTGAATCACTTCTATGAGACTCTTGGGGTTGTATGACATAATCATACTTTGTGACTGCTTTGTGCCCCCCCCCCCCCGCTTCCTGAGGTTCCCCGTATTTCTTTATTTATTGTATTTTTATTAATTGAACTATAGTTGACAAACAATGTTACGTTAGTTTTGGGTGTACAATGTAGTGATTTGACGAGTTCATACATTATGCCGTGCTCACCACTGAGCGTAGCTCCCATCGGTCCCCCTACAACGCTATCCCAACACCATTGGCTATATTTCCTATCCTGTACCTCGGTTTATAGCACGTGCCGATTTCGATGCTGTAAGTGCTCCCACCGTGGCCGCTTGGAAGCTCGCGTGTGACACGTCTAACAGCGGAGCTGGAGAAAGATGCGAACGGTAATTTCTCAGGAGCTGGTGTAAGGCAGCCGCGGCACCCAAGTGTCATATTCACTGAGTGAACAGCTCACGGCCTTGCTTCGTGGAAGCTTGAAACTGGCCTGAAAGTGGTGTGTGGAAGGGACGGACGTCATTGGAAATGGGAGGAATTTGTAAGCATTGATCAAGGAGCTCCACCTCCTTTTATTTATTTTTTTAATTTATGTAGTTAGAGAGAGGGAGCGGGGTGGGGGCGGGGATGAGCAGAGGCAGAGGGAGAAGCAGGCCCCTCTCGGAGCAGGGAGCCCGATGCGGGGCTCGATCCCAGGACCCTGGGATCATGACCTGAGCCGAAGGCAGATGCTCAACTGACTGAACCACGCAGGCGCCCCAAGGAGCACCACCTCTTTAAAATAAGAAGCCTGGGTGTCTTAAGAAGCTGGGACAATCTTCTAGAAGGATCAGTCAGGAAGAGAGGGTGGGGAGAACCTGACCGACCGGACGGATGGGTCTGTGGGGCAGTCGCTGGGAGTACCCGAGAAGGCACGCTCCCGTGGTGAGGGAGGCCGCACCGGGCCGGTCCTCAGCATGCTGGCCAGCCTCCCGGGCCCCGGGAAGCCTAGAGAATTATACAAACTGCCCTGCAGTGGGCAGAAGTCAAGAGGAGGACACGGCCGTGGTGGCCTGGTCCGGTCACGTAGGGAAGCTTCAGAGGACTTGAACCTCTGACCTAGACGGGTTTGAGTGCGGTGCCTGGAGCCTGAGGGAGACTCTGGGGCCAGCGAGGCCCGTGCTTCAAAGAAGGCCCATGACTGTCGTCCAGCAAGAAATCTCCATGAGCGGAGCTCCATCCCGAGAGGGCGGGGAAGGAGTGTTGTGTCCCGGGCACGTGGGACATGGCCGGAATACACGGCTCTGCACACTGGTGATATCTGGCAGCTGCTTTTTTGTTCTCTTCCGTCAGATTTCCCATTTGAACCCCCATCAGTCTCTTACCTCGTCATGTCACTGAGCAGATCTGGTTCTCTTCCATCTGACAGAGATCTGAGCGGGGGGGATCCACGGAAAGGGTGGAAGACTTTGGAAGGCGAAAGAGCATGCACTTATCCATCAGGAAGGTACCACCAATTTTGCTTCCAAGGGAAAAAGTGTGTGTGCTCACAGGTCAAGAAGACAGTTTTCAGCAAGCTGGCGGGGCACGTAAATGGATGGGAGAACCGATCCCTTTGTAGAGGGGGGAGCTATGAGGAGCCAACTCTCTCGGGGGGGTCTGAAGGTGGTGAGGCAGCAGGGAGAAGTCCCTCATAAACACATTGGGCAGGGCACCCCCAGATCTGCCGCCTTCCTTTTCACTGAGTGACCCAGACAGCATACTTAAGGACGTAGGCCAAGTCTTGCACACACCACTCGTGTTCTTGCATATCTGTGAGGGCAGCCCTGATAAGATCGGGGCCCCCGTGCATGTGGGGTATCCTGGCCACACCACTCCTGCCACGACGTGGACCCCCAGGGGCTATTTTGCAATAGGTAAAAATCCAAGAAAGCACCATAGGTAATTGAAATGTCCCAGCGGAGTATGAGGGAGGAAGCAACAGGTGTCTTGTAGCGAAGCTACCCACTGAGCATTTCTTTCATTCTGCAGGGAGCCTTCGATCTGTTATTTTTCTCTCTATAGCAAGCAGACAGGCTCACAAAGACCCAAGAGCCCAGTGAGCCACACACCCAGTTTGCTCAGACTCTAAATAGACGTAGGAAATGGACAGTTGTGTGGCCTGGGGTGCTGGAGGGTGGGGGTGGACTAAGAATCAGATGTAAGAACGACGAGCCTATTCCACCACCTGAATGTCTCTGGAAAATGATTCTGTTGGGGGGCGCCTGGGGGTGGTGCGCAGTCGGTTAAGCGTCCAACTCTTGGTTTCTACTCAGGTCCTGATCTCAGGGTCCTGAGATAGATCCCTGTGTTGGGCTCTGTGTCCCTTCAAGGGACCCAGCACGGTAACAAGGACATAATCAAAGGCTGGCCACCAGAGGGAAAAGAAAAGCAGCAGTGATGCTGCTAGTCCTGGGTGGAAGGCCTCCCAACCACTCGCAAAGCACAAGAGATAGAGGCTCTGTTGGGAATAGTGACTAAATGAAACCTGGGGTCCCCTCCACCCTTAAAGGGGCCGCAAAGAGACAGGGAAATATTGGGTGTTCTTACTACTGTTTCCAGGCCTGTCTGAGGTAACCTATAGGCGGTCCCAGGAGCCCACAGAGAGGCAAGAAAACCGTGAAATCCCATCTCTATCTGCTGTTGCTTTCTGAGAGTCCAAGGGAGAATGTGTGTGGTCTCTGATCAAAGACAGAAGGAGTCGAGGCAGTTGTCTGAAGCCCGCCAAGGTGGCCACACAGAACAAGGGGGTCTGTCAACGCCTCTGACCCTCAGTGTTTAAGAGAGGGCAAGGATGCAGTGGGTTCGGGCCATGGCAGAAATGAAGTAAAAGATGGGCCAAGAGGGAGCTAGGCAGCCTGGGGTGGGACTGTCTCGTGCGCAGGAGGCTAGTAACTCTCAGCAAAAGTGAGCGGGGAAGGCCGGAGGTGGGGAAGAGGATCTTGGTCCTAGTAGTTTTGGAAAGCAGAAAGCATGTAACGATCAAGAGGAATTCGTGTCCGGTGCACCCTGAACAGCCGCCGGGCCTCCTGCCTCACACTTCGACCTGAGGCACACACCTCAGGGAGGCTGGGGCCTGGGAGGCACATGCCTGCGCCCAAGAAGGGGGAACCGTCAAGTCTGGTGTGGCTGACGAGGCCTCAGGATGCCTGTGCCCTTCGAGATTCTTCCAGGTTTTCCCACCTCATTAAATAAGTAGAAGGTATACCCCAACACTTTCCTTCTGAGCTGAGGGGCTCTAGGAACCATGTGGGCTCTTGGATTCCCTGCACGCCAGCAGCTATGGTCTGAATGTTTGTGTCCCTCCGAAATTCTGATGTTGAAATCCTCATCTCCAAGGTGATGGAATTTGGAGGCTGGGCCTTTGGGAGGTGATGAGGGGCTGAGGGCAGAGCCCTCGTAATTGGGATCAGTGCCTTTATAAAAGAGACCCCAAAGAGCTAGCTTGTCCTTTCGGCCCTGTGAGGACAAAGAAAAAAGATGGCTGTCTGTGACCCGGGCAGGCTCTTACTAGATACCAAATCTGCCAGCGCCTTGATCTTTGACTTCCCAGCCTCCAGACCCGTGAAAAATGAATTTCTGCTGTTTATAAGCCACCCAGTCTATGGTATTTTTACCAAGGCACCAGCTCTCTACACTGATTCCTTTTATGCCACCACTGGGATCAGGAGCTCTGACTGGCCCTCTCCGCTTCCTCAACGACGTAAGCCAGGAAATCTGTTCGGTATTTTGACACCACAGATGGAAACGTGGATTTCATGTGGCACCACCCTTCCAAGAGGATACATACCAGATCTCAAATAATGTAATGAGAATGTAAGACATACCCATTGTTTTCGAGTGCTTCTATTTTTTTTAAATTTTTTAAAAAAATTTTATTTATTTGAGAGAAAGAGAGTGAGAGAGAGAGAGAGCACAAGCCAGGGGGGAGGGTCAGAGGGAGAAGCAGACTTCCTGCTGAGCAGGGAGCCCGATGTGGGGCTCGATCCCAGGACCCTGGGCCATGACCTGAGCCGAAGGCAGACGCCTAACAACTGAGCCACCCAGGCGCCGCTGGAGTGTTTTTTGATGTCCATCATGCCCAACATCCCCCAGAACTTGAGGGTTCTGGTGCTTTGGGGTATGACTGGCTTGAGTTAACATTGCCTGGCCCTCCAATGGTTTGTGCTTCCAGAGCTTTTCATGTAACAAACACATCATCTTTTCATGGCTTTTGACTGTACCACCGTGTCTAGTTGTTCGGCTTCATCACAGTACTCCGTCCTAACTAACCCAGGCCGGATAACAGCACAGACTCACGACTCACACATTAATCAGTTTCACATCATACATCCCAACAGTGCCTCTCATCACGCATAATGCATCACAAGCTGATTCTCCAGAGACACTGGAAGACGAGTAAGCCTAATTCTGGCAAATGAGGGATGATAAAATTGACTCCAATCATTTAGGGAATGGTCAATAAACAAAACAAAACAAAACAGGTACTACTTAAGTAGGGGTGAGTGGTAAAACATATGAGCCCGACCCACATGCAAAATGAAGGCACCACTTTATTGAACCATGTGATTTGGATTTCTAAAACGATCTGAGGCAATTGAGAGCTATCCCACAAAATAACTGGCTAGTACTCATCAAAAGTGTCAAGATTGGGGCGCCTGGGTGGCTCAGTCAGTTAAGCGTCTGACTTCAGCTCAGGTCATGATCTCAGGGTCCTGGGATCGAGCCCTGTGTTGGGCTCCCTGCTCAGCGGGGAGCCTGCTTCTTCCTCTCTCTGCGCCCTGCCCTGCCCCGATTGTGCGCGCTCTCTCTCTCAAATAAATAAACAAAATCTTAAAAAAAAAAAAGCATCAAGATCATGAAAGTCAAATACTAAAGGACTACCACAGAGTGGAAGAGAGCAAAGAGACACAACAAGTATTATAATACGGGAACTGAGCAGAGATCCTGAAGGGGGGCTTGATCCCAGGACCCTGGGATTATGACCTGAGCCAAAGGCAGACGCTTAACTGACTGAGCCACCCAGGTGCCCCATGACCCCTGCATTTTGTAAAGGAGGAAAACATGCTTGAAAACACTGATCCACAGACCATACGTGGACCTTTGAGCCCAGGTGGTGCTGAATTCTTCAAGGGAGGATGCTCAGTGGCTGTAAGGGATGTTTTCAATATCTCCCCCAGCTGGTACTTCTGGTGGGAGAAGGTTGTCATTGGTTCACCATTTGAACATTTTTTTTTTCCTGGTAGGACTCAAACTTTTTTTTTTTTAAGTAAGCTCTATGCCCAATGGGGCTTGAACTCATGACCCCAGGATCAAGAGCCGCACGTTCTACTGACTGAGCCAGGCAGGCACCCCAGGATTCAGACTTTTTAGAATATCACTCTGCTGCTTGTAGGGTGTCCCAAGTACTAATAACCTATCTTTTTCATGAAGCCATATGGAGGGAAGTATTTTTGAAAAACTTGGCATTTTGAAAGTTAGCAAGGGTAATCAAGTGAGAATGATGGAAAAATCATCATTGTACACTAGTATTAAATGTAATATTTTGCTGGGCGCCTGGGTGGCTCAGTTGGTTAAGCGACTGCCTTCAGCTCAGGTCATGATCCTGGAGTCCCTGGATCGAGTCCCGCATCGGGCTCCCTGCTCGGCAGGGAGTCTGCTTCTCCCTCTGACCCTCCCCCCTCTCATGTGCTCGCTCTCTCTCATTCTCTCTCAAAAAAAAAAAAAAAAAAAAAAATCTTTAAAAAAAAAATGTAATATTTTGCTAACCTTCTTCTGAGGCCACTGCCTTTACTAATTTTGTGTGATTTTCTGTGTTAAATTTTTAATTCTTAAAATCTGCTGTATTGCCTTTCGATAAGCTTTATGTCTTAGCCCCACAGAGCCAATCCCATAGAACTCGCCTCGAAATCAGCTTTTCCAATTGAACATTAATTCAGAACATGTGTACATCATTAAGTGAATAACTGTGATCTACTAGTTCCTTTGAATGGTGAATTGGTAGAACACAATTTTACTTCTGGGTTTTGATTGTGCTCCTGTGGCGAATTGCTCATCTCGAGATGATTTTTGGCCTGTAAACATTTTTTAAAAATAAAGAGCGGTTGATCAGGTCATTTCTTCCTTTGCGATCTACAAAAAAAAGGTGCTAGCTCAGCAAGAAACATTTCTAAACTCGAATTCCAACCAAAACTTGGTTAAGGCCAAAAATGTTTACTAAGATAGGATTGACATACAACATTGTGTGTTGATCTGATACACTGGTATATTGCAGTTTGATTACCACCACAGTGTTAGCGAACACCTCTATGGCGGATTATCATTTTGTTGTTGTTGTGGTTTTGCGGTGAGAACAATTAAGACCCGGTCTTCCAGCAACTTTGAAGTGTATAATACAGTATTGTTGACTGTAATCACTACGCTAACAGCTCTTTAGAAAACAGAAGTCTCATAGCCACAATTAGAGAGTTACAGGAAATCCTTTCTGGTAGGCAGAATTCTAAGATGACTTTCAAGGGTGCCCATCCTCATCCTCAGACTGCGAATATGACGACATATCTGCAAATGGATTTTGCAGGTTACTTGTAAGTTGACCTTATGGTGGGTAAATTCTCCAGGTGGGACCAATCCAATCATAGGCGCCCTTTCAAAACAGAGAGTTTTTCTGGGCACCTGGGTGGTGCAGTCAGTTGAGCTTCTGACTCTTGGTTTTGGCTCAGGTCGTGATCTCAGGGCCGTGGACTTGAGCCCCACGTTCGGGCTCCGCGCTCAGCGGGGAGTCTGCTTGGGACTCTCTCTTTTTCTCTCTCCCTCTGCCCCCCCCCCCCAAATAGATAAATCTTAAAACAAAAACCCAGAGAGGTTTTCTCTGCCTAGTTGCATGATAGGGAGTTCAGAGGGATTTGAGGCGCCGTTGCTGACATTGCAGTGGAGGGGATAAATGGCGGGGGGGGGGCGGGCGGTGGTCCACGTGCGAGGAGTGAAGAGCAGCCTCTAGAAACTGAAAGTATCCCTGGCTGACAACCAGAAAGGAAACAGGGAGCTCCTTCCTAGAACCACACAGAACGGGATTCTGCCAACAACCTGCGTGAACCTGGGAGCAGATTCTCCCCCAGAGCCTCCAGATAAGAGCCCAGTGCGGTGGACAATGTGGTTTCAGCTTTGTGAGGGCCAGAGCACAGGACCCAGGTAAGCCTGTCGACTTTTTTTTTTTTTAAAGATTTATTTATTTGACAGAGAGAGACACAGCGAGAGAGGGAACACAAGCAGGGGGAGTGGGAGAGGGAGAAGCACGCTCCCCACGGAGCAGGGAGCCCAATGCGGGGCTCGATCCCAGGACCCTGAGATCATGACCCGAGCTGAAGGCAGACGCTTAACGACTGAGCCACCCAGGCGCCCCAAGCCTGTCGACTTCTGACCTCCTACCTCCAGAATCGTGAGATAAATGAATGTTGTTTTCAGCCACCTCATTTGTGCTCATTGTTATGCAATAATAGAAAACGAATACAACCATTTCTCAAAGTAGAAAGGAACTAAGGCTATTTATTCTGGATGAGAAATCACGAGGGAAACATTTGGATGGCTTTTCATGTGCGAGAAGTAGTATTCTGTTTTACTATAGAACAGTACTGTCGAATAAAACCTTCTGAGTTGACGGAAAATGTTATACAGCTATACTGGTCAGTCTAGCCCTATGTGTCTAAGGAGCACTTGGTATATGGCCACTTCATCTGAGTCACTGAAATTCTGTTTTATTTTTATAATTTTGTTAATTGAAGTATAGTTGATGGACAATGTTACGTTGATTTCGGGTGTACAACGTATCGATTTGACAAGTCTATACATTATGCTCTGCTCACCGCAAGTGTAGCTCCCATCTGTCACCCTACAACGCTATTATGATATCTTCGACTACATTCCCTATGCTGTGTCTTTCATCTTTGTGACTTACTCATTCTGTAACTGGAAGCCTGTACCTCCCATTCCCTTTCACCCACTTTGCCCATCCCCCCTTCCCCTCCCCTCTGGCAACCACCAGTTTGTTCTCTGTATTTATGGGTCTGTTTCTGCTTCTTTGTATGCGTTCATTTTTTTTGTTTTTGTTTTTAGATTTCACAGACGAGTGCAATCATATGGTATTTGTCTTTGACTCATTTTACTTAGCGTAATACACTCTGGGTTCATCCATGTTGCAAATGGCAAGATTTCATTCTTTTTGATAGCTGAGTGGTATTCCATCATGTATATATATACCAGTTCTTCCTTATCCATTCATCAGTTGATGGACACTTGGGGTGCTTCTATATCTTGGCTACTGTAAATAATGGTGCAATAAACATTGCAGTGCATAAGGGTGCATATATCTTTTTGAATTAGTGTTTTTGTCTTCTTTGGGTAAATACCCAGTAGGAGAATTACTGGATCATAGGTGGTTCTATTTTTAACTTTTTGAGAAACCTCCATGCTGTTTTCCACAGAGGCTGCACCACTTTACATTCCCACCAACATTGCAGGAAGGTTCCTTTTTCTCCTCATCCTTGCCAACACTTGTGATTACTTGCCTTTTTAAAAAAAGTTTATTTTTTTTTAGTCCTCTCTACACCCAACGTGGGGCTCAAACCTGCAACCCTGAGATCAAGAGTTGTGTGCTCTTCTGACTGAGCCAGCCAGGTGCCCCTATTTTGTTGAGCATTTTAATGGTGAATGGATGTTGAGCTTTATCAAATGCTTTTTCTGCATCTATTGAGATGATCATGTGGGGTTTTTTCTTCTAATTTGTATCTCATTGATTGCTTTGCATGTACTGAACCATCTTTGCATCCCAGGGATAACTCCCACTTGGTTGCGGTGAATGATCCTATTAAAATGCTGTCGATTTCAGTTTATTAGTATTTTCTTGAGAATTTTTGCATCTAGGTTCATCAGGGATATTGGCTTGTAGTTTTCTTATCTTACAGTGTTTTTGTCTAGTTTTGGTATCAGGGTGATGCTGGCCTCCTAGAATGAGTTTGGAAGTGTTTCCTGTGCAGTTTTTTAGAAGACTTAAAGAAGGACTGGCATTAATACTTCTTTGAATGTTTGCTAGAATTCATGCATAAAGCCATTTGGTACTGGGCTTTTCTCTCTTGGGAGATTTTTTTTTCAAAGATTTATTGAGTTAATTGAGAGAGGTCAGGGAGGGGCAGAGGGAGAAGGAGTGAGTCTCAAGCAGACTCTGTCCTGATCATGAAGCCCAACACGGGGCTTGATTCCACCGCCCTGAGATCACGACCTAGGCCAAAACCAAGAAGAATCTGGTACTCACCTGACTGTGCCACCCAGATGCAGATTCAGACTGATTATTGATTCAGTCTCCTTATTTGCTATTGATCTGTTTAGGCTTTTTATTTCTTCTTGATTCATTTTTGGTAGTTTGTATGTTTTAGGAATTTATCCCATGACCTTCTTTACAGAAATAGAAAAAACAATCTTTAGACTTCTATGGGACCACAAAAGACCCCAAATAGCCAAAGCAATCTTGAGCAAGAGCAAAGCTGGAGGCATCACATTTCTTGATTTCAAAATATATTACAAGGCTCTTGTAATCAAAATAGTATGGTACTAGCCTAAAAACAGACCTATAAACCAATAAAACAGAATAGAGAACCCAGAAATAGGTCCAACATCTACAGTCAACTGATCTTTGACAAGGGCACCAAGAATACTCAATGGGGAAAGGATAGTCTCCTCAGTAAATGGTGTTTGGGAAAACTGGATTATCTACATGCAGAAGAATGAAAATGAACCCTTATCTCATACCATATTAAAAAAATCAACTCAAAATAGATTAAAGACTTAAATGTAAGACCAGAAACTGTAAAACTACCTAGAAGAAAATACAGAAAGCTTCTTGACATTGGTCTGGACATTGATGACATCAAAAGCATAGGCTATGAAAGCAAAAAAAATAAAAAAGTAAATAAAAAATAAAATAAAAATTGACAAGTGGGATTGCATCAAACTAAAAATCCTCTGGGGCGCCTGGCTGGCTTAGTCAGTGGAGCATGTGACTCTTGATCTCAGGGTTGTGAGTTTGAGCCCCATATCGGGTGTAAAGATTACTTAAATAAATAAAATCTTTAAAAAAAAAAAAAACCCCACACAACCCCAAAAAACTAAAAATCTTCTGAAAAGCAAAGGAAATAGTCAACAGAGTAAAATAGCAACTTATATAATGGAAGGAAATATTTGCAAGCCATATATCTGATAAAGAGTCAATATCCAAAATTCATAAGGAATTGTTATAACTTAGTAGCAAAACCCCATTAAAAGTGAGCATAAGACCTGAATAGACTTCTTGAAAGAAGACCTACAAATGGCCAAAAGGTATGTGAAAATGTGTTCAGCATTACTAATCATCAGGGAAATGCAAATCAAAACCATAATGAGCTATCTCCTCACACATTTTAGAATAGCTGTTATCAGAAAGACAAATAATACATGTTGGCAAAGATGTCTAGAAAAGGGAACCCTTGTATACTCTTGGTGAGAATGTAAATTGGTATAGCCAATTGGGAAAACAGTATGGAGGTTCCTCAAAAAAAAAACCCAAAAAAACTAAAAGTAGAGCTACCATATGATCCAACAATTCCACTTCTGGCTATATATCCAAAGGAAATAAAAATCAGGATCTCAAAGAGGTATCTGCACTCCTATGTTCATTGCAGCATTATTCACAAGAGCCCAAATATGGAAACAAGCTACATGTCTGTTGATGGAAGAATGGATAAAGAATATGTGGTATATATAAACAATGGAATTAAACAATATAAACAGCCATACCAAAAAATGGAAATCGTGCAGTTTGTGCAAACACGGAGAAAGCTGGAGGACATTATGCTAAGCAAAATAACTAGATGCAGAAAGACAAATACTGCAGGATCTTACACATGGAGTTTAAAATAGTCAAACTCCTAGAAATAGCAGAATGGTGGTTAGCCGGGACTCGGGGGAGGGGAAAATGGGTGATGTGGGTCAAGAGGCACAAAGTTTCAGTTGTGTGAGAAGAATAAGTTTTTGAGAACGAGTGTACAGCAATGTGACCATAGTTGACAATGTTGTATTGTGTATTTGAAATTTACTAAGAGGGTAGATCTTAGCGGTTCTCACCCCACAAAAGGGGGAAAATAAAAAAGGAAAACCGTGACTGTTGGAGGTGATCTGTGGTGACTGTTTCACAATGTATGCATAGATTGGGCCATCAGGCTGTACACCTTAAATAGATGCAATTTTTGATTGTCGTTTATACCTCTGTAAAGCCGAAAAAAAATCCTAAAATAATCTCTCAGGTACAGGTTCTGTTTTTATTGTGGTGAATTCCACATAACATAAAATGGACGGACTATTTTAAAGTGTGTATGACTCATTGGCATTTAGCACATTCACAGTGTTGTACAACTCTTTCCCTCTCTCTCTAGTTTCGATAGATATAAATATTAGAGAGAGATGGGTGCCTGGGGGGCTCAGATGGTTAAGCATCTATCTGCCTTCGGCTCAGGTCATGATCCCAGGGTTCTGGGATCGAGCCCCACATTGGGCTCCCTGCTCCTTGGGGAGCCAGCTTCTCCCTCTGCCTCTCTCTCTGTCTCTCATGAATAAATAAATAAAAAAAGTCTTTAAAAATAAAAAAATAAATATTATAGAGAGATATAGGATATCTCTGTATTTGGGTGTAATAATCTGTTAAAAGAGAGGTGCATTATTTGTAAGAATCATCAGAAGGGGAGGTTTTCTGGAGACAGTGTGGAATCTTAACGATCTCTTTTTTTTTTGTTGTGTTTTTTGTTTTTTATTTTTTAAATTTTATTTATTTATTTGAGAGAGAAAGAGAGAACACATGAGCAGGGGGAGAGGCAGAGGGAGAGGGAGAAGCAGACTCCTTGCTGAGCAGGGAGCCCGACGTGGGACTCGATCCCAGGACCCTGAGATCATGACCTGAGCCGAAGGCAGATGCTTAACCGACTGAGCCACCCAGGCGCCCCAGCAATCATTGTTTTATGTCCTCTTGAGCTTGAGTGATCCCTTTGCTGTAGGGTTTAACCTCTACTGGCAAGAATAGTTGAGAAGGGAGGCTCTGCAGCCATGCTGGTTCAGACCTAATTCCTACTCGTCACTCACCTGTCCTGCAACTCAGGCAAGTTGCTTCATCTCTCTGAGGCTCAGTTTCCTTATCTGTAAAAGTAAGCTATTACATCTAGCCCACAGCATGCTACGAGGATTAAATGAGCTGGTGGGAGTTACTTTGCACAGAGTGTTCAGGAAAGATGATCTGTCATCAGCGTGCCCAGCATTATTCTAACATGTAGCATCAGCATCTGAAATGACATGGGGTATTTTCTGCCTCAGGAGAGGAGACCATTGTCTTTGGGCGGCGCTCGCAACCTCTGGACCAGTGAGGTGGAGCAGGAGGGAAGGACCGGGTGAGCCAGGATCATTTTTTCCTCTTTGGCTCTATAAAGAGAGGTGCTGACTTAGCAGGAAACATTTCTAAAATTTAATTTAGTTAGGTGGCCAGAGAGTGTCAGTCTCTTGAACAATTGAGCTGGTCCTGAGTCCCTAGGAAAGAAAAGAAATTGTTTCTGTGAGAGTTTCTATTAGTGTCTTGCCATAGAACATTCTCACACTCCACTGACCTCTTCGCTTTTACCAAGCCTTTCAGATGATGTCACTGGAACTTCAGCGGAGGTGGAACTTTCTAGTACAGTGGCCATGGAGTGTGTTTTGCTATAAGTTTCCTAAGAGACCATTCGAGGAAGCATCGGTTCATTATTTTCCCACAGCATGATGTCATTAGGGAAAACCATATCTGTGACTTAAGTGCTTCCAGGGCTTGGGAACAAAGTGTCAAGTGGGATGACAAGTCTTGTCTGTCTAGATGGCGCTTCCTATTATTCTCCATAGGAATCCTTAACGTTTGGCCAGCCTGTGGCCGGATACCATGCTTTGTTGTTTCCGGCCACGCTAGAATTTTTATGGCCATTTCGCCCATTTGTGGGTTTTCATGGTCTCTGGTTTATAAAGCCACCTGTTTTCTTTTTTTTTTCTTTTATTTCAAATACGGTTTTTATAAGGGTAAGAGGAATTTTATTGTAATCTGTTTGAATGGCCCCAGAGAAATGAATGTATAACTGAACACAGTCCAACTGTTGGTACTGTTTCTTTTTTTTTTTAAATATTTTATTTATTTATTTGACAGAGAGAGACACAGTGAAAGAGGGAACACAAGCAGGGGGAGTGGGAGAGGGAGAAGCAGGCTTCCCGCTGAGCAGGGAGCCCAATGCGGGGCTCGATCCCAGGACCCTGGGATCATGACCTGAGCCGAAGGCAGACGTTTAACGACTGAGCCACCCAGGCGCCCCCTGTTGGTACCGTTTCAATGACCAATGTGGACTATTACTAGAGATTTGTGATAGGCCACTTTCAAATGCGCCTGTGGCTACAGTCAGATAAGGAAACACAGAAATTTTAAGAAACGTAGCTAGGGAGTGCATTTTATAAGCGAAGACCCCCTTTCAAAATGCAATGAGATAGGTGGGACTGAGGCTTGGAAACCGGATGGAAGAGAGATTTCTAGAACCTGAAGAGTACTGGAGGGAGTCCAGGGAATCTGATTCTGTTTCTGGTTTGCTCACTAACTCACCGAGTGGCATGGGTTAGGCATTTTTACCTTTCTCGGCCTCATTTCCTCATCTGTACAAAGACAGGATTGGATAACATGAACGCTATGATCCCTTCCAGTTACAAACATCGGTGTTCCAGTAATTTCATAGAGAAAAAAAAATAGAACAATTTTGTTAAAATTGGGTGGCCAGAAAAGGTAAGGATTAGTGCTAAAGGGGAACTGAACTGCCTATTTTTGAGATTTTATAAAAATTAGCTTAGAATGGCTATTTGCGTTGCCAAGTGTCAGTAAATACAGGATCCTGAAACTTGAGCCAACAGTAGTTCTCAGTTCACATTTTACTCTTTATTTTTTCATCTAGTTGAAAAGAAAAAAAGAAAACCCCACATGCTTAAACAGTATTTCACAATTTTCAATTTTTTAAAAATTATTTATTTTATTTTTAAAAAAATTTTATTTATTTGAGATTGAGAGTGAGAGAGAGAGCATGAGTTGGGGGAGGCACAGAGGCAGAGGGAGAAGCAGACTCCCCACTGAGCAGGGAGCCTGATCGATCCCAGGACCTCGGGATCATGACCTGAGCCAAAAGCAGATGCTTAACCGACTGAGCCACCCAGGTGCCCCAATTTTCAATTTTTTAAAATATAACAACCCTTGAGGTCAGACATGGATTGTTATCCTGTTTCTATATTTTCTTTTTTTTTTTTTTTTAAAGATTTTATTTATTTATTTGACAGAGAGAAACAAAGCAAGAGAGGGAACACAAGCAGGGGGGAGTGGGAGAGGGAGAAGCAGGCTTCCCACAGAGCAAGGAGCCCTATGCAGGGCTCGATCCCAGGACCCTGGGATTATGACCTGAGCCAAAGGCAGACGCTTCACGACTGAGCCGCCCAGGCGCCCCTATTGTCCTGTTTCTATAGATGAGGTAAGGAATGTGGGACTCAGAAGTTTAGTGACTGACTCCTGATCATGCATCTAGTGAGTGGTAGAGCTGGGACCTTATCCTAGGCCTCCTGTGCCCAGGACCGGTTCTTCCACCCCCATGTTTTGAAATGTAATAATTATTTCATTGAACAACTGTCTTATACCAGATCTTGTAAAAGCTTTTACTTGTTTGCTCACTACTCTCATTTTCCCCAGACAAGGAAGTTAAGGGACAGAGAGGGGATATATCTTGGTCAACGTTGAACACCTCTTACAAGGCTAGGGCTGAGATCAGATCTCCTGTTTGTCTGACCTTAGCTCCGTTCTCTTAGGGGTGCCTGGCTGGCTCAATTGGTAGCGACCCCTAAGCTTGGAGTCTTGAGTTCAAGCCCCACGTTGGGTGTGGCAATTACTTAAACAAAACAAAACAAGCTCTGTTCTCTTACCAGTATGCCTTTAATTATAACTATATTTGTTAGCCTGCTTCTTCGGCTAAACAAAGCCCTTGCAAAAGTTATTTCCATGAGTACGTGGTAGCAAAGGGCTTGGAAGTAGGAGCTAAAAAGGCAAGGTTAGGCTAAGGTGAGCCACTCCTCTCTCCGAACTGCGCAGCTGCAGCGTCAGCCGTGGCCAGTGCTCACCCATGAGGTGTCCTCTGAAGTGGTGCAGTGTGGTTCCAGAAAAATGTTCAGTTCCGCAGCCTGGAATGTTCTTGCACCAAATGGCCTTCCTGTTTCCCTTCACTCAGCCTCTGTTCAACCATCCCCTCCTCAGAAGGGCCTACCCTAAACACCGTATCCACAAACGCACCCCCAGTGTTCTGACTCCATATTCTATCTCCTTTTCCTCCTTGGCACTTGTTCGCATCAGAGAGACTAAATTTTTGTTTAGTCATTTTTGTCTAGCTCCTTCCACTAGAATATAAGCTCCATATGGGCAGGATTTTTGTCTGGTTTGTTCAATGTTAAATTCACAGCTCCTCGAACAGAGCCAGGTTCATAGCATCTACTCTGTAAATATTTGTTGAATAAAGGAAAGAAGAAAGACTGAAGAGTAAGGAGTTAGGTGTGAACGTGGACAAGTGCCACTAATTCCGGCCAGCTTCTGGAAAACAGAAACAGAGGGTGGGATGGCCATCGTAAGGGCAGTGAAACTTGGACGGGGAAGCAACTTGCCTGAGATCAAACATGGCCGCTCCCCCGACAAGATCAAATGGAACCCTGCAAACCTGAGTGGTAAGGCCCTGGGGGACAGGATATGGTGATGTGCTGGATGGTTAAGAAATGACCGAATGAGATTCTAGTAATGTGTCCGTATCTTTTCACTTCTAGGGTGGTTTTTGCTGTAAGTGATCTGTGGGTAGACTGTGATACTGTGATTTATAAGAAATACATATTTTGTCACTCAGATAACCAAAATATATTTTTCATATATGTATTTGGTCTTTGGCAATTCTTGGCTCACCGATTCCTAAAACGCTTGTAATCTCCTAAGTGATAAAAGCCATCAAGGTATCTTTTGCTATGTTAATGAAGTCACTTTGGGAATGCATCTAAGGATGGGGGGCTGGTGGCCAGTCGAGCGAACCACCTGATTAGAGGGGAGGGGGGAGGGGCTGGAGCTTGACTCTATCACCAATGGCCAGTGATTGAGTCAATGAAGCCTCTGTCAAAGTCCACAAAAGGACTGGGTTTGGAGAGCTTCTGGGTTGGGGAACACGTGGAAATTTGGGGAGAATGGAGTGCCTGCAGAGAGAATGGAAGCTCCGCGCCCCTTCCCTGTACCTTGTCCTGTGCATCTCTTCCATCTGGCTGTTCATCTGTATCTTTATTATATCCTTTAATGAACTGCTACACATTAAATATTCCCGAGTTTGTGTGAGCCACTCTAGCAAATTAATCGAACCGAAGGAGGGGGTTGTTGGAGCCTCTGATTTACACTCGGTCGGTCAGAAGCACAGGTAAAAACCTGGCCTTGCAACTGGCCATGGGAGTGTGTGTGTGTGGTGGGGGGGTAGGGAGGAAGTTCCAGTCTTACAGGACTGAACCCTTAACCTGTGGGATCTGAAGCGATCTTTGGGTAGTGTCAGCATTGAGTTAAATTGTAGGACACCCAGCTGGTGTCGTAGAGAATTGCTTGGTGTGGGGGGAAAACCTCCACACATTTGGGGACCAGAAGTGAAGTATTTGGCAAAGACGATTTCCAGGTGGGAAACGTGGTCTTCTAATGCAGCAACCTATAAAAGTAAACTGTACTACACATATTTTCGAGAAAAAAAGTTTCAGTAAAACTTCAGAAATTTGTTTGGCAATATGGAAACACCTGGGAGTCTTTTTAAAAATTACTGATGTGGGGGCGCCTGGCTGGCTCAGTCGGTAGAACATGCAACTCTTGATCTCGGGGTTGTGAGTTCGAGCCCCATGATGGGTGTAGAGATCACGTAAATAAATTGAGGGGCGCCTGGGTGGCTCAGTCGTTTCAGCATCCGACTCTTAATCTCAGCTCAGGTCTTCATCTCAGGGTCGTGAGTTCACACCCCGCGTGGGGCTCCACGCTGGGCAGAGAGCCCACTTACAAAAAAACAAAATAAAATAAACTTCAAAAAAAACCAAAACTAGGATGCCTGGGTCCTATTTGTAGAGATACAAATGGAATTGTGATGCTGGTGTGCAGACTGGGTTAAGAGTCACCGGCTCGGAACGCAAGAGTAGGAATTTGGGAAGACAAAGTAGGATTCAAAGCACATGTCTCTCACTTGCTAGCTGCTATGGTTTGGGCTAACTTAATCGTTCTGAGCCTCAGTTTCCCCTTTTGTGAAATTAAGGTCCTGGACCCAACAGGAACTTTGTAGGGATGAAATGAGACAAGGTCCATAAACCCTAGAGCCCTGGTGCCTAAAGCACGGAAGCACGTGGTAAGTGACAGCTGCTATTATCGTTCTATCATTACTGTCATGGCAAATAATAGTAATATTATTATGCTGAATAATGATTTTTCCCTCTGTATTTAAAATAATGGCTACTTTGAATTTGTTGTCGAAAACCGACCTCGGGGCTTTGGAGCCAAAATAGAATGCCAAGACAGAGTTTGGGATAAAGAGCAACAAGAGCTTTATTGCGCAAAGGAGGCGGCAGCACCCTGTGGCCTTCAAAACCAGGAGGCCTTCCCGGAGGAAGGGGCCGCTGGGGGGGTGGTTTATTAGGGAAATACAGGATCTAGCCGGTTTTGACAGGAGTTCTGTGCTACCTGCCAGCCTCCTCTGTTCGGCCTTTAGGGTTCCTGAAACAAAAGGCTAAGAAGGGAGGAGGGGAGGTTTGAGGGAGAGTGCCGAAAGGTTACTTTAAAATCGAGCTTCTCTGAAGCCCTGGTGCAGCCATTTTGATTTTTCTTCAGCTCCATGATGTTCAGCCGTTTCAGGCTGAGTGTATGAGGAGTTCCCAAATGGCGCGGCGGGAAGCCATGGGACTGTCTGGGTGTAGGTGTGGGTGTGGGTGTGTGGTGGGGGGGAAGATTGCCTATGGTTGAAGACTGACTGCAGTGCGGAGCAGAGATGCCTGGAGCAGGCCTGCTGAGTAGTTCTGTTCTAGAAAACTCTGAATTCTGTGGGGAGCCAGTTTCTAGAGCGCTTCCTGGGTTACGCGCCACACCAGCAGGTTAAGGTCCTACAGAACGGAAGGGGGGAGCCTGACAAATCTGTTGTCTCCTTTGTCTTGTATTCTTGGAATAGCACAAAGAAAACAGAAACTTTTTTGCATGATAAAAAGCGGCCACTTGACCATCCAGGACCCAAACAAATACTCTACCCTTTTTGCTTTGGGAGCTGGAGGAGCTCGTGGTAGTTGAGCTCGGGGGAAGGGTGTGTGTGGGGGGAGCATGGTAGAGCGATACAATGACTCAGACTTCAAAATGTGCATTTCAGCTGGAGGTGAGAATCTTAAATGTGGAAACATCGGCAACAAAGTTTATTTATTTTTTAGGTTTTTTTAAAAAAAATAATCTCTACACTGAACATGGGGCTGGAGCTCTTGACCCAAGATCGAGAGTCACATGGTCTTCTGTCTGAGCTAGCCAGGTGCCCCAAGCAACAAAGTCTTATTAGTAGAAGTAGTTCAATACTTATTTGTGTTGGTGAAGAATGCATTCACCATGGGGCGCCTGGGTGGTTCAGTCGTTAAGCGTCTGCTTTTGCCTCTGGTCATGATCCTGGAGTCCTGGGATCCAGCCCCGCATCGGGCTCCCTGCTCAGCAAGGAGTCTGCTTCTCCCTCTGCCCACTCATTCTTTCTCTCTCTCAAATAATAAGTAAAACCTTAAAAAAAAAAAAAAATGCATTTACCAAAATATCAAAAAGCTGGAGTTGGCGAATGAAGAGTAAGAAGCAACACAGGATATCTGTGGATACCTTTATTTAGGGCATTCTTCAAAAATAAGGTCCTTTTTAGGCATCAACTATTTTATTTATTTATTTTTTAAAGATTTTATTTATTTTTTGACAGAGAGACAGAGAGAGAGGGAACACAAGCAGGGGGAGTGGGAGAGGGAGAAGCAGGCTTCCCGCTGAGCAGGGAGCCTGATGCGGGGCTCGATCCCAGGACCCTGGGATCATGACCTGAGCTGAAGGCAGACACTTAACGACTGAGCCACCCAGGCACCCCTAACTTCTTGTGTTTTGAGATGGGTACAGGGGCGCCTGGCTAGCTCTGATGGAGGAGCATGAGACTCCCATCTCAGGGTCCTGAGTTCAAGCCCCACCTTGGGGGTGGAGATCACTTAAATAAAAATAAACTTAAAAAAAGAACACAATGGAGCAGAATCGAATTCCAAATGAAAGAGTATATCATCACAGCTTAGAGAATAATTTCCACTAAAATGACTTAAAATTCATTTTGTAAATCATGCTTCTTAGGATATTAGACCTCTGCCTGTAGAAATATTGGAAGAATATTCCTTCCTAATCTAATGGAACCAATTTTCCTAACAGCATCTTCCATAATTTTCCATAGTTATTACTCAAAACATACAAACATAACGCACATTGCTGGCAATACATCTCAAATAGGATGGAAATGAGCTTACACATCTTCCATGTGGGTGATCATATATTTTTCAAATGCCTTTGTGGAAGTGACACGGAAAACTTTGCGAGCCTGTTTTACCAGAGATAAGGAGGAAAGCTGATTAAGACCTTAGACACTTCTTTGTGGAGTATTATAAGGCACAAGATGCTTTTAATTGGGTTTTGCTTCACTTTTTAAAAATAATCCTTTCCATCTCTGTGTTCAGGCAGTCTTTCAGTTTCTTTCAAAATGATGCGCATTTGATCTTTGTTATCAGTGACACATGACAAATAGCCTTTTGTGTCAAATAAAATAATTTGGGAGAAATTGACAGACCTTATTTAGTAAACTCTTCTAATTTGCATATAGTGGTTTCTATTAAACACAGCTACTCATGGCTACGTTGCTAATTGTTAGCAACATCTTATGGGACCTTTAGCCTGGCTGCTGACTGGAACATTTTCAATTACAAATCACTTAAGGTCCCCAACCCTCTGCCTCTCCCCCTCCCCGACTTCAGCGTTAGGATAAATATCTTCCCCTTATTTGGTGCTGATGGAACTTTGCAAGCTTGAGTTAATTTCATCACATTCAGTACTAGAGCAAACGCCTGTCATTTTCCAGCACCCAGAAGAATACCTCGCGTAGGCACGATTGCTCTGCAGCCCACTCAGTAACATGAGTAATGATCTTTAAGTGAACCATATCAGGACTGTAGGGGCTTTGGGTAATTTAGACAAGAAAATTGGAACAAGTGTGCATTTCTCTAAAAAATGTCACTCTGATTTTCTGCTTAGTGGGACTACACAATCCATTAATGCAAAATCCTTTCAGAGGGCCAGAAAGTTGTTTGTTTGTTTTTTTTCACCAAGCCGGGGAGGGTGCATGCCTGGTGCATATGGTCTGTGTGTGCCTGTGTGTGGGTATATATGCGTATCTCCAGACACTGGGATGGTAGATGGGCAGTTTCCTTTCAGACCCATGAATAATATATACTGGACAGAGGAGCACAGATGATCTTTTTCTTTTTTTTCTTTGAAAGCCTAGATGATGTTTTTCTACTGTTTGTTAGGGACACAACATATTCCTGAGATGACCGACTGTTCTTCACACCACCAGCTTCTGATGCTCTGCCAACTTGGAATTAAAACCCTTTAGTGGGAAGGATATTTGTCCTACATTGACTGATACCCTACTCAGCACCTCTGACAAAGAGAGGGAAACCAGGGTTGATTTTTTTTTTTTTCTCCTTTCACAGTGAGTCATTCTAGAAGAAGAAATCTCAAACCCCAAAGAGGAAACCTCAACAGGTAGAGGATCTTGATTAGAGGGGAGAGACTGATAGAGAACTTAAAGATCATTACTCATGTTACTGAGTGGGCTGCAGAGCAATCATGCCTACGCGAGGTATTCTTCTGGGTGCTGGAAAATTTCTAATTGCATTTTTATCTCAAAGATTTAAGTGTTTCTAGTCAGAGGCTAGAAAGAGTAGACCACAGTATTGGGTGACCGTCAGGAGACAGAAGCCAGTGTAGATTTTGGGGGGCTGTAACAGGACCCCTATTACATAAATGAGCTGGAGAAATTGCTAGAAACCATCTCTCTTTGGGGCTGAGAACTATTTCCATTTTCTACATTTCCTCTTGTTTGTTCTCCATAAGGACCTTAGGAAGTGAGCTGTGCCAAAAGCAGTTATCCCCATTTTATAGATGACAAAACTGAGGTCCAGGGAGTTTACGCAAGTCACATAGCTGGTCTGTGGCCCTATCAGGAGTGCTTTTATTTTCAGTTCTTTTGTTGGTTACAGCTGTATCACGAAATAACTTGTGTTTACCTCTGAGTTTTTTATTTTTTATTATTTTTTAAAGATTTTGTTCATTAGAGTGAGAGAGAGAAAGAGCACAAGTAGGGGGAGCAGCAGAGGGAGAGGGAGAAGCAGGCTCCCTGCTGAGCAGGGAGCCTGATGCGGGGCTCGATCCCAGGACCCTGGGATCATGACCTGAGCCCAAGGCAGACGCTTCAACTGAGCCACCCAGGCGCCCCCCTCCTCTGGGTTTTTTAAAAAATTCGATCAAGAAGGATGAGGAACTTTGTCTCCTCCCTGTCCCCATCCTTTCCTGATTTTCATTTATCGGTGTGTAGTAAGCAATGCCTGTTGACTGTGAGGAAGTCACTTGCCTGTGCCCTGCTCTGGTTTTCTCATCTGTAAAGTGACAGTTGGGTCAGATGCGCTCCAAGTTTCCCTTCAGCCCTGATCTTTTATAATTAATGAAGAGCTGATGGGCACAGTCTCCGAATCATTGATACAGTATTTGGTTCTGTTTACTACATAGTTACTGCAGTGGAGATATTACCGCGTTCTGAACATGAATCCATGAAGAGTTAATGCTTAAACCTGGACCTCAGGGTAGCGACTGTGACGTGCACGAGAAAGAATTTTCAGGTTTCTCTGTCCAGTGACCTGCATTAACACAAGTGATCCAGAAAACTGCTGCTCATGCTACATTAGGACGGGACTGCCCCGTCACCGGTGATGCTAAGTGTTCGTGATAATCCCTGAAGGAAAAATGGAAGTACATTTGTCCCTTCGATCCATAATTGGCCTGACACTGAGTCCCAGAGTCCGTGCACACCAAGTCTCTGTCGACTGGTACTAAATGCTGCATGTGTCATCTTCTCAGGCTGTGATGGGGCTGATGTGCCCTTTTTGCCTAGAACTATTTTCGTCCTCTTCGCTTTCAACCTTCATAAAGGGGATAACTCGGACAGATTGCATTGTGCCAGGGCTTAGTTAACGAAGATGTGTTGTCTTTTTCAGAAGCCTGCTAGGGCAAAAAATACCTTGTTAGCCACTTGTATGCTTGATAGGAAACAAAAAAGCCATCTGGCTAATAGCCACGTCACAAATGGCCAGTGTGGTGGGGTGGAAAGAGTACAAGTCAGACTGTTCTGGATTGAAATCCCAGCTCTGACACTTGCAAGGTGTGTGACCTTGGGCAAGCTATTCAGCCTCTCAGAAACCTATTTCCATGTCAAATGAATATGGTAATGCCAATTTCTGAGGGATGTTCTAAAGAGCTTCTAGCATAATACCTGCAACAAAATAGTGCTCAATAAGTGGGAGCTATTTCATTGAGGAAGATACAATGTCATGATAGGGTTTCTGCAGTATCTGGGATATAGCATTCAAACATTTTTAGTTAAATGATAGATTCAACAGTAATATGAAATAGATGGCAGGAAACTGATCACCTCCAAGGGCTTGTGACTTGCTCAACTACCAAGTAAGTTGGCAAAGCCAAGAATCCCACCCACATCTCTGATGCAAGTGCTTGCTAGCAGTGTCTACCTTATTGATCTATAGCTATTTTGTTACCCCCAATTTAGGAGCACTTGTGTTTCCAAAAACCTGTAAATCACTTCTTTGCTCTATGAGGTCCCTTTTCTAAGTAGGGTAAATGGGATAATCTTATTGTTTGTTCATTCAACAGTTTTGAGTAGAAGAGCAGAGAATTTAAAGACATGGATTGGAGGGTCCCTCTGAGGTCACAGCCTCTGCTGAGAGCCTTTATTTGGTGTCTATTTTGGGTATCAATAGATACTTCTAGAATAGCCCTCAGTATTAACTACGACACTGAGGCATCTGCCTTCTATTTTTTAGTAAGCTTACTCTCCCCAAAGAAGAAAAATAACATACATTCTCTCTCTAACGTGCTTGCCAAGATCCATGTTCTTGATTAAACTAGCCCACTTTTCCTGCTGGTAGGAGTAAGGAAAAGGGGATTCTTTTGAACTACACAGGGAGGGGAGCCCCACTTTGGACTTCACAGTAGCTTATTTCTACTAGTTATTCTGTTTCTTTTTTTTTTTTTTTAAGATTTTTATTTTTAAGTCATCTTTACCCCCAACATGGGGCTCGACCCTGCAACCCCAAGATTGAGAGTCCGCCGGCTCTTCCTACTGAGCCAGCCAGGCGCCCCTCTTTGCTTCTTCTTAGCCTGACAACAGGCAGGTTTCACCTGCTGAGCTCACCTATGTTCTGACTGTTGCTAACACTGAACACTCTGGAGCAAGGACCTTAGGCTACTTCCCTGTGGCCATTTGATGAGTCAGCAACAAGGCTTTGATTAGAACTCCGCATTCCTGAGGTCTGATCTTGTACTCACCTCAGTACTAAGACAGATGACAACTGGAAATAACAGGATTCATTTGAAGATTGTGGGTTCTGGGCTTCCAGACCCTGGAGATTAAAAAAAGAAATCCATTAGCTGAACTAGTTAAGATACAAAGTGATAATTGCTTTCTCTGTTGAGTTGAAAAATACTTTCTTTGGGGGCACCTGGGTGGCTCAGTCAGTTAAGCATCCGACTCTTGATCTCAGCTCAGGTCTTGATCTCATGGTTTTAAGTTCAAACCCTGTGTTGGGCCCTACTTAAAAAAAACGAAAAAAAACAAAACCCAAACTTTATTTGGTTTCCATGCTACCCAATACCCAGTGCATTTAAAGGCTTGCCTTCCAGGCTATTCAGCCACTCTAAACCATTTTAGTTGGGTGAATTACTGTCCAAAGAGCTATTTTTTCCAGGTTCTTTCCATATTTCAAGTACTCCTAGTGTTCATAAACATCCCCCGCCCCGCACCATACACACGCACCGTACCCACATCTCATGTTTTGGGGCCCCTGCTCTGTCTGTCCTGGGAAGAGAGTGAATTTTGTCTGTAAGCATGGGGCAGGTTTATTAGGTCAGAATTTATGAGGCTACAAGGGACACGTGGCACTTCGTAAATGGAGGCTAAGAAGGAAGCTTGATGCCTTCAGCCTCAGGTCTGTACAGAAGCTTTCAAGATCTCTTGGGAGCAGCATTCAATGTCCCCTGATGGCTGAGGGCCGCTCCTGTTTAAAATAAAGGCAAGAAAAAAAGGGCTTTTCAGATGAAGACAAGATACTACTCTATTTTTGTGTTCAGTGGCTAGAAATTTCTTTTTTTTTTTTTTTTTAGATTTTATTTATTTATTTGACAGAGAGAGAGACAGCGAGAGAGGGAACACAAGCAGGGGGAGCAGGAGAGGAAGAAGCAGGCTGCCCGCCGAGCAGGGAGCCCGATGTGGGGCTCGATCCCAGGACCCTGAGATCATGACCTGAGCCGAAGGCAGACGCTTAACGACTGAGCCACCCAGGTGCCCAGTGGCTAGAAATTTCTTAAAGCGGAAAGTATATTAAGACAGGAATCAAAAAATACCTATCCCTCCTAGTTAATGACCATTTGCTCTGGGGGGTGGAGGGTGGGGATGGGTGACTAAGGGATCAGCATGAGAATTCTAAGAATGTGTAGCTTGGAGTCAGATAAATGTATGTTTGTTTTTGTTTTTTTAAAGATTTATTCATTTATTTGAGAGAGGGAGAGAGAGAGCGAGCTCGTATGCCCGCCCGTGTGTGTGTGTGTGTGTGTGCGCGCGCGCGCGCAGGCGGGAGGGAGGAGCAGAGGGAGAGGGAGGAACAGAGAAGCAGACTCCCTGCTGAGGCCGGATCACAACCTGGGGCTTGATCTCATGACCCTGAGATCAAGGCCTGAGTCAAAATCAAGAGTTGGGAGGCTCACCCGACTGCGCCACCCAGGCGCCCCAGATAAATTTAGGTTTGTGGAGAGCAGGAAACCTAGCTGTGTGATTTGGGGCAGCCCCATTGTTAGAATCTATGAACATTAGTAGTCAGCTCACATTATTGATGTGACAATTGAATATAACCTATAAAACACCCGAGCACAGTATCCGTCACACAAGAGGAGCTCAGGAAATGGTATCTGTTATGACAATCTGAGTTGCATTGTGGTTCTTCTCCACCCCAAACTACAATGGAGCGGCTTTAAATAAACAGGAATGGGGTTGGAGAAGAGGTGGACACAGCCCATGCTCAGAAGTCTCGTGTGTTCTGAAGTCAGACTACCTGGTTTTGAGGGGAAGCTATGCCAGTTTTCAGCCACATGACCCTGTGCCAGTTTACTTAATTTTTTTTTTAAATTTATTTATTTGACAGAGAGAGACACAGTGAGAGAGGGAACACAAGCAGGGGGAGCGGGAGAGGGAGAAGCAGGCTTCCCGCTGAGCAGGGAGCCGGATGCAGGGCTCGATCCCAGGACCCTGGGACCATGACCTGAGCTGAAGGCAGACGCTTAACGACTGAGCCACCCAGGCGCCCCAGTTTACTTAATTTTCTGAGCCTCAATTTACTCATCTGTAAAATGGGGATATCAGTACCCACCTCGTAGGGTGGTTTGAAGATTTAAAAAGTCCTTATATGTTTTTGGAACAGTACAGGGCAGGGGCGCCTGGCTGGCTCATTAGGTAGAGCATCTGACTTTTTTTTTTTTTTTAAGATTTTATTTTTAAGTAATCTCTATACCCAACATAGGGCTTGAATTCACGATCCTGAGTAAGAGTCGCAGGTTCTGCTGACTGAGCCAGTGCCCCCTGAGCATGTGATTCTTAATCTCAGGGTTGTAAGTTCGAGCCCCACATTGGGTGTAGAGATTACTTAAAAACCTTAAAAAAAAATAATAGTGCAGGACACTAAGCACTCACTCGGTATTTATTACTATTTTCTTGTTATAGAGTTTACATAATCCTCTGTTCTCTGTATCTCAAATATCTTTTTTTACCTATAAAGCACTTAGAATAGTGCCTGGCATGTAGTGGACACTTGGTAAATACTATTTGCTCTTTTTCCCCCCTCACAAATTTATCATTTATTTATTTGGTTAAAAGATTTAACTTCTACTTTTATCTTTATTTTTATTTTTAAAAAATTTTTAAAAATTTTACTATTTGAGAGAGAGAGAGTGCGAGCGCACACGTGGGGGGAAGGGCAGAGGGAGAAGCAGACTCCGCGCTGAGCAGGGAGTCCGACACGGGGCTCGATTCCAGGACCCTGAGATCCTGACCTGAGCCCCCCAGGCAGCCCTGCTTTTATCTTTTTTAAATTGAAATGTTACCTGTTGCCATTTATTGAATGCTTCTACAGCAGGCCCTCTGCTACATGAAGACAACTCTTCGAAGCTGTTACTCACCATTTAGATGAAGAAATCAGGCCCATGTGTGCCTATGGTCTTTAGTTGGTTTCAATGCCCCAGTTTGTCCTTTCTCCCCTAGTGGTTATGTGACAACTGGTGTGTGGCAGTTAGGACTGGAAGCTGGGTTTATTGGACTCCAAACCCCATGTTCATTAAATTATACTGCTTAGCAAATGTTCATTGAATAGGGCAACATACAGGATTAGCAGAGCTTGGATCGAACTTTGAAGTGGAATGGAATTATTCTCTGAATGCCAAGGATTGCCACCCATGTACCGGCAGCTGGTACATACCCAGGGAAACACAAACATTGTGGAGACACCAGACTGAGTCTCGGGTATGGTGGCCCGAGGCTTCTTATCCATCTTCCTAGATTCTGGCCAAGGGAAACAGTGGCTTTGCAAGGCTTTTGCACTTGTTACTTGCTCTGAAGCATTTTGGGTTTGGATCAAGTTAGCTCCCCTTTGTTTTATGCAGAGGCCCGAAGAGAACTACTAATTCCTCGTAGCATTTGCAAAAGAAAAAGAGCTTGAATTGATTACGGACCTGAGCATGGACATTGCACATGGGACTGTGAAACCTCTACTCTGTTACTTTATTGTAACGAGATTGGTTCATTCCTGAATGTGCCTCGGCGGGTTGGTCCCAGCTAGATAAAAAAGGTAAGAAAATCCTTCTGGATTTTGTTTTCAGAGAAGGTGGAACTGTCAGGCTTAAGGAACATTGTGCTGGGGGCGCCTGGGTGGCTCAGTCGGTGGAGCATCCGACTTGATTTCGGCTCAGGTCTTGATCTCAGGGCTGTGGGATTGAGTCCTGCATCGGACTCCCCGCTCAGCATGGAGTCTGCTTGTTTCCCTTTCTGCTGCCTCCCCGCCCCCGCTTGTACTCTCTGGCTCTAAAATAAATGAATCTTTAAAAAAAAATACAGAAGATTGTGCTGGCATTAGCTCCTAAATGGACCCTGGCCTTGGAAGATGTTGAATCTCTGACCTTTACGATGGTGTGGGCATTGAAGAGACCTTCATTTATGAGTCTGTGTGAGTGCCAGTGTCGAGGTTATTGGGAAGCTTTAATCTCCTTGCTGACGCCAGCTACGCTAAATAGAAATTAACCAATGCAACACCAGCATGTAACCTATTACCCTTGAGTACCTGCCCCTTTGAACCACAATGTCACACTTGATTGTCTCGTCTGTAGAATTTCTGGAGTGCCTTGTGCTTTATAGACTTTATATTCATGTCACTCCTAAAACCCATTAATATGGCTATTACTGTTTTCAATATCTCCTTTTTACGAATGAGAAAAATGGAATCTCAGAGGTTGAGTGACTTGACCAGATGACATGGGGAAGAAGTAACAGAATTGGGATTTGAACCTGGACCCAGCTGACTTTTTTAATTTAAGTTTTATTTATTTAAGTGACCTTTACACCTGACATGGGGCTCGAACTCACAACCCCAAGATCAAGAGTCACATGCTCTTTAGACTGAACCAGCCATGTGCCCCTGGACCCATCTGACTTTTATTTTTTTTATTTTTTTAAGGTTTATTTATTTATTTATTTATTTGACACAGAGAGAGAGACAGAAAGCAAGCACAAGCAGGGGGAATGGCAGGCAGGGGAGAAGCAGGCTCCTGGCTGAGCAAGGAGCCCGACGTGGGGCTCAATCCCAGGACCCTGGGATCATGACCTGAGCTGAAGGCAGCTGCTTAACTGACTGAGCCACCCAGGCGCCCCCCCCATCTGACTTTTAAGTACATGATTGCTCTGCGGCACCAGATTGGTGAGGCCTGTCCAGCATACTGGGGGTCACGAAATACTTAGAAGACTTGAGAGTGCTCCCTCACTTTGTTGTGTTCTTGAAATGGCCCTTATTCATTATGGAGCACTATTTAGGATTCATCACCATATGTGATTATTTTTAACTGGTTTATGTAAATGTGGAAAATAGTTTGTGTGATGGGCCCATCTTAGTGTCCTGGACCATAAAATGTTAAAGATGTTCAAGCTTTGAATGTCTACTTAGCCTAGAGGTGATGATTAACAAACATCATAGCTCTAATGATATCACAGATGGAGGATTCTAGAACCTTAAGATCCCTGTTTGGCCTGTGAGGATGAGTGTCCTTCCTGACTCAGGAATCAAAGGCTTTGGAGAGCCTCAGGTCCCAGTGACCTGAACTTTCTATCACCAGGTGGGAACATATAATTGAAGTGTGAGGTGTGTATGTAAGATATTTTGATTGCTTTGGACTTCAGTAATTGGTTTAAAGAGGTCACCACTGGGAGTAATTTCATTAGTCCTACAGAATCCAGAGACTGGTTAACTATTCAGAGTTAGTAAGTTCAGCTGAAGGGAGAAAGGATGTTTCAAGCATGACGGGAGTTGCTAATAACACCTCTTTAAGCTGTCCCACGGATCCTTCCAGAAAAACTTAAGGTATGTATAGAATATCACATGTTTGAGAACACAGCATGGTTACACTTATGGGGCACATTGGCAGGAATAGGAATGTGGGCCAGGAATCATGGATGGGTTAAAAGATTTTCCTTGATGAACTAAGAAAGGAAATAGAACTAAGAACTGTAGGAAGGCATACAGATGCTGATGAAAGCCATTGTTTTATATTTTTATTGAGGTATAATTGCCATAGAACATATTTTATTTTTTTAAAGATTTTATTTATTTAAAGATTTATGTATTCATTTATTTGATAGAGAGTGAGAGTGCACGCAGGGGTAGGGGCAGAGGGAAAGGGAGAAGGAGAGAAGCAGACTCTTTGCTGAATGTGGAGCCCATCGTGGGGCTCGATCCTGTGACCCTGAGATCATGATCTGAGCTGAAATCAAAAGTCAGATGCTTGGGGCGCCTGGGTGGCTCAGTCATTAAGCGTCTGCCTTCGGCTATGGTCATGATCCCAGGGTCCTGGGATGGAGCCCTGCATGGGGCTCTCTGCTCCGCAGGAAGCCTGTTTCTCCCTCCCACTCCCCCTGCTTGTGTTCCCTCTCTCACTGTGTCTCTCTCTGTCAAATAAATAAATAAAATCTTAAAAAAAAAAAGTCAGATGCTTAACTGACTGAGCCACCCAAGTGCCCCTATATTATATTGGTTTTAGATGTATAAAACAATGATTCAATATTCACATGTATTGTGAAATGATCACCACAATAGGCGTAGTTAATGCTCATCATCACACATAGTTACAGCATGTTTTTTTCTTGCGGTGAGAACTTGTAAGATCACTCTCTCAGCAACTTTCAATTTTGTAATTACAGCATTGTTAGCTATAGTCACCATGATGTACATTACATCCCCATGACATTGATTTTATTCCCGGACGTTTGCACCTTTGACCACCTTCACACATTTTACACTCCACCCACCTCCTGCCTCTGGTAACCACCAGTCTGTTCTCTGTCTAGGAGCTGGGTTGTTTTTTTCTTTTTGTGGATTCCACATAGACGTGAAATCATACTGTATTTGTCTTTCCTCTGTCGGACTTATTTCCCTTAGCATAATGCCCTCAAGGTCCATCCATGTTGCAAATGGCAAGATTTGATTTATTTAAGGCTGAATAATATTTCATTGTATGTATGTGTGTGTATATATACATTTTCTTTATTCATTCATCTGTTGATGGACCCTTAGGTTGTTTCCATATCTTGGCTACTGTCAATAATACTGCACTGAACGTGGTGCAGATATCTTTCTGACTCAGTGTTTTTGTTTTCTTCAGAGATATATATATGTATATATCCAGTCATCGAATGATATTATTGTTTACTTTTATTAAAAGCTCCTTTGGGGCGCCTGGGTGGCTCAGTCGTTAAGCGTCTGCCTTCGGCTCAGGTCATGATCCCAGGGTCCTGGGATCGAGCCCTGCATCGGGCTCCCTGCTCCGCGGGAAGCCTGCTTCTCCCTCTCCCCCTCCCCCTGCTTGTGTTCCCTCTCTCGCTGTGTCTCTCTCTCTGTCAAATAAAGAAATAAAATCTTAAAAAATAAAAAGCTCCTTTGGAGGTTGTTTTTTTCTGTTTCTCTCTACTTAGATCTCAGAGTAGAATAGGGTTCTTGAGTATAGATTAGCAATCCCCTGAAATTTTATTTTTATACTTATTTATGTTTATTTGTTTTATTTATTTTTAAAGATTTTATTTATTTTATTATTTTTAAAAAATATTTTATTTATTTGATAGGGAGAGATAACGAGAGCAGGAACACAAGCAGGGGGAGTGGGAGAGGGAGAAGCAGACGAGCAGGACCCCGGGATCATGACTGAGCCAAAGGCAGACGCTTAATGACTGAGCCACCCAGGCGCCCCTGTTTATTTATTTTTAAAGATTTTATTTATTAATTTATTTCACAGAGAGAGCACAAGTAGGCAGAGTGGCAGGCAGAGGGAGAGGGAGAGGGAGAAGCAGACGAGCAGGGAGCCCGATGCGGGGCTCGATCCCAGGACCCTGGGATCATGACCTGAGCCCAAGGCAGATGCTTAACCGGCTGAGCCACCCAGGTGCCCCCATTTTTTATTTATTTTCAAATTTTATTTATTTATTTAATTGAGAAAGAGGAGAGAGTGCTTGTGCACACATGGGCAGAGGGAGAGGAAGAGGCAGACTCCCCACTGAGCAAGGAGACTGACATAGGGCTCGATCCCAGGACCCTGAGATCATGGCTGAAGGCAGACACTTAACCGACTGAGCCACCCAGGTGCCCCCTCTCATTTTTTTCCTTGACTTTTTGTTTCTATTGTATTTTTCCCTTTATCTGCTCAGCCCTGCCATGTACCTCGCATTTTGCCAGTGGCTTTAGGTCTGTAAAAAATTCACTGACATGAAATAGTGTTTCATCTCTGGATGAAAACAACCTTGGTCGTGATACAGATGTTTTATACGAAGATGTGGCTAAGCTTTGCTTTGTTATCAACAGGGTGCATTTCCAAATGATTTGTCTTTGTCTTTGAATACTGAGGTATCCCCTTCCTGATGGCCCTTGTTCCAGAACGATGCTGAAGCTGAATTAGACCCTTGATAGGAGAGAAATACCTATGGTCCTGGTCATGGCGCCCGAAGTAGACCAATTCACAAACTCCCTTGCCTTCTGAGTAAGGTGAATGTCCTCTTTTTGCTGAGGGGTGGTTTACACAGTGATGCTGTATCTCAAGTCTTCGCTGAGCCAAGCATGGTTTGCATATTTGCAGCCATGGGAAAAACCCCAGTCCTTTCTGCATTTTATCAGCTTCTCAGTGGCAAATTTGTGGTATGTTTTTATTCTGCTCTCATCTTTCTTTAGAGCTAATGTAACAGCTGCCAAGCATAGTTCAAACTCTCTATCAATGTGGTGACCATATTTTCCAATTGCAAGTCAGGACACATGGGCTGACAAATTCCAGTGTGCTTAAGGAAACAATGGGATGGAATATTTGAAGTCCAGTGGTATAGACACCATTCTTCGAAAAACAAGCACGTTCAAATTTTGTCAATATGGAAACGTTTGTTAAAACTCCTATTTGTGACAGAGGATGCTAGGCATCACCTCCTGAGCTTTTTTTGCTCCGTTTGAGATTCTGTTGTTCTCCATTGCTGAGATTTCAGGTCAGATGAGACCAGTTTTAACCCCAATAAAGTCCTGGTGAGTTCTGGTTGTTCATTGTTTCCGGTTCTGTAGCCACTTTGCCACAGAAACTGTGCATTGTGAGAGTAGTGTGTTTGTGTGAAGATAATGCAAGGAAGGCGCCATATTGAATTGCTGCTCATATAACCGTAAAGGTCTTGACATGTGGCTTATGTAATTAGTATCTTTACTTAGTGCTCATATTTCATATGTGAAATTTTGGGAGACATGTGCCTTCGAAGAGTCTTACAATCTCCTGGACTGATAGGGAATAAAGTGGCCAACATTCAGGAGGGTGTGAAGAAGGAGCTTTCTTAAATGCAAATGGCAGGGAAAATGCTTCCTTAGAGAGAAGCCATTATTATTATGGAAAAGGCTCTTTCCATCTCAGGTCCAAGGTCACTCAGACCACTAGGAGAGCCTGAGTGCGTAAGAGGTTTGTTTATTTATTATTTTAATTTAAATTTTAGTTTGTTAACATACACTGCACTATTGGTTTCTGGAGTAGAATTCGGTGATTCATCACTTACATACAGCCCCCAGGGCTTGTCATAACGGGTGCCCTCCTTGCTACCCCTCACCCATCTAGCCCACCCCCCCCACCGACCTCCCTCCATCAACCCTCACTTTGTTCTCTATAGTTAAGAGTCTCCTAGAGGGGGCGCCTGGGTGTCTTAGTCTGTTAAGTGTCCGACTTTTGATTTTGGCTCAGGTTAGGATCTCAAGGTTGTGAGATTGAGCTTTGCGGCAGGCTCCATGCCCAAGATTCACTCTCCCTTTCCCTTTGCCCCTGCCCAACCTCAGAAAAAAAAAAAAAAGTCCTTGACTACTAATGACATCTTCTCTAAAAAAAAAAAAAAAGTCTCTCATGGTTTGTTTCCCTCTCTCCTTTTTTTCTTTTCGTCCTTCTGATATGTTCGTCTATTTTCTTTCTTAAATTCCTGCATAAGAGGATTAAATGCATAGTTGGACCTTCTATAAATGTTGTGAAGGTGTTCTTAGAAAACAGGAGTATTTGAAAATTTTAATGTAGTGTGAACCCTGAATGTAAAACAGTTTCTTTTTCCTACTTGACAAAGTGAAGTCTCTTTTCCCCTCCTAGGAGTGTTTCTTTCTCTTGAAACAAAGAACCAAAGGTCCCTGGCTCCTTGAAGGTCAGGGTGGCAGCTGAGATGACAGTGGGACTCCATTTACTCCCTTTCCTCAGCTGTGGGGATCCGAAGGTGCTATTACTCCCCTGAGTTTGTAGTTGTCACTGTGTTAACTCTGGATGAAAATTTTGTTTTCCTGAACAAAGCAAAAGAAATGGGAAAGAGTGGAAGTGTTTTTACATTTCTGGTTTAACCGGTGATCCTGATCAACCAGAGTCAATGCTCATCTCCTAAAAGTTGCCTCAGAAATCAGGTTGAGATGGTAACTTCCATTGCTGAGTCCTTTTTTTTTAAGATTTTATTTATTTATTTATTTTAGAGAGAGAGTGTGAGCTGGGAGAGAAGAGGGAGGGGGAAAGAATCTTTAAACAGACTCCGCACTGAGCGTGGAGCCCAGTGCAGGGTTCAATCCTCCCACCCCGAGATCATGACCTGAGCCAAAATGAAGAGTCTGACACTCAACCCACTGAGCCACCCACATTCCCCTTTCATTGCTGAGTTCTAGATAGAAATAGCTCTTATAAACTCTTAACTTTAACTCTTAAAATTAGTCCATTGGTGGGGCGCTTGGCTGGCTCAGCTGGTAGAGCGTGTGACTCCTGATCTTGGGGTTGTGAGTTTGAGCCCCACATTGGGGGATGGAGTTTACTTAGGAAAAAGCTAGTCTGGGGCACCTGGGTGGCTCAGTCTGTTAAGCGTCTGCCTTGGGCTCCGGTCATGATCTCAGAGTCCTGGGGTCGAGCCCCATGTGGGGCTCCCTGCTCAGTAGGGAGCTTGCTTCTCCCTCTTCCCCTGCTGCTCCCCCTGCTTGTGCTCTCTCTCTCACTCTCTCAAATAAATAAACTCTTGAAAAAAAATAAAAAGAAAGAAAAAAACGTAGTCCATTGGGACCAAGAAGGGTCTCCTCTTGTCCCAAAAGAAAGGTGAGATGATTCTAGTGACAAACGCTGTAACATCTCTGAGCACTCTCGAGTTTGTGACTCGGCATTTGTAGCAGGGAATCCTCCTCTTGTTTGCTCCACCACAAGGTGTTCCTGGTTAAAGCCAATACAAGCTTGCAGAGCCTTGTTTGTAGGATCTAGATCCACACTATTAGAGATCCCTAAATCCTCTATCACCTCTAGAAGAACGTGGCTTGAAGCCCAGATTGTGATGTACCTGAAGTGAAATGCAGTGTCCTCTAATTTTCCCGTCCTTTGTTCTTTTTTGCTCAGTCATCCTTTTCTTCATTTAAAACGTATTTATTGAGCTTTCACTATTTGTGAGGCCTTGTGCTAGGCATTGAGAATACCAGTGGTGAACAAAGCAAGATCTTAATTTTCACAAAGCAGCCACATAGAGTATTGGTTAGGAACTTGGCGATCTGACTGCCCAGGTTCAAATCCTGACATTGCTACTTAAACTGCTGTTTGATGGAAGGTAGGTCACTAAGCCTCTCTGGGCCCTAGCTTCTGCATCTGTAAAATGGGAAGATATATACTTCTAGATCATGGTAAGTAAAGGGAGGGAATAGGTTGATGAATCCAGTATCCTGATACTGTTTATATCTTGTCATAACATTTTCTTTAAAAAAATTTTTTTTCTGTTCAGTTGAGTTTGTTTATTTAAGTTTTTATTTAAATTCCAGTTATCCAGTTAGATAACATACAGTGTAATATTAGTTTCAGGTGTATGATATAGTGATTCAACAATTCCATACAACACCCAGTGCTCATCAGGACAAGTACACTCCTTAATCTCCTTCACCTATTTCCCCCATCCCCCCACCCCTTCCCCTCTGGTGTCCATCAGTTTGTTCTCTGTAGTTAAGAGTCTGTTTCTTGGTTTGTCTCTCTCTCTTTTTTTTTTTCCCCTTATGATCATTTGTCTTCTTTCTTAAATTCCACATATGAGTGAAATCATATGGTATTTGTCTTTCTCTGACTGACTTGTTTTGCTTAGCATAATACTCTCTAGCTCCATCCACGTCATTGCAAATGGCAAGATTTTGTTCATTTTTTATGGTAATATTCCATTGTATATATATGCCACATCTTCTTTATCCATTCATAAGTTGATGGACACTTGGGCTGTTTCCAAGGTTTGGCTATTGTATATAATGCTGCTATAAACATTGGGGTGTATGTATCCCTTTGAATCTGTATTTTTGTATCCTTTATGTAAATACCTAGTAGTGCAATTATTGGGTTGTAGGGTAGTTCTAGTTTAACATTTTGAGGAAGCTCCGTACTGTTTTCCAGAGTGGTTGCCCCAGTTTGCATTCCCACCAACAGTGTAGGAGGGCTCTCCTTTCTCCACATCCTTGCCAACAGCAGTTGTTTCTTGTGTTGTTGATTTTAGCCATTCTGACAGGTGTGAGGTGATAAAACTTTAAAAAAAATTTTTTTTCTGTTCAGTTGACTTCATTTATTTTTAATTTATTTTTTTAAGTAGGCTCCACACCCAATGTGGGGCTCGAACTCACGACCCTGAGATCAAGTGTCACATGCGCTACCAACTGAGCCCCTTGTCATAACATTTTCCTGGGAAAAAATTTTACAAGATCATTTGTACTACGCCATTGAACAATCTTAACACATTTACATTTCTACAAAAAGCAAAGTTCACATTAGCTATAAATCCGTTGTTAAATTTTATTGCCCTCTGGAGTCATCTTGGAGTCATTCCCATCACCGGAATCCAGGGCTGCTGCTGGAGTTCCAGCTGTCACCTCCATTTTCCGGGCCGAAGAATGGACACAGAAAGGGGAATGGCGGTGTCCTCTGTCTTTCCAGGAGACTTCCTAAAAGTTTCATGTAATGTGTTTGCTTACATCTTACTCTCGAATTTAGGTGCCTGACTTCACCTAGCTGCAAGGGAGCCTGGGCAATGTAGTATTCGGTGTTGAAGCTGCTCGGCTAACCGCTGAGTTTCTCTTTACTGAAGAAGAAGGGGAGAATGGTCATTGGGAAGCACCTGGCCATGTTTGCCACAGCACCAATCTACTTCTTGGTGCAAATTCTTACCCACATTTGTGGCTTTCCCTTTTCTCACTTTGGGACTATCACTAAGACTCCCCTTCTTTTCAGTATTTGTAACTAGGTGGGATTTTTGGTTCCATTGAAATGAACATCTCACATCGAGTGCTTAATCTATGTTGAGCACTGCACAATTATGCGTGATGTTGCCTCTGTTATCATCCCCATTTTAAGGATGAGGACATTGAGGCACAGAGAGGCTAGATAACTTCCTCTGTGGTGGCAGACTCAGGATTCAAAGGCGAGCAGTTTGAAGGCAAGCACTGCTTGATTTGCTTAGAGTTGGGGACAGGGAAGAGGGAAGAGGAGGAAGGGAGGAGAGCCGGGCACTGTAAGAGCAGCATGGCTTTCCTATGAAATGTGTGTAAGTTCCCCATTCATAACAAATGGACCCTGTGTATAGCAGAAGACTTGAAATATTTGATTTGATACAGATACATTTTTTATGGACTGAATTGGTTTGCCATTCAAGGACCCTCACAATCGGCCTCTGCTTTTCATATCTACCTTAACTCATACCACCCAGTATGACATCATGATTTTATTTATTTATTTGAGACAGAGACAGAGCGAGCAGGAGCTGAGTGTGGAGCCCGACATGGGGCTCCGTTTTGTGACTGGAGCCGAAATCAAGAGTCCTACACTTAACCAACTGAGCCACCCAGATGCCCTGAAAAGAAGTTTTAGAAATAGGCAAGTTTGGGTTTGTTCACTGCCTCTTCCACTATGTGGCTTTGGGCGACTTACCTACCTCTTTGTATCTGAATTTTATTTTTCTGTAAAACAAATGATAGGGGCGCCTGTGTGGCTCAGTTGGTTGAGCGTCTGCCTTCAGCTCAGGGCATGATCTCGGGGTCCTGGGATCGAGCCCCGCATCGGGCTCCTTGCTCAGTGCAGAGCCTGCTTCTCTCTATCCCTCTGCCCCATCCCCTCCATGCATTCTCTCTCTCGAATAAAATCTTTAAAAGAAAACAAAACAAAAAAAACCCCACCAGGAATAATAATGCCTACCTTAGGCAGTTGCTGAGTGTACCTGAGACAGTGTAGGCCTTCCTTTCTCCCGTCGGCTTGTTTTCCTTCTTCCCTTTCCCCACCCTCACCCCCTTTCCCCTTTTTGGGGGTGCTCTAGACATACTGGTTTAGTTACTCTTCTTGAAGCATCATCTGCTCTTGCCAACCTCTTTGCCATTGGTTTCATCATTGCCCTTTCCTGAAATGCCCCCATTTGCTTCTCTTGTTGTAGACTGGCATCTCTTGAAGGACAAAGTCTGCCCATCAGAACGTTTGTTCAGTTTGCACAGTGTTTATTGCCTGCTTTTAAATGGGGCATGCTCGGATTCATTCAGCTGATATCCCATCGCTTGCTGTTTTCTTTTTGTTTTTTGAAAGATTTTATTTATTTATATAACAGAGAGAGACAGTGAGAGAGGGAACACAAGCAGAGGGAGTGGGAGAGGGAGAAGCAGGCTTCCTGCAGAGCTCCCCCCACCTCGTTTAAGTCCTGCTCATCTTTCAAGGGCCATCTCAAATTCCTTCTCTCCTACGAAAATCTTCCTTGATCTGAACGTAACCTGAAATTTCTTGCTTCACTCCTCTTTTTTTTTTTCTCTTAAAGCGCATGAAATGTATTTCTTCCTCTGCTGTGTGGTAATGGCATGTGTGAATCTTACTGAGGCGCTCACTGAAGTCCAAGGTCCTTCAGGACAGGGATCTTGTCTTACTCATCTTTGCAGCCTCCTTGCAGCTGTCTTGCTCATGTGAGGTAGGAACTTAGAGGCTCATTTGACTAGTCCATGAAATCGTCCTTGCTATAAAGCTGAACTACAGAAGTTCACTAAAAACAAAAAACAAACAAAAAACAGAAAAAGTACTTTCTAGAAATACATTTTATTTATTTCCTTTATTTTTTTAAAATATTTTATTTATTTATTTGATAGAGTGAGTGATAGCACAAGCAGGGGGAGCAGCAGAGGGAGAGGGAGAAGCAGACTCCCCGCTGAGCAGGGAGCCCGATGTGGGGCTCGATCCCAGGACCCCAGGATCATGACCTGAGCCGAAGGCAGACACTTAACCAACGACAGACGCTTAACTGACTGAGCCACCCAGGCACCCCAGAAATGTGTTTTAGAAATGCATAGTAACATGTTTTGGTAAGAATTCAAGAAGTGTCCAACCAGATCATTTCCTGGGAAAGACGGAAAGTAGATTTTCCCCTCAATCCGCCATGCTGGCATGGGATCTGTAATTCTTTAGTTTTGCTTCCAAATCAGTATTGATGTCAGTCGCTGAGAAGTCTTGGCTTGTGCTAAATTTCATATTCAACAGGATGGGCTTTGAAAAGTAAATGGAGTGCAAACCCATAAACTGGGAAGCTCTAAAATGAATGTGCATGGTTAGTGTATTCAGTGACTAATTAAGGTAAGGTTTATGGCCGTTTAGCTCTTTCACCCTGAAGAAATTTCAAGACCAGTCATGCACCACTTCCTATTGACGAGTGGGAGGCCAGCAGGTCAGCGAGCTGACGTCACTGAGGGGTCTGGTTCTGTCATAGGTGGGTTGATAGATGGGCTTGAGGCTTGAAGAATAATTATTCTCAGTGGGTCATTTGGTTTCCATTGGTGATCCAGAAAGGCTGGAATGGACTCCATACAGTCCATAGGAACCTTTGAGGAAATTGGGAAATCATTGCTGGATTTCAAAGCCACGTGCTAATAAAAACTGGTTGAGGCTTTTGCAGCAATAAAAGGAATCATTTAGAGCCTCCAGCAAACAAAGGAGGCCAAGCTGAATTGTGGTGCCCCAGCTTCCCTGTCCTTTGTGGCTTTGGTGCTGATCGTGACCTTCACCACCAGGGACCAGGGCCTCCAAATTCTCCACTTCCACCCTCATCGAGAGAAGACTGAAAAGGTCTGTGTTGCACATTGTGGGCAATAGCCACCCCCCCCGCAAAATGTAGAAACACCTACAGATCCATCAGTAAGGAATTAGATAATTTACTTAGGTTGCAACCAGAAGCTAAGCAGCTCTTTCAAAAGAAGATAGATCTATGCATATGTTCAGCGACTTCTGAGGTACATCATTAAATGAGAGCAAACTGTAGAATACAATACACATTTGTAAAAAAAAAAATATATATATATATATATATGTAGGGGCACTTGGGTGGCTCAGTTGGTTAAGTGTCTGACTTCAGCTCAGGTCATGATCTCGGGGTCCTGGGATCGAGCCCTGCATCGGTCTCCCTGCTCAGCAGGAAGTCTGCTTCTCCCTCTCCCTCTGCCCCTCCCTCCCACAGTCCTCATCCTCTCTCTCAAATAAATAAATAAAATAATATATATATATATATATACACACATGCTCACTTTGTGTATGTACTCACAGACGCCCAGGGGATGTTTAGCAAAGGCCGTCAATTCTTTATCTGGTGGCAGGTGTAGGTGGGGTTTGTAGGGAAAGTTGCCTTTTTATTTTATATTTTTCCTTGTTTTGTTTTTATAACAAATGTGCGTTACATTACTATAGTAAGTAGATCTTTCCTTAAAAAGGAAACCAAAAGTCCTTTTCGATGTCCTCTGGTCACACTGAGCTGCAAGTTGACTTGACAAGAGTTCTGAATATCGATCGCCCTTGGGAGGGGGGCGGGGGGTGTGGTGTGGGATTTCTTCAGGTATCAGAGCCTTAACCTGACGAGATAGGATGTTGATGATGGGATTCCAGCTAGTTATTGGTAAAGTGAAACTAGAGATTCCATGAGCCCTCCTTTAAGGGTTCTTGTGGGGCCAGTGATTTCACACCAGCCGCCCCCAAGTCTGTGAGGAGTAGTGGAGGCCCAGCAGATGTCAGCAGGTGTGCCCACAAGCAGCGGGGAGGGGCAGAGGGAGAGGGAGAAGCAGACTCCCCGATGAGCAGGGAGCCCGAGGAGGTCTCCATCCCAGGACCCTGGGATCATAACCTGAGCTGAAGGCAGGCGCTTAACTGGCTGAGTCACCCAGGCACCCCTCCCCCACTTTTGCCTGCTCTTCTGGTACCAGGGTTTCAACTAGGATTTCATTTGGGGGGAAAAAAGATTCTGCTGATTAATGAAAGTTTATAAACCACGGCGCTACACCACAGTTAAGTATAAAATAGGTAGAAGAAGAAAATACCCTCCTTTTGTGGATGAGGCATCGAGGGTCCAAGAGTTGAGTGAAGTTGCTTCAGGATAGATGTGGGGTCCATCACAGAGGCATGACTTAGAGTCCTTAGTTTGGTGATCTTTCCACCACGTCCTATTGCCTCCCGTTGGTGGCTCAGAGGAGCTCTTTTTGGTGAGCTCAGGAATACAACTGAATTAAGAAACGTTGAAAGATCCAGGGTAGATTTTTTTTTTTTAAAGATTTTTTAATTTTTTATTTGACAGAGAGAGCACAAGGAGCGGGAGCGGCAGGGAGAGGGAGAGGGAGAAGCAGGCTCCTTGCTCAGCAGGGAGCCCGATGTGGGGCTCGATCCCAGGACCCCGGAATCATGACCTGGCGGAAGGCAGACACTTAACCGTCTGAGCCACCCAGATGCCCCCAGGGTAGTTTTGAAAGGCATGGTCTTCTTATTACCACATCGCCTAGATTGACCACTTCTTCATGAGCCTGGTGTGGAGGTGGGCAGGGCCTGGGAGGCCAGCAGAGAACACTTGCTTTGGTGTGTGTCTGTTTCAGTTACCAGGGAAAAGTTAACAGGAAGTTCTCATTGTGGATTGGTAGCCTAGACTGGGAGGTGATCTTCCCCATACTCCGTGGCACTGGGCCACTTATGTCCTGGGTAGATTGAAACAGATAGTGTGTCCCGTGGTTGTACTTTATTTTTTCTTTTTAAGATTTTATTTATTTGAGAGAGAGTGAGAGAGAGCATGAGTGGGTGGGGTAGAAGCAGACCCCTAGCTGAGCAGGGAGCCTGATGCGGGGCTCGATCCCAGGACCCCAAGATCATGACCTGAGCTGAAGGTAGACGCTTAACCGACTGAGCCACCCAGGTGCCCCTATTTTTTATTTTTTTAAGTAAGCTAGTGCTCACTTCAGTACAAATACTATTCTTTTTAAGATTTTATTTATTTATTTGACAGAGAGAGACACAGCAAGAGAGGGAACACGAGCAGGGGGAGTGGGAGAGAGAGAAGCAGGCCCCTCTTGGAGCAGGGAGCCTGATGCGGGGCTTGATCCCAGGACCCCGGGATCATGACCCTAGCCGAAGGCATATGCCCAATGACTGAGCCACCCAGGCGCCCCATGTATACTATTTTTTAAGTAAGCTCTAAGCCCAACTTGGGGCTCAAACTCACGACCCCATGAACAAGAGTCACATGCTCTACCTTCGGAGCCAGCCAGGCGCCCCTCCCCTCATGGTTGTACCCCAGATGGTTGATGCCTTGACTCCCATATGTCTCGACCAGCACCCAAAATATATGTCCTGAAACACTGCTAAGGCCTAAAGGCAGAGACAAGAACAGTTTTTGGTTACAAGGGAAGAGCTATGAATGGTACATATCTGAGTGGCTCCTTTAAGATAGCAGGAGGTCAAAAGCAGTTTACGGTTTATAGGAGAAAAACGTACCGAGTTAATGGCCTTATCCATAACCCATGCGCTGGTGCCTTCATACCTGACTGATCTTGTGTGGTTTCCAATCTCGGTTCCCTTCCCGCATCGTGGCCTTTGGAACATCCTAGAAGGTCTCTTGGTACATTTGTAAGAATTCTTTTATGAGCCTTTTCTTCTGCCCTTCATTTTGCCCCTAGTCTGGGGTCTGTTGTCTTCTGCTTAGAGCTAGTCTGCTAAGGTCCCTTCATGTCCATTTATGTCTATTCTCAGGGCCAGGCCATGTTTGCTGGTGAGTCATCACATTGCTTTTCATTTGGAAGTAATTTTAATAGCCCCAGGTGGATATATATATATATATTTTTTTTTTTTTTCATTTTATTTCTAGCAGAAACCCTCAAAAATCAATAGTTGAAAACAGAGGTAATGTTTATTCTATTAGTATGGGCTTCTCTTACTCCATTGTCCCAGTGGCCACTCGTGTTGGGGGAAGGCTGAGTGAACGATGCTTTTCCTTTGGCGTGGTTCATCCAGAGATCAGCATGGCTCAGATGAGTTTGCAGTTCTGTGAGGGACGGATTACCTCCAGCTGGAGCTACTTTTAAGATACGGAGACCAGCTCATGAAAGCTGGTTAGTCTGTCATGAGCAATTCAAACTCTGGCCATGAGAATAGATCCTGATGCGGGGCTCAATCCCATGACCCTGAGATCATGCCCAGAGCTGAAATCAAGGGTCAGACGTTTAACCAACTGCGCCACGCAGGTGCCCCCTGTCCCTTTTCGATCTGCACCTTTCTGCTACGACTAGAGTTCATACGCTTTTTCTGGGCACGTGTCTCCTAGTTTCTCTTTCTGCCTCCAGTCTCCCTTTTACAATAGATTCTCCACTGTACTGCCGGATTCATCTTCCAAAATCCATGTTTAATCATAGCTCCCCCCTCGCTCTGAAGTCTTCAGTAACTCCCTGGTACCTATTGAATCAAGTCCCAACTCCTTGGCCTGGTATCTAAAAGTCTTTGTGATTTCCTTTCAAGATTTTCATCCTCTTTCTCCTAATATTCTTTTTTTTTAGATTTTATTTTTAAGTAATCTCCACTCCCAACATGGGGCTCAAACTCAAAACCGCAAGATCCAAGAGTTGTACGCTCCACCGACTGAGCCAGCCAGGCACCCCTCTCCTAATATTCTTTAATATTCTATTCATCCTGTAACATTTCGCCTCTGCAAATGTCTTACTGTTTCTTAGAGCCTTTAGGATTTTGTCATTTCCCCAGCTTTTTTGTTTTCAAGCATCGAAATTCAGTGTCCTTAGGACCCAATTTAAATGCCATTTTCCCCCATTAAGCTTTCTGATCTCTCCCTTGGGGGCATCTGTTTGGCAAGGATCTGGTGAAGGGTACTCAAGCCTTACGTGGTGGTTGAGTGAGCTGACTACTCAGATCTTTTTTAATCCTATTCATTTTTCTAAGCTGTGCTTCTTTTTTTTAAAAAAAAGATATTTATTTATCTGAGAGAGAGCCAGAGAGAGAGCACAAGCAGGGGGAGCAGCAGAGGAGAGGGAGAAGCAGGCTTCCCGCTGAGCAGGGAGCCCGACTCTGGGCTCGATCCCAGGACCCTGGGATCATGACCTGAGCCGAAGGCAGCCGCCCTACCGACTGAGCCACCCAGGCGCCCCTCTAAGCTGTGCTTCTTGAATAAAATATGAAGTGTGAAGACTCTTAATGTTGATAAAACAAAGAATGCCTTCCACCTCGGGTTCTTTCCGGCATCTCCTCTCTCCTCCCAACTTGACTTCCCACGCTCTCTGTTCCTACTGGCAGAGAACCTTAGTGTTTCCACCAAAAAGGCAGTCAAGCTGGGGACTTTGGAGCAGACAGGATGCATTTCAACATTGCTCTGAGAAGAAAAATGGCGCCAGTCTGTTGGCCTGGCACGCCATCACAAAACAATTTTTAATCACTATAATTGCTCTTTACTCTATATTCCTCAAGCATTTTGTGCCATTCTTCAACTACCATTTTGCCCTCCTACCTCCTTCATGGACACATCTTTCTCTCTAGACTTAAAGCCTTTTGAAGGCAGAGACCTTTTCTTTTTTTTTTTTTTTTAATGATTTTATTTATTTATTTGACAGAGAGAGACACAGCGAGAGAGGGAACACAAGCAAGGGGGAGTGGGAGAGGGAGAAGCGGGCTTCCCGCCGAGCAGGGAGCCCGATGCGGGGCTCGATCCCAGGACCCTGGGATTATGACCTGAGCCGAAGGCAGACGCTTAACCGACTGAGCCACCCAGGCGCCCAGAGACCTTTTCTTATTTATCATTTTGTTCCCCATAGTGCTTATGGGTGCTCAATGTCTGGTGACTTGAATTGACAGTGGATAAAGAAGGAGCTCTTGAGGGTTTGTTTTTTTTTTCCCTATTATCAGGCAGAAGGTACAAAATAAAGGCTTGCGTGATCCCTACCCATCGTCTGTCCCTGCAGCCATTGTGACGTTCCCTTTGGTGGCTGGGCAGTAACCTGTCTCCTAGTGTGACGGAAAGACTTTGATTTCTGGCAGAGCAGCTCTTGGCTTTGTATGGCAATTTCACGGAGTTCCGAGGAGGGAGAGCAATTTCAGAAAGAATGATTTGTTTGATTTCCATTCTAAGCAGGGAAAGCAAATAGCAGTAAAGCATAACGCAGCCATGACCCTTCACTAGGAATCCTATAGCCGTGTGACATGCAACTCTAACAAAGTCCCATGGGCATGGGTGGGGTACAGCCCCAGCAGCAAGCCCAGACATCTGAGAGAACTGTCACCGTTGACAGGCTGGGGGCGGGGAGGGGGTATCAGAACGAGCAAACAGGACTTTGTGGAGTCTGCCTTCGTAGACGCATTTTGCAGGACAGTTGGGGGGTAGCTGGAAGAGTAGCTGGGCCAAGCATGGAGAGCCATGGAAGCCAAGTTTGCCATGGAAGCCAGTGTTACCAAATTAGGTAGCATTGGTGTTTTTATTTTACCTGTAGCTCTGATCACAGGGGCCAGGTCTTCTTCTCCCTTGCTTGTCCCCCTTTCTTTCTCTGGATTCTGGAGGGTAAGGGATATGCTCAAGAGAGCAAGGACACTTTTCCTTCAGATCTATGAACTCTCATATATATCTGTATGAGGCTTAGAGGCTCAACAAACACCAGTTTGAAATACTCAATTTTTATTTTTATTTATTTTTATTTTTTATTTATTTTTTAAAGAGTTTATTTATTTGACAGAGAGACACAGAGAGGGAACACAAGCAGGGGGAGCTGAAGAGGAGAAGCAGGCTCCCCGCTGAGCAGGGAGCCTGATGTGGGGCTCGATCCCAGGACCCTGGGACCATGACCTGAGCCGAAGGCAGACGCTTAATGACTGAGCCACCCAGGCACCCCTATTTTTATTTTTTTAAAATTTTTAAAAAGATTTTATTTGAGAGAGAGAGCATGAGCAGGGTGAGGGGCAGAGGGAGAGGGAGAAGCAGACTCCTCGCTGAGTAGGGAGCCCGATGAGGGGCTCGATCCCAGGACCCTGAGATCATGACCTGAGCCAAAGGCAGATGCTTCACTGACTGAGCCACCCAGGTGCCCCCGAAATACTGAATTTTTAAATGAGGTTGAAGCCCACCCTTGGAGGTAGTAGTAGTAAAGAACCGTGCGATTGTAGAGATATTGACTCATACAACCAACGTAGAGACAAAATATTGTGGGTCAGACTAGCCATAGGGAGAAAAGATGTAGTTTTAGTATAATCGATGATAGGAATTAAAGGAAAGAATAGGCCAATGGGAAGAGAATAGCCAGCATGGAAGCCTAGACTAGCCAGGGCCAGAGGGACTCAGACAGATCCTAGGGGTGTATGCCCATTCCAGGCACTGGGAAGGCCTTTTCCTCAATTGGGAGGTAGTAGGCCTGACTATGGCCTGGGTAAAATATCCTTGAGGAACAGCATCTACTCTGAACGCCAAGTCCATGCACATCCTACAATTTGAGCCTGTGGTACCTTAATAGCAAGAAGAGGTTTGGACAGTACATACCTCCCCCCCTTTGGTCTCTCTAAGGGATACTCCCTAAATGAATGAACACACCATCTTCTGGTTACCATAGCCATCTCTTGGGACGTTGGTAGTATGAGTCCGTGTTCTTGGGTCTGACCCACTTGGAAGTACACACGAGATTGAGTTTCCAGACATGGAAGTCCAAGGAACAAGCTCTGAACTATGGTGCATTTGCCAGAGGTTCCCTGAAAAGCCTTTTGGCTGGCTGGCTTGTCAGCTCTCCCCTTGGACACTCCTCCACCTCATGGCCACCCTTCTCCAGTTACAGTGAGGGAATTGATGAGCTTCTTCGCACTATCTTCTGGCAGACTGGAGAGGCTTCGGATTCCAGCACGTGCCTCCTCCACGCTCTCCACCCCCATCCGTTGCTGTTGGGTGTGTTCATCTTGTTTGCCCATTTCCTCTTGCATTTTGCAAATGCCTCAGCTGTGTTTGTGTCTTTCCCTTTCCTCAGTTCAGAGCAATCTGTTCATTTTGACGAGCCAGCAGCTTCCACAGTGTGCTAGGAAACAGGGTCTGGGTAACCAGAGACTTGGGTTCCCCCCCCAACCCTTTGCAATTATGTCAGGGAGGGTCAAGGGTTGGGAGAAAGCCATTCACTTAAATCCAGTGTGTTTTGTTCTGCTAAACTGTCATTGTCTTTTTATCCCTCTAATCTATTGTTAGGATAAGAGAGACACTACTTTGCATTCTCATTCTGTGCCTTTTTCTCCCCCTACGATTTTTTTAATTATGCCATTTAAAAATGTGTGCTGCATTATCTAATGTGGTTTATATTATCTGTTGACAATTTTACCTGAATGGACCCATTTAGAATATTTTTTGTGAAAGTCAGTGGGGAAACAAAAGTTTTCTATTTAGAAACTTGACGTTATGTGTTGAATTGTATCCTCCCCAAATTCCTATGTTCAAGTCCTAACTCTCAGTACCTCAGAATGTGACCTTATTCGGAAATAGGGTCACTGCAAATGTAATTAGTGAATAGGGTCATATTGGAGTAGGGTCGGCCCCAATTCAACGAGTGGTATCCTTATGAAAAGGGGGAATTTGGAGGGGCTCCTGGCTGGCTCAGTCTGTACCACGTGCAGCTCTTGACCTTGGGGTTGTGAGTTTGAGCCCCACGTTGGGTGTAGAGATTACCTAAAAATAAAATCTTAAAAAAAAAAGTGGTGAGGATTTGGAGACAGACTTACGGGAAGGAGCACCATGTGAAGGGAAAGGCAGAAATCAGGGTGCTGTTTCTACAAACCAAAGAACACCAAAGCTACCAGGAGCTAGAAGAGAGGCATGAGACGGATTTTCTCTCAGAGCCCTGAGAAGGAAGCAATCCTGGGGCGCCTGGGTGGCTCATCTGCCTTGGGCTCAGGTCATGATCCCAGAGTCCTGGGACTGAGTCCTGCATCGGGCTCGCTGCTCAGCGGGGAGTCTGCTTCTCCCTCTGCCTGCCGCTCCCCCCCCGCCCCCCAGCTCCTGCTTGCTCGCTCGCTCTCTCAAATAAATAAACAAAATCTTTAAGGAAAAAAAAAATAGGCACCAATCCTGCTGACCCCTTGATCTCAGACTTCCAGCCTCCAGAACCGAGACCGTAAGTCTCTGTTGTGCTAGCCACTCAGTTTGTGGTACTTGGTCACAGAGGCCCTAGCAAACTAAAACCCTTGATCCACTGCCAAATTCCAGCTAAGCCTGTATTCTGGAGAATGAGGAACACATGGACTGTGAACTCACACCACGTTATACGTTTTGGAAGGCTCTCGCTAGTCTGAAGGTTACTGGAGAATGGAAATTGTGTATCTCCAGAGCCAGCCCCCAATCCACGGGCTGCCCGAGAAGGTGGCGACAGTGAGCAGAGAGCTTGGAGCTCCCCATTAAGGACCGAGGAAGCTGGATCTATGTTCTTTTGCACGTTTGTGGAGTCAAGTCACACATGCCCACTTCTCCCCTTCCTCACAAGGGGTGTGTGTGTGTCCGTGTGTGTGTCCGTCCGTGTGTGCGTGTGTAGGTGTGTGGTGACTAAGGCGGCTGAGGACTGATGGTAGCTCTGTGTAGTTCTATAGATGGGAAGTTACTTGGCCTTCCAGAATGAAGCCTGAAGTTTAACTCACCTGCTGCCTCAAGTGAGGCATTGTGAGAAAGGCCTCCCCAGACGAATTCAGTTTGTCAGTGTTTGGGCCTGGCCCTGTCAGGTGCTTTTGGATAAAGCGACTCAGCGGAGCTCCGGTGAGGTGTTAGCAAGACCTTCCCAAGGGCCCCCGGTTGTGTCAAGGACTCTTCTCTGGCCAGCATGTGAAGGCAAAGCCTTGTTCCCGCCTTCCTCTCCTGCTTGGCGTCCCCGAGCTCCTGTCCTGAGGTGGCGTCCTGACCCCAGGCTTCGGATGCTCTGCCCGCTGCGGTCTAGCTGTGAGTACGCAGGCATGCCAGCCCCTTCGAGAAAGGAGACGAGCACCACGACCTTCCTCAGGCCTGGGCTTTCCAGAGGCCGGCCAGGGAGGCCCAGCCCTGTGTGCTCGGTTTGCCTGGCTTGCAGCCACAAAGTCCGAGCCGTTCCAGTTGGAAAGCCTTTCTAGAGACTGTAAACTGTATCTGGCTGGTGTGCTTAACTTAAGCGGCTTATTTTTCCAAAGCTAATTCATGGCTTACTGCGCAAGAGTCAGTGGGTGTGTGTTTTAAATAGGATGACCATATCTCCTGAACCACAGTTTGGTTAGATGGTCTAACCCCGGGTTTTGGGGGAGAGGAATTTATATATGTGAAAAGCCTTATGAAGATATGAAAATGAAGTAATGCGTAGTCAGCAAATTTGACGAATCCTCTTTATGGAAAAGAACCTAAAGGATTATCTGAAATTGGAGCCGGCCAGAAGAATCCACAACAGATACTTACTGAGCCTCAGTTACGTACCAGGCGCTCTTCTCGGTCTTTGAAATCTATCAGGGTGCAAAATAAAAACCAGTACCTCTGGCCTTGTGGAGCTACATTCTAGAAGTAGGGTTGTATATCCTCAAACTTTCAAAGGCCCTTCCCTGGGATGTTTTTAAAAGGCAAGGTCTTTGCAGGTGTCAGCATTTTAGGGCCTACACTTTGAAGTAAAATCCGCTATTACAGTATTACTGATGCCACCTGAGAGATGTTGGAAAAGCCATCTGGATGTTGGCTGGGGTTTGACACCTGGCTGGGGAATAGAGAATTGGATTTTAGTCCTTGGGTGACTTTATCTCCTGCCCCAAGCACACCTTTGTTGGGCCCTGAGAATGGAAAAAAAGAGCCTTGGACTCTGGCTGTCAGGCTCTGCTCCTCAGAGGGTTCCATTACCTGGGTCGTTTGAACGGATAGAGGCTCTGCTTGGATCGCTCCAGCCTTTGAAGTGGTCTGTCGTTCCGCCGCATCTCAGAGCACGGTTCTCTATGCTGTGCACTTTCCTCCGTGTGCTTATCACTTCTGTACCTTTGAAGTCGTCTGCAGCTCCAGTGCCTGAGACCGGCCTGGTTCTTCAAGGCTCGGGGAATGAATGAATGAGCCAATGGAAGCCTCGACGATCATCTTGGCCTGTTAGCAAAGGGAGTGGTAGTTCTGACTGCAGCGCTCGAGAAATAAAGTGTCCTTTAAAAGAAGAAAAGGTGTGGACCACGCGGGGCGATGAGTCCCGCCCTGGGTTTTGAGGTTCGACTTCTCCCATGGGGGGAGTTGTGACAAGGATAGCGGAGTTGGCTAGAGTTGATTGAATCAGTTTCTAGGACTGAGAGATCCGTACCCAGTTCTCTCCGTGCCGCTCCAGCTTCCGCATGCGTGAGAAGCACCTGGATGGCTTGTTAAAACAGACTGGACCTAACCTTGGTTTTGATTTATTACATCTGGAGCGGGGTGGGGGGGGAGGCAAGAATTGGAATTTCTGAGAAGTTACCAGGTAATGCTAATAACGCGGCTGGCCCGGGAACCGTGCTGGTGTAACCAACCAGTAGTTAAATTCCAGTTCTACCCCTTCCTGTGTGGCTCTGGACCTGTTTCTTCACCTTTCTGATCTGTACATTGGAATAATATTAGTACCCCTTTCCTAGGATTGGTGTACGGGCAAGATAATGCATATAGAGAACTTAGCGTAGCACGTGGAACTGAATGAAGGTTGAGTAAATGTTAAGTAGGATTATCACTGCTTTGCATCTCAGTAGCTTGATACAAAATAGACCCCCAGTTAAAAGCTTGAATGATGAAGCAGGTGGTAGGTAGTTGGGGGCCTAGAAAAGGTGAGAGAATATTGAGTTTAAAAGAAATGGAAACACTTTGGCCTTTGGGGCACCTGGGTGGCTCAGTTGGTTGAGCGTCCAACTCTTGATCTTGGCTTAGGTCTTGGTCTCATGGTCGTGAGTTCGAGCCCTACGTTGGGCTCCATGCTGGGCGTGGAGCCTACTAAAAAACAAAACAATAAAACCCAAAAAAACTTTGACCTTGAATATTCAACTTAGGGTTGAGGCAGATGCCTGGGTATTGCTGCAGGTGTAATGTTGATGCTTGAACAGCACAAATCATTTGCTGGTATTTTTCTGACCCCAAATAGGTCTTGACAGGTATTCAGTGGATTAGAATCTGCAAGAGAACCAAAGGCGAAGAGTTGGTGGGGATGTTGCAGTTTGTGCATGAGACCTGCAAACCTAGTGTCAAATGTTCTTAGTTTAACATTCCATGTGGTCCCCAGGCCAGTGGGCAAGTCAAATCCATTGTTTTAGAATATTTCTGTGGTTCTGTTTGAAATCCACATTCAGCAAATAGGCTCACTGGGCTTGTTTGAAATGAGAAATTTTTCTTTTTTTTTTTTTTTTAAAGATTTTATTTTTTTACTTGAGAGTACAAGCTAGGAGGAACAGCAAAGGGAGAGGGAGAAGCAGGCTCCCCACTGAGCAGGAGCCCGACAACGCGGGGCTCGATCCCAGGACCCTGGGACCATTACCTGAACCGAAGGCAGATGCTTAACTGACTGAGCCACCTAGGTGCCCCCTCTTTTTTTGTGCATACACATGCTTGGCATTTTCCAAAGTGTAATCCATAGACCTCTTGCAACCACCTGCCATGGTTGGTGAAAATAGGAGATCCCCGACTTAGACCTAAATGAAGTAGAACCCTTAGAAGTGAGGTTAGAAAATCTGCATGTTCAGAAAAACATCCCACTATTCTGGTGCACATTCAAGCTTGAGAAACACCACCACAAAAGACTGTCCCTCCTATAGGACGGCAAGGATTGTTCTATATGTCAATTGTAATTAATCATTAGAGGAGTTCATGATATTGACTCCAGGATCCCTGGTAGCTCTGTAAAGCTCATTCCAACTAGGAGCTGCCTTATGCACCCTACCTGATTCCGATACTCCTCCTGGATACAATCAAGAACAGCTAGGAATGAAATGCAATTCAACAATAGTTGATAAATAATTATCACTATAGTTAAGTGGATGATAGAAAATGGGAAAACAATATGATTCCTGATTTCAGGTCACTCTCACTGTGGTGAACGGGCTCAGTCAAGAGCCCCCACTGCGGTGTCTTCTTGCAAAATTGAATACGTGCTCCTGGAGTCTATTCCCAGGGTTACAACAAATCACCCTGTTCCACTCCATTATCTCTTTGTTTCAAAGTCCATAGCCAGTCATCACAGCATACTTCATTCATGGGAAGAGACCGAAATTGTTAAAATTCAAATAAGTCCGGACCAGTGCCCAATCAATGGAAGAATGGCAATGACAAGGCAGTTTCGATTGTCTGTATGTAGCTCTTTACTGTTAGCCGACTCCTCAGGGCCGAGCGCTGCTCCCCACCCTGCCTGTCTCTGACGTGACCTGGCTAAAGGCCTCTGATCTCTGTGTTTGACCTTCACTTGGCATCTTAGTCTGCTAACTCCTGTTTCTGCTCCTGCCCTCCTAACCGATGCTCATCCAGAATCCTTTATTGCATCTGCCACCTTCTTGCCACCTCTGCTTATCCACAAAGGATAAATGACTTCAGGGACTGTGTAAAGAAAGTGCTAGTGTCCTCTCTGCACACCTCTTAGGTCTATAAATACGCATACCCATTGCGCCGCCTGGCACCGTGTGAGGACTTGCTCTTGCACTACCAGCATCGGTCACCCATGTGCTCGACCACAGAGTGCAGCTCTTCGAAGAGCATGTGGAAGAATAAACGCTAATATCTGTATCATGAAGGAAAATCGGGCGCCTGGGTGGCTCAGTTGGTTAAGCGGCTGTCTTTGGCTCTGGTCATGATCGTCGGGGCTCCCTTCTGAACAGGAAACCTGCTTCTCCCTCTCCCACTGCCTCTCCCCCTGCTCATGTTCTCTCTCTGTCTCATAAATAAAATTAAAAAAAGAATCAGCAAGTCTTTTAATGAAGGCTTCCTTCATCTATAACTTGACCTAAGATAACACGTAAGACGATAGGACTGGATTTTTGCTGTCAGAACACTAAAATTTTGCCTTAGTCCCCATTAGGAAGGGGAATAAAGCGAATATTTATTGAGCACCTATAGTCTGCAACTTAACCTTGGTTGCAAGAGGCCTAGATGGGATTTGAACTGAGGTCTATCCGATGTTATGGTAGATTTTGGAAACACCAATATTTTCATTCTCTCATGGCCGCAAATGGCCTCCAAGGAAAAAGCTCTTTATAACAATCATTTAGGGCAACAGGAGTATATGTGGAACCTCATCTGAAGAACATGTCTGTCCTTAATTATGGGTGTAAGTTGTGTTTGGTCTTTAATTGGGATGATCTGTGTTTATATACTTCTGTTTTTGCATATTTTCTGCCATTTCTAAAACAAGCATGCTTTTAGCTCTGATTAAAGAGAACAACAGGAAATCAATCTCCTGTGATTTTTTTTTTTTTTTTTTACTGTAAATGTTTGAATTACATTTATTACATCTCTCTATCACTGAATGCTGTCTGGTGATGTGAAGTCAAATGGGCCCTGTGCCAATATGCTGGTTTGGAATGTATCGCCCTTGTCGGGGGTGCAGTGGGGTTCTGGCTGTGCCGGGGAGGGGGGCCTCTGATAAAGGCTTGGGGAGCCATGGCAGTTCTGATGAGGCTTTGTGAAAAGATCTGCCTGTGCATTCAGCGTGAGCAGAACTCTGACCTGAATATGCAGATCTTAATTTCTAGAGATGAACTTCGAAAAGGAGTCAGTTAAAATGAAGAATTAACCGAGGGGAATCCTTCTTCATATAAGTGAGTGCATTTAACACTTTAGGGAGCTTTCTGTCTGCTGCTGAGACCTAGAGCAGCAGTTTGAAATGAGCTTGGGAGGCAAATACAGCAACTTCAAACAGCAAAAAGACTTCAACTTGGAAGCCTGAATTTTAACTGAGAATAATCCTCTCTGGTCTGGTTAAGCCAGTGAAACCCTAGCTGGGATAAAAATAAATCCGAATCTATGCAAACATTTGAATTGGGGAAAAAAAAAAAAAGCCCGGTTATTGAGGGCCTCCTATGTGACTGCCCGAGTACATACCTTTTGCTGACTTTCATCTCACCGCCACCAGAGCATATTCTTATTCCCATTTTAGAAATGGGGAAACTGAGGCTCTAGAAGGTGCAGTGACTTGCCTAACACTCTGCATAGATAATAAGTGGCAGGCTTTGAATCCAGCTTGGCATAACTCTTCAGCATGTACTCTTCCCAAATGTCTTCGCTGGCTTGGGCTGTCTTAATAATACCACAGAGCGGGTGGCTTAAACAACAGAAATTCTTCTTCTTAACAGTTCTCAAGGCCAGAAGTCCAAGACCAAAGTGTTAGCAGGTTTGTTTTCTCCTGAGGTCTTTGTCCTTGGCCTGCAGATGGCCACCTTCTCACTGTAACCCCTTTCTTAGGTACACACATCCCTGGTGTCTCTTTCCCTTCTTATAAGGACACCAGTCAGATTGAATTAGGACTCCACCCTTATGGCTTTTAATTTTAGTTACCTCTTTAAAGGCCCTGTCTCCAAATACAGTCGCATTAAGCATTAGGGCTTCGGCATATGCATTTTGGTGGGGAGACACAATTCCACCTATAATAATAACCCTACCGGACTATCCCTTAGATGCAGTCCCAGGGGGATCTGAGATGGGACTTGTAATAAAACAAGATAATGTGGGGCCCGCTATGGTCAGATGGCTGAGTGTAACTGAAAGGATGCTCTTTACCCTGATGACATGTTAAGAATTCTTAACTATGTTGACGAGAAAACCAAGCAGCTTTGTCCTTAACTGACTTTATAAAGCCTGCCAGAAATCTGTCAGGAGGGTGAGGGGGAAGCATCAGGTCAATTAATGACTGACAGTGCCTGGCAGGGCTAAGGTTTGGAAAGAAATCGGTCTTTGAGTGGTTGGGTGTAAGTCAATGCAAAAATCATTAAGAGAAATGATTTTACGTTTTTGGATTTGCTCTAATGGGTATTTCTTAACTCCAATTTCATTTACTAATTAGAGTGTAGTTTGGGCTTATAAATAAATAAGTAGCTTAGATTTTTATTTAGTTTCTGACCTAAACTATCTCAATTTCATACTTATTCCTTGGTTGATAGGCAGTTAGTTCAGGTACAGCGGGCAAATATTAGGATCTTTCCAGCATGTGGAGTGAAAGCTCGGGGCTGAGATAAAATCCCTAAGCAAGACCTTTAGAGCCTATGTAAAAATCATATATTCTGGACAATAGTAATAGAAGTTGAATGACAAATGCCCTTTGTGGTAGCCTTTAAGTGACCCTGCAATTGCAGCCCCTTCGCTTAGGGTCTTGCTCAGGCTCAGTTCTGGGGTCCTACTATTGGCAAGCTGTTTCAGGACCTCTTTTCCCTCACTCATCATGGGGGTAGAATACAAAGGCCCACCAAATGTATACTACATTTGTTACTTTCTCCAAACTGCTGGGCTTGTCACTCTGTCACAGAAGGAAATTAGGTTTGTCTGACATCGTATTCTTCATTGTCCGCTTGATAGAGTGCCCCGTGTACCTCAAAAACTTTGATTATTTTCCTTTTTTGGTCCCAGGATTTTTCTAGGTATGAAAGTTAACAAGTCTCTAATTTCTGACCATTGTTTCTCCCATTTTAAGGCTGCTTTAATGCTCATTCTCATTTATCAGACTTCTCTTAGTTTTCCATGAGCAGGATTCATCTGCAGCAAAACTGGAAGTCAGCCAAGCTGATCTTGACACTTTCCCACTCTCTACTCTACTCCCTCCTGGAAGAATTCTTCCTTATCGTCATTGGGAATTGAAGCTGTGACCCCACTGTGTGGGGTTATAGTCTTGCCTAGAAAGCAACTAATTTTGCTTCCCACTCACTTCTAGGCTTAAGGTATTATGTTTTCATAGTCTTTGCTATTTTAATAGGGACCTCTTCAAAGACTTAAACCTTTCAAAGACCAAGGGGCTGTGTCTCTATTGGTGGAATTTCATAGAAGGGTGTGCATGTCAGTTGGGAGCTTCTTTCATTCTCCATGCCCCTCCACTCAGAGGCAGTCCCATACTCTAGCAGTTTTCAATGGGGGAAATAAATGGCATTTGTAATGATGGTGGCCTCCATTCCCAGGGGTTTAACATTTTCTCTAAAGCCAGGAATCTGTTTCACCTATCTCCTGATTCAATGAAAGGGCTAAGGTTTTTGAAAGTTGCAAAAGTATTTGAATTCATTTTGCTAAGAACGAACTGTTCAAGGCCTTCAATGAAGATGTGAGCAAACCTTTAGGAAGTGAGTTTAAGAATGTCATGGTAGAGGGCACCTGGGTGGTGCAGTCGGTTAAGCATTTGACTCTTGGTTTCCACTTGGGTCGTGTTCTCAGGGTCATGAGATCGAGTTCCGAATCGGGCTCGCACTCAGCATGGAGTCTACTTGGGTTTCTCTTTCCTCCTCCCTGTGTCCCCCCCCTCGTGCCCCCCCCCCCCCCGCCATCCACGCTCTCTCTAAAATAAATAAATCTTTAAAAAAAGTCATGGTAAAATAAAGGGACAGCTCGTGAGGACTGTGAAATCCGTGATGTGTTAGGTAAGCCTACCTACAACACTGCTGGGGTCCTAAAATAGTGGAATGTCAGGTTTGGGAAGGGATCTCGAGACTCTTTAGCTTATCCATCTAATGGGAGGCAGCGCAGAATAATGGGGACATGGGGGAAGAAACCTGTGCTTTGGAGTCAGAAGGGTCTGGGTTGGAAGCCCACTTTTGGTGGGTGACCTTGGGGAAAATAGACCTTTGTGGGTTTTAGTTTTCATTTCTGCAAAATGAGGATGTTAATGTTCTCTAATGTGGGCTGTTGTGAGGTTTGGAGATCATGCATATCTACGGTACTGGGAATAATGCCTGGCCCATTGTAGGTGTTCAGCAAATGATAGCTGCCATTATTACTATCCTCCTTAGGTTTCAGATGAGGAAACTGGAAAGTGGAGATTAAAGGAGTTCCTCAAGGTAATTGAGCATTTTATTTCGGAACAGGGACAAGAACCCAGGTCCCTGACTCCTTGGCCTATACACACGCATAGTGCACTGCTCTGTCAACTGTCACATGTGGTAGATGGCTCTTTATAAGAAAATGCCAAATTGAGGTAACAGTTAAAATCTTCAGTCTAGGATTTGGAATGCACGGATTACCTGTCCTTCCTCTTAGTGCTCTAAAAAAGGTTGGTGCAGGACCAGCTTATGAGACTAACAGGAGTCTCCTGGAAATCATCTTCTAGAAAGAGAATGACAAGTGCTGAGTGGGTATTGGACTTGCTTTGTTTTTATTTTATTTTTAAGTTTTTATTTATTCATTTATTTAAGTGATCTCTACACCCCACATGGGGCTCAAACTCATGACCCTGAGATCAAGAGTCATTTGCTCTACCCACTGAGCCAGCCAGGTGCCCCTGGACTCCTTTTAAAGAAAGAACTATTAGTATTTTTATGAAGTGACAAAAATCACCATTTGAAGTTGAATAATTTGTAGTTCTTTGATTCTAAATATCTTTGATGTCTCCTGTCTACAAGTATTTACTTCATTTGATAGTAAAGGAAATTGAGGTATACAGAGGTGAGGGACTTGCCCAGTAAGCTGGTAAGTGGCCAAATCCTAATTAGAACCAAGGTCTCCTCAGTTTAGAGTACTTTCTATCCCACAATAATTCCCCAGATGATAATTCCCTTTTTAAAAATTGGTGTTGTACATTCTGTAGGTTTGGACAAATCTATAATGACATATATCCATCTTAATAATGTTACGAAGTATATTCACTGCCCTAAAAATCCTCTGTTCTCTGCTTGTTAATCTCTCCCCATGGCAACCACTGATCTTTTTTTATTATCTCCATAGTTTTGCCTTTTCCAGAATTTCATATAGTTGGAATCAATCATGCAGTAGGCAGCCTTTTCAGATTGGCTTCTTTCGCTTAGTAATATGCATTTAAGCTGCCTTCATATCTTTGCATGGCTTGATAGCCATTTTTTTTGAGCGTTGAATAATATTCCGTTGTCTGGATGTACCACGGTTTATCCATTCATCTCCTAAAGGATGTTTTTGTTGCTTCCAAGTTTCGACAATTCTGAATAATGCTGCTATAAAATTCCACAGGTGTTTGTGTGGACATAAGTTTTCAGCCCCTTTGGGTCAATACTAAGGAACACAGTTGCTGGATGGTGCTGTAAGAGCATGTTTAGTTTTATAAGAAACCACCAAACTGTCTTCCAAAGTGGCTGTAACATTTTGCATTCCTATCAGCAATATATGAGGAGTTCCTATTGCTCTACATCCTTGTCAGCATTTACTGTTGTCGGTGTCCGGGATGTGGGCCATTCCAATAGGTGACCCTTTTATTTTTCTTGCCCTTTCAGATGTCAAATTCTTGAATAATAATGGAGTAGAGACATGATGGTCTCTGAAAAGTATTTGAGACAATGTTATTCAGATATCTTTATGGCTGGCAAATGGCACCATCAACTTGATCTATCTATCTATATGTATAAATACTGATTCTGCAGGGTTTTGAATATAGCTGGCTGGTCGCCTGGATTCCTTCCTCTATATTCCACTCTGGCTGTCTGTCCTGCAGATTTAAGTCCCATTTTCATCTTCCTGCTCTGCCTCTTGGTCTAGCTTTCAGCCCACAAAGTTTAGACTTCCCCTAGCCCTTAAGTTCCTGCAGTTGGTCCCATTTGGTGTAGGACATTGAAACTCCTCAAGGGCCTTTTCTCCCATCTGTCTGGTTTTCCTTCTGCTCAGTTCCTGACTGACCCTAAGCTTGTGCCCTGGGATCTGCATCCTGGGCTTCCTACTTCTAGTATGGGGAAATGACAATGACAGGTGATTTCTAGGACTTCCTCCTGTCATGATAAGGTAGCTAATCCTGTTATCCTCCTGATAAGAGTTCCTAGAAACTGTCGGAGGAACTTGACGGCATCCCAGGGCCAGGCTGACAACAGCAGAACCATGCGAAGGGTTATAATAGAAAACATACGTTTCACTGTAGCGACCAAAGGCTTGTAACTGAAAGACTGACGGGGAGAAGTGCTGCCACCATATCGCTTGTAGAATCTTTCAGAATAGGTGTACAAATGACTTCATTATTGCTCAGTGGAAGCCCAATCAAAAATACCACTCACAGCACTTGTTTCAGCTGAGCGGGCTCCGACAATATTTTATAATCGGACTCTTAGAAGTGGTAAATCTTTGAGTTAAAATTACACATCATTAATATGGCAAAAAGTGGTGTTGTGAAACCTGTTGCCTTGGCATCTTTTCTTCCTGGCCGCTGGGGGTGAGGGCTAACTGGGAGGGACTCTGTGTCCGGCCTCTGCTGTGTGACCTTGGGCGGGAAGAGAGTTGAGATAGGAAGGAGTAGAAGTTAAAGAAGGGTCTCGTGGAACTTCCTTGTTTCCATCTATTACATTATGCAAATTATTTCTCTGAAATTCAATTAGACTCCCAAGAGTAAGCAATTTCCATTCCCACTACTGTACTTTCTGCCTGCTCACCAAGTCTTTTTATTTGTAAAAGGAAGTGAGCTACTGTACTCTGTGTCCTTCCAGAGAACAGGAATGGGACAAAGAGAAGACAGGCTCTCACGGAGGCAAAAACCGTTCTGGACAACCGTGTTATGAATTGCTGCTCATGTAGCTAGGGAAACCTGAACAGACCTTGACAGAAACTCCTGAGGAACAGAAACTCCCAGTGAGCCACCCTCACATTGAGCCATAGTAATCCCCTATCACCCCCTTTCCCTAGCCCCTGGCATACAGATCACTAGACCTACTGCTTTCTCTGGATTCCATTCTCTTAATGGTTTTATGGGACCTGTATTTCAGGTGTGAAGACTAGGACTACAAATACTTTCTGAACCAAAGGCCAATGGTCCTCTTTTTTCTCCTGCCCCAGTACATACACGCATGCGCACACAATGTAGCACTCTTGGAATTTACTACTGGAAAGTTTCTCTTCACCTGTACCTGCTTCTCTTAGTTTGGGTGTGATCCTGGGGAGTTGGAGCCAAGAACTGATCATCCATCCATCCAGTCATCCACTGACTCATTCAACAAATATTTGAGGGCTTACAGTTTGCCAGGCACTTTATTTGGCACTGAAAGAGGATATAAAGATGTGTTAGATGCTACAAAGAAATAAAAAGTAATGCGAGAATATAGGATACAGGGACCTAATACTCACCAAACTTCAGGTTTTACTTCTCTTATTGCTCAGGCTCTGAGGTTCTTCTGCCCTTCTATTATCTCCCTAGTCCCCAAGCCTTAATCAAGAGGAGACCACCAGTATCCCAGGACCAAAGGTGGCTGTGCTGATGGTGAGCACAGGATCTGTCCTCTTTATCAAGGGGGAACCATTTAGATCTTGCTCTTTTAGGACTGGCAAACCAGAGTGCTCGGTGTCTCATGGAAAGTAACCTTAGAGGCTGGAGCATTATCGCATTTTTGTGAAGGAAAATTTCTTTAGGTGCTGCTAAGAAGAAAACATTTATTTTTTGTTAGAGCCATCATGTCTTGCCTCTGGATAATTCAAAGAACTTTCATTTTTAAAGATAGAAAAGAAAAATAGGGGGCCAGAGAAGGAAAAGACCAAATAATGGCCTTTCTACCAGGCATTCAAGTGTCCTTAAAGTCTTTTCATTCAACTTATCACTAGGTCCATGTGCTAATCCTCCGCAAAGTCAAGTCCTTCTCTTGGAGCCCCACTAGCCCAGTAGGTGTGTATTGGTCAAGAGACTGATGAGTCATTAGTCTAAACTTGATTGGGAAGGATAGAGGAGCAAGAGCTTCAGCTTCTGGACTCCCTTTCAGCTCACTGACCAACCGATTTCTAGGACCTCTTGAAGTTACCAGATTTACTGAACAAAGGTAAGATGCTATGTTCAGGAAAGAAGAAATTTGGAGTGATAAGAGACAGGGTTGACCTTGGGTGGATGGAGAAAGGGTTTCTTCTGTGCCATGCTTCAAGGGTTTCCCCTTGCACAAAGTATCTTTTACCAGCCTGCAGCAGGAGTCTGCTATTTCAGAAGCCAACCAAATTACTGAAAGTCCATTCACTCAGAGTCTATTTACTGAAAACTATCTTGCTGAATGATTAATTGACCAAGTCACCAATTGATGATTTTTTTTAAGTTTTGCTGTCCTTGGCTGAGCCATCTTATAGCCAATATGGGGTGAAGGAGAGAAGTGAGGTGGGAGCAATAGGGAGATCCTGTCCCTTCAAGATAGTATCATACCTCTGCTTCCTCTGAAATTGTTTAATTTTTTTTAATCTCATTTTTAATTTTAATGTAATTTTATTTATTTTTACTTATTTTAGAGAGAGAAAGCGAGTGGGGTTGAGGGGCAGAGGAAGAGGGAAAGAGAATCCTTAAGCAAACTCTGCACTGAGCAGGGAGCCCGACGTGGGGCTTGATCCCAGGACCCTGAGATCATGACCCAAGCCAAAGGCAGACGCCTAACTGACTGAGCCATCCAAGTGCCCCTCATTTTTTATTTTTTAAGTGATCTCTACATGCAACATGGGGCTCAAATTCACAACCCTGAGATCAAGAGTTGCATGCTCTGACTGAGCCAGCCAGGTGTCCCGAAATTAATTACTGATTCAGCAAAGACTTGTTTCAATTAACGACTTAACATTAAAAAAAAAAAACCTGTGCTCTATGGGATCTGTATTAGCCAAAAGGCTATGCTATGCTCCAGTAACTAACCTCAAAATCTCAGTGTCCTAAAACAGGAAAGGTCTATTTCTCACATATGGTGGATACTGGTGCAACTTGTGTGGTTTCCAAAAAAACACAGACCCTCAGGGACCCAAGCTGATGGAGGATGAACCCAGGCGGGTAGGGCAGCTACATGATGGTAGAGTCTCTATTTGGAACATGTTCCAACGTAAGAGAAGAAACTGGAGAGTCACTAAAGGCTTTTGACTGTTTCAGGTAGGAAGCGATACATGTAATTCTGTGTTTGATTAGCCAGAGCTAGTCACATATTCCTACCTAACTACAGACAGGCTAGGTCTCTTTTACTGAAAGGAGAATAGGAATTGGTGACCACTAAGAATATCAACACACGGACTTAATCATTTTGGACAGTTTTTCTGAAATTTTAGGTTTACGGAGTTTCGGAACTGTCGTTTTCCTGCATGGAATGGGTGATGAGTGAGGGTTGGCAGGGGAGCCTGTGGCAGGGGCTTGGGTGACCTTTTCCGCCCTCGGAGCTGGAGCAGGCAAGACTTACTGTTGGTGACCTTGGTCCCCCCCACCCCGCCCCTCAGACATACATATGTATCACACATGCTCAGTGGGGGCAGGCAGGAGGGCAGAAAGACTGGGGTTGCTCTGAAACCCAATGGCAACTAACGGGCTTTGATAAATCGATGATGTTGTAAGATAAATTTCAGAGAATTGGCTTTGGGTGATTTGGTTTTTTTTTTTTTTGGTGAGTTAACCTAAAGGCTGACATTCTAGCCTAGCTGTTTTTGTGTTTCTTGATTTCATTTTAAAATTGTGTTTTTTTCTGCTTTGAGTTCTAATCAACAAATACAACTCTAATATAAAATGTAGAACGTGGTGATTTGATATATGTGTACCTTGTGACAGGATTCCTACCACCAAGTTAATCGTGTGTTATTTTTTTAAATTTGAGCATGACTTTATCGTGAGGAAGAATGGATAATTTTATCAGCCAGCTGATGACAGGCTGTAGTTTGGAAAGGGTTCGGGAAGCCAGTACAAGGGCAGTCAGTACTAGGAAGGTTTTGCTTCTGGCTGTGGGGGGAGGGGGAGGGAGCAACGGGGCCTGGGCGATGCTATTACAAGGACGGCACAATTTTGTGGATTGCTCTTCCTTGATCCAGGGCCTGGTCTATGGGGACTAATTTTGAAAGTCCAAGGAACTGGCCTTCTCTTTTTGTTACTTTTAAGGAATGCTGCTTTATATTGGAAGCTACAAACATATTTTCTATTCTGTGTTGGTTCACAATAAATTGAATTTTAAGCTGAAAGCAACTTTTTTGTAACAAAAGATTTTCTTTTTCAAGATTTTCTTTTTAAGTAATCTCTACACCCAAAGTAGGGCTAGAACTCACAACCCCTGAGACCAAGGGTCACGTGTTCTACTGACTGCATCAGCCAGGTGCTCCTTCTAACAAAACATTTTTATTAAGACATTTTATTTTATTTTTTTAAAAAAAGATTTAGAGCAAGCAAGGGTGGGGAGGGGCGGAGAGAGAAAATCCTTGAGCAGTCTCCCCACTGAACATGGAGCTCTCTTCAGGCTCCATCCTCATAACCCATGAGATCATGACCTGAGCCAAAAGCAAGATTTGAACGCTCAACCAACTGAGCCACCCAGGCACCTGTAAGACAATTTTATATTACAATAATTAGGATTGGCATACATTTATTCCTACAGATTTATTTTACTCTTTTAAATAAAAATTGTATATATTAAAAGGCATACAACAGGATTTGGTATACATGTACATGGTGAAATGATTACTTCAGTCAAGCTAATTAACGTATCTCCTCACCTAGTTGACACTTTTTTTTTGTGGTAAGAGCACCTAAAATCTGCAGTCTGAACAAATTTCTAGTGTTCAGTATAGTCATATTAGCTATAGTCCTCAGAGCCCTAGATTTATTCATCCTACGTGATTTGTACCCTTTGATTAAGATCTCCATTTTTTCACTTCCGCATCCCTAGTAACGGCTCTTCTACTCTCTGTTTCTATGTGTCTGACTCTTAGATACCACGTATAAGTGAGATCATGCAGTTAGGTCTCTGCTGTGTCTGGTTCATTTCACTTAGCATAATGTCCAAAGACAGGATCTCCATTTTTAAGGCTGAGTAACATTCCATTTTATTACACAGAGTACAATTTTTTTTTTTTTTATCCATTCATCCATTAATAGACACTTGGGTTGTTTCCACGTCTTGGCGATTGTAAATAGTGCTATAATGAACATGGGGGAATAGCTCTCTTCCCAAGGTGCTGATTTCCTTTCCTTTGGGTATGCACCCAGAAGAAGAATTGTTGGATCAGATAGTAATTCTAATTTTAAATTTTTGAGAAATCTCCATACCATCTTCCATAATGGCTGTACCAATTTACATTCCTACCAACAGTGTACAAGGGTTCCCTTTTCTCTACAACCATGACCTCTTTCACAGAACTAGGAAAAACAACTCTAAAATTTTTATGAAACCAAAAAAGATCCTGAATAACCAAAGCAATCTTAAGAAAGAGGAACAAAGCTGGAGGCCTCACACATCCTGATTTCAAACTATATTACCAAGCTATAGTAATCAAAACAGAGTGGTACTGGCATAAAAGCAGAAATACAGACTACCGAGAAAGAAGCCCAAGCATATATGATGAACTAATTTTTGATGAGGGCACCAAGGATATACAATGGGAAAAGAATGGTCCCTTCAGTTAATGATCTTGGGAAAACTGGATATCCATGCAAATGAATGAAGTTGGACCCTTACATTACACCATACACAAGAATCAACTCAGAGTGGATTAAAGACGGAAACGTTAGATCTGAAACCACAAAAAAATCCTAGAGGAAAATGTTGGAAAAACTCGTTGACATTGGCTTTGGCAAAGATTTTTGGGATATGGCACCAAAAGCTCGGGTAACAAAAGCAAAAATAAGTGGGAATTCATCACACTAAAAAACGTCGGCACAGCAAAAAAACGATAAAATGAAATGGGAGAAGATATTTGTAAACAATACATCAGATGAAGGGTTAATGTCCAAAATATATGAAGAATTCCTTCCTACATCTGAAGAGCCAAAAAAACCCAAATAACTTTTTGTTTTTAAGGCAGTGGGGTATTTGCCCTTGGGAGTTCTTTTTTTTTTTTTTCCTTCTTTTTCATTTAAGTAGACTCTTTGTCCAATATGGCACTTGAACTCATGACCCCGAGATCAAGAGTTGCATGCTTTACCAACTGAGCCAGCCAGGCACCCCAAAACCCAAATAACTTGATTAGAAACAAGGGCAAAGGACTTAAAGATTTTTTTTTTGCCAAAAAAGACCTCCAAATGGTCACTATGTATATGAAAATGGGCTCAACAAGGCTAGTCGTCAGGAAAATGCGAATCAAAACCACAATGAGATATCCCTTACATCTGGAAGGAAGGCTATTAGCTGAAAGTACTTATAGTATATTTAGAAAAGACCTTCATAGTAATTTTGTCCAATGTTTATACACAGATTTAAAGGAAATTATATGTTTGGATCCTCTTTGTTCTCAGTTATCTCGAAATCCATTTTTTTTTTTTTGGTTACATTGTATAAAATTGCTGATCAATTGTTTGTTTAATTTTTGAAGCCCTTACTCTCTTGCTGCTGGTCTGTCCATAGCTTTGTATAATGACATGATCAGTGGATGAGGAATCAGACCTTGTTCTAGTCTGAGATCTGCTGATATTAAGCTACATGACTTCAGACAAGTCAATTAACTTCTCTGACAAATGGGGGGCATACTTGTCTACCTCTCCTACATCCGTTCTTTTAACAGTAATTCATTGAACGCCTGCTTCCAGGTACTTTTCCAGACCCTGGGGATGTGGTAAGACCGCCATGGGCCCTGTCCTCCAGAATCTTCCAGCCTTGTAGTTTATTATTGCGGCATTTGTACTCTCCTCTTCAGTAAGCTTTCCAAATAACTCCGCTGTTTTCACTAATTTAGGCTGAAGTCTGGTAAATGCTCTTTCCAGTTGACCTTGGAGCCTTGTCTGCTCTCCTGGTTGTACGCATATCCCGGGTTGTTCTCCATTATGCACATTTCCTGGATTCCTACTGGGAAGACCTCTCTTCCCTAAGACCAAAGATCAATCAAAAGTAGTTTCTTCGCAGGAAGAGATGGTGGATTCCTAATATACAGGAAGGATAAACCAAAGTGATTCTTAACCTAGTTCCCTGGGGGGAACATTTAAAGACACATTGTAAATATTTCTAGGTACACGTAATTTCTGAGGCTGGGCCGGGCACTGTAAGGAGAGCACCAGGGCTCTCTCTAAACTGCCTTGGGAGGGTGCGCAGTGAGGAGGGGTGAAGCTGCCTTACTTTGAGGAGAAGAAATATTGGTGTCCATGCTGTTTCCCTGGGAGTCCTGAGAAAGCCAGAAGTAGAGTGAGGATGTAGTCAGTTAAGGACTTCATAAATTATGCTGTGCTTGCTTTTCAGAAGGATTTAAAGTATTTGTAATTCTCCATAGTGCGGAATGAGCTTGTTCTCCCGAGCAGCCCTGGGATCTTGGGTTTGTATCAGTAACCCTTGAAGAGCATTAATAGCTGCAAAGATCTACTGGCCACCTTGGTCCCCTGCTCCTGTGGCTGAGGGATACGGCCTCCTTTAGACTCAGCCCTACCCTGGGACTTGGGATCACCATTTTTTTTTTTTTTTTAATGCTTTGGAGCGAAGTTAGAGGAGTAGCTTTTAGAGACTCCACATCATCAACCCGGTTGCTAACCCTCATCTGACTTGGGGCGCATGACCACACCCTCCTTGATTTGTGTTTGGGGTTGTGTTCTGTTTCCTCGCTTGCCCTAGAATTAAGATGCTTTGCCTCCCTGACCAACATCCCATTCCCATCTTTTAAAAGAGTCATTCATTCCTTCAAAAAGCTTTACTGTTTTGATAATTACTTATATGTCCCATGGCTTAGACACTGTGCTAAATGTTGCCCAGTCCTGATGGAGCTTAGCTTTCTAACAAGGGAAACAGAATAAGTGAACAGGTCATTGTAATTCAGGTGATCTATTATAATCACATCTTATAGGAGGGAGTGGAGGATGTTCTGTATTGGAGCACATGGTAGGGTATGCTAATTTAGTGGGGCTGGGACTTTAGAGAGGAGGTGATGGTTAATCTGAGGTTTGAAAGATGAGTATACAGATTAACTAGGCAGAACAAGTTGGAAGAGACTGGGAGAGATTTCTTGTACTTCTTAGGGTTCTGCTGTCTCTGTTGAATCTTGGTGCCTGCCATCGTATTCTGTTGTTTTCCTTCCAGAGCATCCATTTGGCCCATAGATTAATACCTTCATGATGAGGTCCACACAGGTGGACTTTTTCCAAATATGTGCCCTGTGGGTCTCTCTGGTCTTTCGGCCTTAGCCAACCCCACTTTGTCTCTCGGGCACTGATTAGGATAGCAGATCATAGATACATTTTGTGCTCCTGGACAAAGGGGCATTTGGAACTGCTCAGAAATCGCACTCATAAGTGTCATTTATCATTTAGGGTGTGGCAAGGAGACAATCTTTTTTTTTTTTTTTTTAAGATTATTTATTAGAGAGTGAGAGAGCGAGAGAGAGCAGGGGGAGGAGTAGAGGGAGAGGCAGACTCCCCACTGAGCAGGAAGCCCAACATGGAACTGGATCCCAGGACTCCAGGATCATGACCTGAGCCGTGAGCAGGTGCTTAACAGACTGAGCCACCCAGGCGCCCCAAGGAGGCCATCTTCAGACACATCAAACTGGTGGTGGTGTAGGGAGTTAGTGTAGTTGCTGCATGCACCGGAGCCCGGCCGAAAGGGATACTTAAGGTGGATTTGAGGAGGAGGTAATGGCAGAAGGTCATGGGCTTAGGCCTGGGAATTGGGATGGCAGGATGCTGGCAAGAAGCAAGGCAAAGGCCAGCTGATGCTAGCAGGTGTGGATCAAAATGGCCAAGAAGGAGAAAGGAAGGAGTGGGACTAGCGGCCAAAGCAGGATCATGAGCAGTAATCAAGTCCAAATTCTTTCCGGGAGCCATCAACTCAACATGAAATGTTTTGAATTATAAACTGGAACAGACAGATGATGAACCAGCAGCCAAGTAGTCTGGGAAGCCAAGTTTGGTTGTTCCTAGGGAAACAGAAGAAGTACAAAGAGGTGAGGTGTTTGGATGCAACACTAGGGGTTCAGCCAGGGAGTTGTATTCGCACTGTTTTGTTGTGTTTCTTTTTTTACAGAGATAACTCAGGGTTTCTTCCATCAAGTTAGGGTCTTGGGAGGAGATAGTGCCCTTGTCCCGGATTTACTTGACCCTTCTTTTTGCCCGGCCTGAAGTTCTGCTTCCAAAGGAAGGTGGTTTTGATCATAAGGACCTTGTCTGAGTGCCTCCCTGAAAGAGTCCTTTTGTGAAACATTCAGCCTTAATCCTTTTCATGTGCGAAGCTTGACATTAAGATTTCTAAGGACAGGAAGTCCGGATTCCATAATTCCCGAAAGGTGGATTGATGCTCTCCATGATTAAGCCTTCACGGGTCTTCATAAAATGTGAAAAATGAGAACAATACGCAGTGAAGCTTTTTTTGGGGGGGGAGCAGGGTGAGATTTATCCATATTGATACAATGTAGTTCAAGTATCTTATGTCTTCACTTTGAAATAATTGTATGTGTATATCCTAAAACATATAAGTATAAAGGAAAAAAAATTACCTTAGATAAACAAATAGAATATTTCCACTACCTTAAAACTCCACTGATGGGTCCCTCCTCAATAGCCCCTTCACTGCTTCCTCCTGTCCCAGGGGAAAACACTCTCGACTTGCGATAATCATTCTTTGTTTTTCTTTATTATTATAGCAATTGGGTATGTATTCCTGCATATGTATATTGTTTGGCTTTTTTTTTTTTTTAAAGATTTTATTTATTTATTTGACAGAGACATAGAGAGGGAACACAAGCAGGGGGAGTGGGAGAAGGAGAAGCAGACTTCCCGCCCAGCGGGGAGCCTGATGTGGGACTCGATCCCAGGACCCTGGGATCATGACCTGAGCTGAAGGCGGACGCTGAATGACTGAGCCACCCAGGCGCCCTGTTTGGCTGTTTTTTAAAGCTTTGTGTGAATGGAATCCTATTCCATACATTCTTCTTTGACTTGCTTCTTTGACTCAACATTATGTTGGTGAGTTTTATCCATGTTAATGTGCATTGCTGTAGTTTATTTCTGTGTAGGAATACAACAATTCTTTTAGCCAGTCTATAGATATTTGATTTTTTTCCAGCTGCTTTTATATTACAAGCAAATGCCATTATAAACATTATTTTTCTTGTCTCTTACTACATACGTGTGAGGGTTTCTCTTGGGTATTTACCTAAGGGTAGTATTGCTGGGTTAAAGAATATGTAGACATTCAACTTCACAGAGTAATGCCAATCTGTTTTCTAAAGATTCTAGAATTTTCTAAGGTATCTAAGAAATACCAAAGCATCATATATTCAGTACTGGTATTCTGTTGGACTTTATTTTTTTTTGCCAAATTGGTGAATATTTGTGGGCATATGATTAGGATTTTAATTTTGTGTGATGCTGATTTACTATTGAGGTTTTCATTGTGTTTTCCTTCTTCCTAAAAGTCTGTTACATCCTTTTGCCCATTTTTTTTCTGTGTGGTAGGTGGTTTGTTTCATACTCATTTTTAGGAATATGTATAAATGTGCAAATATACACATACATGCAGTGTTATATGTTGTAGATATCTTTCACATTGTGGTTTTTTTATTTGCTTTATGGTATTTCAATGAATGGAAGTTCTTAAGTGTAGGCAAATTTATCAGTCTTTTCCTGTGTGACTTGTACTTTGTGTTTTAAGAAGCCTTTCCTTACCTAGATGTCCTAAAAATAGCATCCTTTTTTTTTGTGTAATAATTGCTCTGATTTTTATCTTTTGCTCTTTTTTTTTTTATATATATCTTTTGCTTTTAAATGTTTAATCCACTGGGAACTTGTTTTTGTGTATGGTTTGAGTAAGATTCAGGTGATTATTTTTTTTTCCAAATGCAGAACGCTTTGTTCCAACACCAGTTTTTCAAAAGTCTATCTACTTCTGGGGGTGCCTGGCTGGCTCATTTGGTAGAGCTTGTGATTCTTGATCTTGGGGTCATGAGTTCAAGCCCCATGTTGGGCACTAGCTGACTTAAAAAAAAAAAAAAAAGTCCATCCATTCCCTTACTGATCTGCATTAACACCACAGTTCTAGGTCATCTGCCCATGTATGCACAGTTCTGTTTCTGGGCTTTTTGTTGTGTTCCACTGATCTCTTGGCCTGTCCCTTTGCCCTATTTACCAAGATCTTAATGACTCTAGCTCTATGATTAACTCTTGATTTCTGGTAGGGAAATTTCCTCAGCTTGTTCTTTCTTGTCATGTGTGTCTTGGCTATTTTTGGTCTTTTGTACTTCCTTATTGATTTTAGAATTAGCTTGCTGAGTTTTGCAAAAGAGCAATGTTGGGATTTTGATTTAGATGTTACTAAAGCCCTTAATAGTTTGAAAAAAAAATTAAGCTAAAAAAAGGGGGGGGGTTGAGAAAGAAAGCAATAATGTATAGTATATTCTGCTATGAGTCCTGGCTGGTGCAAAGGTTTCCTTCTTAAAAAAAAAAAAAAAAAAAAAAAAAAAGCTCATCCCTGCTTGACTTCCCCTTAGTGTTTTTTTTTTTTTTAATTGAGAAGTTTTCTGGGCGTGGGTGGGTAAAATTGACAACCGAGTTGTTACATTGGTTTCAGGGGTACCGCATGGTGAGCGATTCAACTCTCGCCACTCTGCTCTGCTCTGCTCTGCTCACCACAGGGTGTTTGTTTTTCTTAGCAGGGTGGCTAGAGTCTAGAGTTGAGCCCAACTTTTTTATTTTTTTAAATGTAAAAAGGCTTTTATCATTCTTTTTGAATGATAATATTTGAGCCCTATGCGATGGTCATCAAATGGGCTACTTGCTCACTCAAGAATCTGTAAAAGTTGAAGAAAAAAAGTACCTGTTTTTATCACCATGGCAATAGTACCAGTGGAAGGAAAAAAAAAACCCACCACCATAAAGACAAGAAACAGAGAGAGTCCAGTTACTACTTCTACCTCAAAAAACATGGAAACACCGTGAAAAAGAAATGTATGCAGGTTACGAGCCAGACTATACCATCTGAACTAATTATTGTAAGTGTGCCCCAAATGAATAGCTTCTTATTTTGAAGCTTGATTGAAAGATTTCTTCCTGGAACTCATCCATAGCTGATCCTCAGTAAATGGCTTGCTCTTAACTGTGATACCATAAAAGTTATTTTGTTTCATCAGATTCTAGACTCAAACCAATCAAGTTTTCATTAGTTTGTTTACTGAGGAAAATCCCATCATACTTGACATTATTTCAAATTCATCCATAATCCTCTATTATGTTCTGTTTTTTGATTGAGCTGAAGTATTCATCAACAGAAAGGTTTCTGGTATACATCACTCGGCATCTGAAATACATTTCCCATAAAGGGGAAAAGCCCATCTTGGGTCATCTCGTTGTTTGTCTGCTCCATTTCATTAATAAAGAATAACACAGCCTAAGGAGAACATCAATAAATAAAATCTAATATACTTGTCTTCAAATTAGAAAAGTTGAGGTTTGTCTCTCACTTAATATTTATAAAACCTGAGTTCTCGGTTCAGGAAAGTACTCTTTCATTTGCAAATAAACAAAAGCTAGGATTTGCTTGGCTGCCCCACCTTTTGGCAGAACCAGTTTGCTGAGCCGTTGAGTTAACATATCAGAAACGTATGTATTTATCCTATGTTGGCTTCAAGCTTGGAAGACAAGAAAACGTTCTTAAATGTTATTGGGGAATGGGCTCTCTGTAACAACCTCACTTTTCTACTTTCCACGCCTACCCCAAAAAGCATCCTGTCTCTCAAGCCCAGTCCTCCTGAACTGGTTATCCTTTAAGGAAGTGGTTTGCAGACCTTTGGATTGATGAAATCTGTGACCTTGTATATCAAAATGAAGTTGGAGGGAAACTAACGTGGATTGCCAGTTTCTAGGGACTATTACTAATTGCCCTCATTTTTTTAAATATATATAAATGATGTTATAACATGAACTTAAAGTATTAAAGACATGATTTCAGGGCGCCTGGCTGGCTCAGTTGGTTAAGCGACTGCCTTCGGCTCAGGTCATGATCCTGGAGTCCCGGGATCGAGTCCCACATCAGGCTCCCTGCTCAGCGGGGAGTCTGCTTCTCCCTCTGACCCTCCTCCCTCTCATGCTCTCTGTCTCTCATTGTCTCTCTCGCAAATAAATAAAAAAATCTTAAAAAAAAAAAAATAAAGACATGATTTCAGACTAAACCTAGACCTTCAGATAAATTTAACTAGAGGAGAAACCCAATATATTGATTTGAATATTAGGTGAGGTTAGGCCACTAGGTCAACTTTCCTTTCGAAAACAAGTAAATCCTGTACAAAATTATCTCGTAAAAGTCCCCTTAAATTCATCAATGGCTAGCAAAAGAAGAGTGTTTTTTAGGCCAAAATGGTAAGTTAGGAGTCAGACCCTGGAATGGTAAGGCAAGCTGCAAGTAGCATTCACCCTGAGAGCAGCTGTTCTCGAACAAAGGAAACTGGAGGATGGGTCTCTATCTCTAGGAATGCTTTCTGACTTGTAGTTTGTTTTGCTGGATATGAATATAACTACAACCTCTTAATCTTGGGTAGAATTCATCTGGTATGTTTTTTTCCATTTTTTTTATCGTCACCCTTTCTAGATTCATGGGGTTCACCCATGTTTCTTGTGAGCAACATAGAATTGAAATTTCTTATTTTCCCACTCTGCCCATGTTGGCCTCTTAACTGGAACACTGAGATCATTTACCTTCATTATGATGACTGGTGCAGTTGAATTTACATCTATCCTTTGATTTTGTGCTCTCACAGCCGGCTTGGAACTTTGACTATGGGAGTCAAAATAAAAATAGGTATCTTACCAAAACTTGGTTGGTTCTTGAGCCAACAAAGAGCTCATTTGATGATAACTCCTTGTTTAGCCACGATTGTCCAAAGAAGGATGATAAAGAATTTTTGAGTACAAATAAAACCTGTTGAGCCTAGACTCCAGCCACTGGAGTAGGGAAAACAAATGCCGAGGCCGAAGTCCAGGCTCCTGGCTAGAGGAACCTTCTTCGAAGGAAATTTTTGCACCAGCTGTGGTTCATAGCAGAATGTGCTGTGCGCCATTGCTTTTTATTGAAGTGGCCTGTCGTGCCTTGTGTCCCTCTATTATTTTGTGTCTGAGCATGAATAATCGTTGATAGTAAAGGCACCTATGTTGTTATCAAAGCCAGTGGTTTTTGTCAAGGAAGACAGTAGTAAGGATTTTTTTTTTCCTGGTTTGGATTAATATTTCATGTATTTTTTTGAATATAGTATTTCTACTCTTTTATATTCGTGAACACAGAATTATTATAACTTTGAGGCAATGGCTTCCATAAATGATGAGGTGATCATTTAAATCTTTCTAATGGAAAAAAGTTTTTTCTCTTTCTTTTGAATTAATTGAATTTAAAGAGTGTTTAGACATAATTAGGCGAATCATTCCTTCATGCCTCTTTTCTACCTTGAATACGGCCAGCTAATCAGTAAGTCAAGTGCGTACCCACCTGCATGCTATGGAATTCCAAAAATGTTGGATCTAATGCACAGTATAGTGAATATAGACAACAGTGTTCTATTATAATCCTCAAACTTAAGAGAGCAGATCTTAATTATTCCAGCCACTAAAAAGGAACGATAATCATGTGACATGACAGAAGTGTGAATTATTGCTACATTGGCACTTATGTTTACAATAAATGTGTATCAAATCAACATGTTGTACAGCTTAAATTTTCACGATGTTATGTTAAATGTATTTCAATTAAAAACTACTTGTAATATGTTTCTGAGAACCCTACAGCATCCAGCGTTGAAAGCAGTGTTATACCAGTGAATAGAAGTTATACCCATTCTGTGAAGTCTGTACAGAAGTATTTAAGAACACTTGTAATAAAGAGGTTTCAAAGACTGCTAACAAAAACAAACACCGAAGGTCCTTCCTGCATAAATCTCTTGGAGATGTTTGAAATTCAACCATTAAGAATTCTTTTTAGTTTACGGGGCACCTGGCTGGCTGTGTGACTCTTGATCTTGGGGTCTTGAGTTTGAGCTCCATGTTGGGTGTAGAGATTATTTAAATAAATCTTTAAAAAAATTCTTTTATTTTTCTTTTTTAAGATTTTAATTTATTTATTTGAGAGGAAGAGAGAGAGCAAGTGAGAACACTAGAGCAGGGGGGAAGAAGAAGCAGGCTCCCCACTGAGCAGGGAGCCTGATGCGGGGCTCGATCCCAGGACCCCAAGATCATGATGTGAGCCAAAGGCAGACACTTAACCGACTGAGCCACCCAGGCGTCCCTACTGGATCTCTTTCCTGCGTGAGCAATAGATGATACCTAAGTATGCAGACACTTGGGGTATGTGAGGGACTGATGGAGGAAGGGTAAAAGATGACAAGTTTGAGGACACTGAAGACCAGCTCCGTGTACCACACCACGTTTGTGGAGGACAAGAAGGGCCTGCGCACTAATATTGTCCTTCAAATTCAGTGGGAGCCTGGTGACATTGGTCACATTCTTATATCGTAAGGGGAATGGCCAAGGAGGAGGATGGGGGAGGAGGAGAAGTAGGGGGTGTAAAAGGGATGGTGCAAGTTTAGGGCTTACTAGGAAACCAGATGATTGGAAGTGTCAGATGGGCTTGTACAACTTCTGTAGTATTGTAGGAAATGCCTAAATGCCAACTGCACGTTCCTGCTCTTTTTATAGCAATAAGTGCAGGGACAATTAATTGACAAAATGAAGCCCCGACTATGTTGTTTTTAGAGCTGAGGACAGGTTCTAAGATGTGATGGTGAATCATGCCGTTTCTTGGTTTGGGTTCTGTTAAGAATAACGGTTCCTTTAACTTCCGTGGAAGGTTTTTATAAACAAGCACGAAGCAGGTGGAAATCTAATAGAACATTATCGTGCCTGCAGTATAGTGTTGCTAGGGTCCACTCAGGAGATCCTACAGTAAACAGATCTTTAAAATCCAAGTTGCAAATATGAGATCGGAATAGATACTGGAATGAACTGTGGCCTTGCAAGACCGGAGTTTAGGGATGGGTGGCACAACAGGCTATATTTTGTGTGTTAAGAGAGCGCATGCCAAATTCATACATTTAGGCCGGGACTGCTGAATAGTCCCTGCCTTAGCAATTGTGAAATAATTCCCTAATAGCAGTGATTAGCTACAACTGAAGTGGGCATTTGGCTTTATGAACAGTCATTTTCAGATTGAGGTGGGCTTTCATTCTGCAGGGGCATTTAGCCAGAGCCTTTGAAAAGGGCATCATTTGGTCTTTCTTTAAAATGTCAAGGAACCTACCACTTAAATGGGCCTAAGTGACCTGGGCTGCGTTCCTCTAAGCGACAGAGACATTTATGTATTATGGAATTGCTGGAAGGAAAAGAAAATCGGGAGAAATGTACAGAGCTCTTCCACGTCCCTGTAATGGAGAGATCACTATGACCTGACTGTTCTAGCCCCACAGAAGGAAAACTCCAGTATCCTTCGGTGTCCCAGCAGGAAGCAGGTACATGCAAAAGGAGTGATTGAAGGGAATTCAGTCAAGGGCCTCATTAAGACTGTTGGCAGGGTTAATGGGAACAAATAATGGTTGGTGAAGCACCCCCAAGGAGCTGCTGCCACTTTCTAGTTCTGAAGGGCTTTGGGAGCGGGGAGTCATTGCTGAAACTCAGCAAGAGACGTAATTGCAGGAGAGGGCCACCCAACAGGGACCGTGGCCTATGACGGGGGACCACAGGCACTGCCGTCCCACTGCCTGGCAGGAAGATAGCCAGGTCTCCTGGGGGGCCCTCCCATTGGGAAGCCAGAGGGCAGGAGAGCTCTTTTGATGCAATCCATCAAGGTCAGCCTGATGATAAAGATGAAGGGAGAGAAGGGCGGTGAAGGCAACTCTCTGGATGGCCAAACCAAATAATGTGTTTCCTTAACAGTTGGATAGAGCGGGGAGGGCATCCTTTCTTCTGCCCACCTCTACTTGGGAGATAGGTAACTTCATTTCCAGCAGTGGATGCCCGTGTGGGCCCCCAGGAGAGCACCGTGAGTAAATAACATCCCTCTGTCTTGAAGCGCTCAGTTGAGAAGGTCCTAGAGCTTATGGAGAGGTGGAGACCTGGAGGTCCTGGTTTCTCATGGGTGACCGGGACAGCACGCCGATCAGCAGCAGTGGCTTATAAGCCACTGTTTTTATTATCCCACCTTGTATTCCATTATGTGTAGGACATTAAGAGATCACGGTCTACAGGGGAAAAAAAAGAATATTTCCCATACAGTTGAATCAAGGCATATCTATCATGAAGGAAGAACTCCCTTTGGAAGATAGTTAAAAAGTAGGAGGGTAGACAATGACTTTAATTCTCCCTTCCTTTCTTGTCCCTCACACCTTTCTCTTAACTAACTATCCTTCTCTACTCTCCTTGACGATAGCTATTCAATAATGGCATTAGGCCCAAACAAACAGTATATTGTCCTATTATGAAGCCTTTCTATGTGAGAAACTCGAGTTCTATTGAGCCAAATGTTTCTGGCTTGGGGAAAAAAAATGTGTGTGTAATATAAGCTTTACTGATATATAATTCACATACTCTACAATTCATCGATTTGAAGTATACACCGAAGGGGTGCCCAGCTGGCTCAGGCAGGGGAGCGTGCGATGCCTGATCTCCGGGTTGTGAGTTCGAGCCCCACATTGGGCATAGAGAGTACTTAAAAATAAAACCTTAAAAAAAAATAAAAATAAAGTGTACGATTAAATGGCTTTTGGTATATTCACATAGTTAGGCAACCACCATGATGATCTAATTCCAGAACATTCATCAATATTCCAGTGTATACTTTGTTTAACCGTTCATCACTGAATGGACATTTGGGTTGTTTCCACTTTTTGGCTATTATGAAGTGCTGCTGTAAACATTGCTGTACAAGATTTTGTGTGGACATAGGTTTTTATTTCTCTTGGGTATGTACCTAGTAGTGAGATTACTGGATCATATGGTAACTGTAGGTTGAACCTTTTGAGAGACTGCCCAGCTGTTTTCTACAGATGCTGTACCATTTCATATTTGCATCAGCAGTGTGTGAGGGTACCAGTCTCTCCATATCCTCACTAACACTTACTGTCGTCTGTCTTTTAGATGGTAGTTATTCTGGGGGGTGCGAAGTGGTATCGCATTATGGTTTTGATTTACATTTCCCTGACAGCTAATGATGAGGAACGTCTTTTTATGTGCTTATTGGCTGTTTCTAGATCTTCTGGGGAAAAATGTCTCAGATATTTCATCCATTTTTTAAATCGTGGTATTTAGTTTTTTGTGATTGAATTGTAATAGATGTTTATTCTAATGCAAGTCCTTCGCCCACCATAGGATTTGCAAATATGTTCCGTTCTCCTAGTCATAGTTTCACTTCCTTAATGGCGTTGTATGATGGAAAAACCGTTTAATTTAGAAGAAATCAGATTTGTTGATTTTTTTTCCCTCTCATTGCTTGTGCTATTGGTGTCATATCTAAGGAAATCCTGCCAAATTTACAGTCCTGAGTATTCCTGTTTTCTGAGAATTTTGTAGTTTTGGTTTTCATATATATATGATTGTTGATTCATTTTGGGTGAAGTTTTGAATGTGGTATGAAGGGACTTGGGTCTAACTGTTTTTGTGTGTGTGGATATCCATTTGTACCAGCAAACAGATATATCTGGTTTTGTAGACTTCATTAAAAATGTCAGTATTGGGGCACCTGGGTGGCTCAGTCAGTTGAGCAACCGACTCTTGGTTTCAGCTCAGGTCATGATCTCGGGGTCATGGGATCCAGGACCACATGGGGTTCCGCGCTCAGTGGGGAGTCTTCTTCTCCCTCTCCCTCTGCTCCTCCCATTGCTTGTGCTCTCTCCCTCTCAAATAAATAAATAAAATCTTAAAAAAAATATGTCTGTGTAGAATATACAGGGAGTTGGGGAGAGAGCTGTTTCTCACAAAAGAACTCATTTTATTTTTTTTTTAAAGATTTTATTTATTTATTTGACAGAGAGATTGATAGCGAGAGACAGACAAGCAGGGGGAGTGGGAGAGGGAGAAGCAGGCTTCCCGCTGAGCAGGGAGCCCGATGTGGGCCTCGATCCCAGGACCCTGGGATCATGACCTGAGCTGAAGGCAGACACTTAACGACTGAGCCACCCAGGTGTCCCCAAAAGAACTCATTTTAGGAGGGATGATATGCAGTACTCTGACTACATGGCAGTAGATGGTTCCTTTTAGTGTCCATGTTATGCCTCTTGGAAGATAAAGCAATCAGGATGAGGATGAATTTAATGGTATGAAAGAGTTAATGTTACCTGGAATATACTTGTACCCAGATAATAGTTATTCAGTCACAAATACCCTGACTTGTAGAAGTTTACCTGTGATGCAACCAGATGCAGATGGTTTGGAGAGGTCTGAAAAACCAAAACAACAAAAAACACAATGATGGGGTGCCTGGCTGGCTCAGTCGGAGAGTGTGTGACTCTTGATCCTCAGGGGTCATGAGTTCAAGCCCCACGTTGGATGTAGAGATTACTTAAATAAATAAAAACTTAAAATACAATGAGGTTTGGTTTGGGGCAAGATCTATAAATCCCTGTATTTAAATGGAAAAGTCTAACTCTTGTTAGAATAGAACTGTTGTTATGGGGAAGAGACAGTGAAGTAACAAAAGGATTCTTGATTTGTTTATGTGAAGGGGACTCAAGACCTTGCTAGTTGGGTTATAGGCTTGAAAAATTATATGCGGCACTGCTAAAAAAGAAGCATCCATCTTTTTTTCATCATCCAAAGACAATGAATATATATGACAATGAAAAGATATTGAGAATGATGACTAAAAATACCTACAATGTTTACATTAATTTTTCCCCCAAGAATTCTCCTAATTTTATTCCCTTCATTCCTTGAAGACTTTTCCTTTTTTTTTTTCTTAAAGATTTTATTTATTTATTTGAGAGAGCGAGCAGGGGGGAGGGGTAGAGGAAGAGGGAGAAGCAGGCTCCCAGCCTAACACGGGGCTCCATCCCAGGACCCCGAGATCATGACCTGAGCCAAAGGCAGATGCTTAACCGACTGAGCCACCCAGGCGCCCCTCCATGACAGATGAAGTGAAGAAAACCATTTTCCTCAAGGGTGTGACATCATCCCCAAAGCCCACTCTGGGCCCTGCTCCGCCATTTTGCCGCTCCAGTGCCCTATCTCCTCAAGGGAGAGACAAGGCGTCCGCAGCTGCTGGCTTTGGATAAAAATCATGTCCACTAGATACCTTACAGGCTCAGAGGCTCATAGGGTCATCAGTGTTTGTGTAACTTCCCTTGAAGCTGGAATAATCCTCCATTCTCCTATTGAAAAATTTCCTTTTCAGGGTTTTAGTATTGTTTACCTGAGAAAAACAGAGATGCAGCTAATTTGAGTTGTGCAAAAGCCTCAAATCTGATGTTATTCCTTATTGTGCTTGTTTACATTCTCCGTGCATAATTAATATAGCACATTAGGGTCCAAATTAACATTGTTTTCTACAGCTTAGTCTGATGTTTGGCTAGGTGGTGTTTTCTCCATGCTGTTGCCAAAAACTCTCCAGTGCTGGTTTTTGTTTTTGTTTTTAATTTGGTGAGTAATTCATGTACACACTAAAATACTCTCCTCCTCTAGGGCGCCTGGGTGGCTCAGTCGTTAAGCGTCTGCCTTCGGCTCAGGTCATGATCCCGGAGTCCCGGGATCGAGTCCCACATCGGGCTCCCTGCTCGGCGGGAAGCCTGCTTCTCCCTCTCCCACTCCCCCTGCTTGTGTTCCTGCTCTCGCTATCTCTCTCTCTGTCAAATAAATAAAATCTTTAAAAAAATAAATAAAATAAAATACTCTCCTCCTCTAATTTAGAACCAAAAAATGAAGGCCATCGAGCAGTATAATATTTGTCGGCACAGACAGCTCTGATCCTGCAGCTGGCCCCGCCTCAGTGCTATACCCCTCTACGTGCAATTAGCTGTGCTTTTAAAATCACGGTTACTGGTGACTGAGGGATGGTCTCATGGGTCTCTGCCTGTGTGGCTTGGGTGGGGATAGAAAACAAAATCAGTCTCTTTCTCGTGAAGAAGCTGCACAAGAGGCGATTTCTCTACTTATTGTAAAAGCAGAACTAAGTCCTCTGCTCAGGCAGTCACATTCATCAGGGCTGGCAATTTAATTTTTCTCCATTCATATGTCTTTAAAAATGATTAAAAGTACCTTTCACCATGAGGAAATGCAGAAGATCTCCTCAGTAGCATTTGGTGACGTGGGGGGGGGGGCTCACAGATTTAAATTGGTCTTAACTTTTGGGGCCACGTATTCCATGGAGAGAAAAAAATCTTCCATTCAAGAGTTACCAACATTTTGTTTAAAAAAAAAAAAAAAAGAAAAAGAAATTTAAAAAGATCCAAGATTTTGATAGGATTTTTATTAGAGCTAGCTAAAGCTGCTAAAGAAGACGAACTCTTGACTTGGTGGATAGTTGTGGACGCCAAGGAAATTAGTATCCTTAGCAAATGTATCCTTATTTTTTTTTTCATAAATATAATGAATTGTTCATTGTCGCAGCAGTGAATCAGTTGGGGGCTACCTCATTTGGTATTCTGTTTTTATTAGGGAGGATGCCCAGGACACTGGTAGTCCAAACATTTCCTTCAACCAGAACAGGTATTTAGTTTCTCAGCATAGCATTTTCCTGTGGTAATTTATCCGTTCATTTCCAACCCCCTCCAAGTAATGCATATGAAAATGATTGATGATTATACCTTTATTTTTATTTCTTTTGGAACTGCCAGCCCTGACTATTTATAGAAGATCATTATATTTTTATAGATCTTAAGCACATCTGCTGAATCAGCAAAGCAGAGAGTTCCAGCAATTTCACTGATTATAGCGGCATCTTTTGGATTGTAAACAACTATTACCAAATCACTTGGGAGAGGGGGGGAAAGGAAGACCCCGGGTGTTTTAAAGGTGAGTAAATAGAGTGGAAGTTTTAAAAAAAATATTGCTGTTATAATCTGTAATGAAATGGAGCTCCACGGCAGCCCCAACTCCTTAGAAGTCCCGTAAACACAATACTTCCCCAAATGAGTTTTCACTGCTATGTTAGCTTTAAAACGGGAAGCCACGAGTTGGGAGGTGTGTGAGTAGGCTTCTCTTCCAGGGATGCTATTCTTTTTCTTTTGTTTTTAAAGATTTTGTTTTTTGGGCCGCCTTGGGTGGCTCAGTCGGCTAAGTGTCTGACTCTTGGTCTTGGCTCAGGTCATGATCTCATGGGTGGTGAGATTGAGCCTCGCGTCCTGCTCCACCCTCAGTTGGGAGCCTGCTTGGGATTTTTTTCCCTCTGCCAATTCCCTGCTCTTGCTCTCTCTCAAATAAATAAATAAATCTTTAAAATATTTTATTTTTGGGCACCTGGGTGGCTCAGTTGGTTAAGCGGCTGCCTTTGGCTCAGGTCATGATCCCGGGGTCCTGGGATCGAGCCCCGCATCTGGCTCCCTGCTCAGCGGGAGGCCTGCTTCTCCCTCTCCCACTCCCCCTGCTGTGTTCCTTCTCTCGCTGTGTCTCTCTCTGTCAAATAAATAAATAAAATCTTTAAAAAAAAGTAAAATATTTAATTTTTTTAGGTAATCTCTATACCCAACGTGGGGCTTGAACTCACAACCCTGACATCAAGAGTCGCACGCTCTACTGACGGAGCCAGCCAGACGCCCCACTATCATCTCTTTTCTTTCTTTTTAAAAAATGTTTTTTTATATTTTTAATCTATTTATTTAAGACAGCATGTGAGGGGGAGGATCAGAGGGAGAAGCAGACTCCCTGCTGAGCAGGGAGCCCGATGCGGGGCTCGATCCCAGGACCCTGGGATCATGCCCTGAGCCAAAGGCAGACGTTTAACCCACTGAGCCACCCAGGCGCCCCTATCATCTCTTTTTCTTAAACCCTGTTTTTCTTGGAGTTCTCCCAGCCTTCTCTAGGGCATCCCCTGGGTCATCAGTTTCCCAGGCCCCGCTTTAGATGTGTTCCATTTCAGCTGTGCCGATCACAGCCCTTCTCACCGAACGCAACTGTTCTGCACAGTAAATAACCCATCTTGCCCCGAGAAGCCTCAGCAGGCTCTGCCTTTTTGTATTGAAACACCAAAGCCTTCACATTTTTTACATATATATTTTTTTATCCTGTTGATCTCAATTTGGGGCTGGCCACTTGGGGGGGATTATGGATTATCACACATGCTAACATTAAGCTCTTCCTGAATGGAGTTGTTTTAGCAAGGAGGGTTTGATTTGGTAGACAACAAGTAGGCAGTGTGATTATGTAGGATTATCTTTGGATAATTATCTAAATGCAGGATTCACCTCCTCAGGTTCCCCCTTTACATTTGGGCTGGGAAAAAAAAGAACCTACTCTGGTGTAGCAGAGGAAAAACTTGTTTGGGCTCTCTTCTCATAGGATCTTCCTCCTGGACAGGATTTATCTAGGCTAAGAAGGGAAGGGGTGCTAGCAGAGGGTCTCTCTGTTCCCTTGGACACCTAACCTTGGATTTCAGGGAGACGGTTGGTCCTAAGGCTATGGCTGGACCAGCTCTGGAACCCATCCAGTAGGTGGAGTGTGACCTGTATCACAAGCGTAGATGGTTGAGGGGTGGAGAGTAGAAAGTCACTTATGGAAGGTACTGAGATTTAGGTAGGCGGCCATGCTGTGAAGCTCAGGGAGGGTTAGGGTGCTTCAGAGCGGTGCTGGGGAGCAGGGCCAGTGAGCACCTCAAAGAGACCAGAGGTTGTCTGTTCTCTGCTGTGCCCTCAGCCATCCCTGTCAGATGCAGCCTACCCTGTAGCCTGAATGAGGTCAGAGACTGAGATCACCAATTCTCTTCCGGAATGACAAAGCACTGACAGATGACAAATTCGAGAATGTTCTCTGGGCATCGTATCCTGCGTATCCCGCCATACAAACGATGCACCTCAGTGTAGACCCGACTGTCCCCCATCCCCTCCTCTCTCCTTTTCACTAGGAAGTCTGGCCTTCCTTAGACTAAAGAAAATCTGCTGACCTCGTCCCTGCCCAGGGAAACCATTAGGCTGATGGGACGTTGGTCAAAAGAGAGGTGGCATTTTAAGTTTCACACAGAACTATGGCATGCTTAGATCACCAGTCCCTGATGAATAGAAAATTAAGCCCTGGGAGCGGCCCAAGTCCATTTGGTGGGGGTGAGGTGGGTGGAGGAAACTTGAGAGAATCCTTTGGCAACCTCTCTGGTTTTGGTTGCCCCTCCCTATGAGTAATTCTCCTTTCAGGAAAGTTTTTAAGTATTTCGTAGAGGTAAAAAAGGGGTGAGGGACACGGCCCTGTGCCAGGAAGAAAACCTAGAGGCACCGTGTGTGTCTAGTGTTCCGAGCCATCCGGCCCCACCTTCCTCATCGAATGGTACCCTGGCCTCTTGTCCCTACCTCTCTGAGGCCTCTTCCGGCCTTCAGCCTCTGGTGTTTTCGTGCTGCCTCGTGCCTCGCCTTCGTTCCCTCTTCTCTCGCTGGCCCATTGTACTTGCTCGCTGTGTGGGGTCTGTGAACTTGGAGTGAACCCTGCAGCTCCCGTAAGCACCCTCTCGTTGACTTCCCAATGCGGACGTCTTCAGGAACGCTCGTGGTGACCCTGCGCCACATTGAATCTCCTGGCTCTTTCTAGTTGCTTCATTTCTTTTTTAAAGATTTATTTATTTATTTGAGAGAGAGAGCTTGAGCAGGAGGGGCAGAGGGAGGGGGATAGAGAATCTTCAGCAGACTCTGCGCTGAGCCTGGAGCCTGATGCGGGGTTCCATCTCCTGACCATGAGATCACGACCTGAGCTGGAATCAAGAGTCGGACGCCTAACTGACTGAGTCACCCAGGCGCCCCTCTAATTGCTTCATTTGAGTACATCTTAAGTCCTTGGTGACATTGTAGATCCTTTGAGGATGGGAGAATATAACCCTTTTTTTTTTTTTTTTTAAAGATTTTATTATTTATTTGAGAGCGAGTACAAGCAGGGGGAGCAGCAGAGGGAGAGGGAGAAGTGGGCTCCCTGCTCAGCCGCTCCCTCCCTCAGCAGGGAGCCCGATACTGGGTTCGGTCCCCTGGACCCTGGGATCATGATCTGAGCCAAAAGCAGACCCTTAGCTACCCAGGTGCCTCTAACCCTTTTTTTTTTCTTTCTTTCTTTCTTTTTTTTTTTTTTTGTGGCCTCCAAATAGCCCAGCACCTTGTGAGGACCAAATGGTCCTCGGATTAACAAAACAGATTAACAGTTCATCACATGGTAATCTAATTTTAAACAATCTTATCCCCCCCCTCTTTTCAATATCTTCTTTCTAATGCCAGGATCATTTCCCAGTGAAGTCTTCACTCTCCTGGCATGGTGTTTTAATTCCTGCTATCTTGAAACCACATGCAGTTCAAACGACAAAGCCATCCAGACAACCTCATGCTGCATCATTAATTTCTCATATTCATTTCAAACCATTCTCTTTTCAAGTGTCCGGGAATGCACGAGTTCTATTTATGCGCCGATTCTGGATGTTTCTTCCCTAAGGAAACTTGATATTCTTGAATGCTGCTTTATAAAGTTTGGTTTGCATTTAGAATTTCAATGGGATGGCTTCTGAAAATGAAGAACAGACTAGCTGTTCCTGAACTGTTTAGAAATGATGATGTTTAACACTTCTTAAAGAACAATAGAAAGGTGACGCTTATCAAGGGAAATGGTTTGCTTTTGATCTTGCTGGCAGTTTCTGAGACTCTGAGCTGATGAGTCTGGCTGCTTTGAATTACTAAATATTCACTCCATCCATTTCTCTCGATGCCAATTACCATTTGTCTAGGTTAGCTCATCATTGTCTCCCTTCCTCCCTGCTGTCTTGTCCCTCTCAATTGTAACTACCAGGGAGCTACGGGTCTGGTATTCCCAAAACATCTCTGGGTCACCCCCGCTTCAAAGCCGTCAATAGCTCTTCTCTGCCTACCAGGTAAGTAGAAAGCCTCTGTGGTCTGTCCTGTTTTGCTGTCCAGCTTTGCAACCTGGCACTTGTCAACTCTTGCTACTCTAGTGACTCTGGGTGCTTGTAACAGAGTCCTACTGTTTGTGCCATTTAGGATCTTTCCTTTGATCTGAAGCACTCCTTCTTCCTCTGTGTGTTTTTAATTCAGATTCATCATTTGTGATTCATCTCACATGCCCTCTCTCCTTGGCTACTTGGCTGGTCTCCACCCACCTTTAGGTGCCTCTACACTCACCATCAATTGACTGTGCGCCTCTTGAGGCTAGTGTCTGTGTCTGTGAGGCAATGTAGCACATTTTTTTTTAAGGTTTTGTTTATTTATTTGAGAGAGAGAGAGCAGGAGCGGGGCGGGGCGGGGGGGAGAGGACCAGAGAGAGAGGGAGAAGCAGACTTCCTGCAGAGCAGGGAGCCTGATGTGGGGCTCGATCCCAGGACCCTGAGGTCATGACCTGAGCCTGAGGGAGATGCTTAATCGACTGAGCCACCCAGGCCCCCCCCCCCCGCCCAGTGTAGCACAGTTCTTAAACCGGCTGGTCTAAATCCTGGCTCCACCGCTTACAAGTTATATATCTTGAGCCAGTCACTCAATCTCCCTGTTCCTCAGTTTCCTCCTCTGTAAAATGGGAACAATAGTGCCTTCCTCAGGGGAATTGCTCTAATGGCAAAATTAGTTAATACTAGGCAGTGTTTAGAATGCTTTCTGGCATCTTGTAAGGACTTAACAAACATTTAATTGTGATGATTATTTGTCCACCCAGAACCTAGCACAATCCCTATCCCAAACAACAGATGGAGTACGGGCTCCTTTGACGCGACGCGGTGTCTTTTTTTAAATTGAAATTCACATAACATGAAATTAACCTTTTGAAAGTGTCCAGTTCAGTGGTATTTAGTACGTTCACAGTGATGAAAACCCATTACCTCTGTCCAGTTCCAAAACCTTTTTCCTCACCCCAAAGGGAAATCTCACAACCGCATACCCACAAAGCAGTCACTCCTCATCCCCTCTCCCTCCGGCTGTCACGTAAGGAAACTTGCCGCCGCACGTCCTACGGAGGATACCACAAAAAGGTGATGTAGGAAGAGCGTAATACAAATGGGAGTTGGGCTTCATAACAGATGAACCATCGGGGTTTTAGCTCCTCCCCTCTGGACTGGTCAGGTCTCATGAAAGGATTTTCTCAGGCCACCAGCGTGGGCGCCAAGTGTTCTGCTGTCCTTCCCTTTAAATAATACAAGATTTCTTTGGAGGGGCACAAAAGTAACCATTTTCCTCCAATCGGGGACTTTAGAAAGAACGCCTTCCACATTGTATAAGACGTGCTTAATGCAGTCTGGCCTTTTGAAGGCCACCATCTGAAGTATGTACTGACAAGAGAGAAGAGTCTAGAGCAGGTGCTGTTGACAGCAGTGTTTTTGTGTGCTGTCCCTGGCTCAGTGACTCCAGAGTGACACTGGGTCCCTGTTGAAAGAGCCATTCACACGATCTGCTGCCCACCAGCTCAGTCCATGCATATTCATAGCTGAGAACAACCCTGCCTTAATAGAGGACTTTTTGACATTTATCAGGACCCGGCCATAGCTATTGATTTCTCCTTCTTTGCATTACCAGCTGCCGCCACTTTTCTGACCCTTTCAAATCCAGTTCCACTCATACATTGAGACCATTTCCTCCCTAGTCCGGGTGTGTGTGTGTGTGTGTGTGTGTGTGTGTAAAAGACCTCTGGCAATGAAACTCTATGCCAGTATCAGGCTTGTATAAGTCCCTGTAGTGTAATATGATTCCTAGTATTTTTTCCCCAGCAGCCCTCCTAGAATTCAGACTATAGAGCCCTACCTGTTCCCTCCGCTTTGACCTTCTAGATATCTGCACCTCAATTTACTTTTGTTGATTTTGGCAGCCACAGGGGATTTCTCTCTCAGCCTGCTCTTCCCCGCCTCAAACCACCCTCTGGCCCTTTCATTGTCCTTAGAATCCCGACTTTGGCACTGCCCGTATCCGAACGTGAGCGCGTATTTTAGATTTACATCTGACGGGCGATATTGTGACATTCACATTAAAGTCGTATTTGCTTTAAAGTAGCTTATACAGACCCGAATGTGTATGTGAGGGATAAAAATCAAAGAAATTTATTGTGTGTGAAGGGTAGTATCATTTAAAAATCTATTATCAGATTCACTTTTATTTTCTAATTACATAGGGTGATAAAATTCAATCAAGGCTTTTATTTAATGCCTCATTCTAGGAAGACCTTTTTTTTTTTTTTCAGCTAATATAATGGATAGATTTCAGACCAAAGGGATTTTTCAGACCCTGAAAAAAATTGACCCTTTTCTTAATTAGATGAGGAGCCCTATAAAACTCCTGCCGGAGCTTCGAGGCAGTGGGGATTGGCCTGCCCCGGTGGCTGGCTGTTGTGCAAAATGCATGAAAAGGGAAAAGCCAGAGCCGCCTTTGTACGCTTCAGGTCTGGTCAGGGTCCTTACTGCTGCGTGATTTATGTCGGGGAGAGAAATCCGTCTCTTCGGCAGACAGGCCAGAGGACTGGGGGGATACAGAGAACAGCCGCGGGCACGCAGAGACAGGAGAGACACCTGCCAGGCCTCCGCGCTGGCTGGTTTTTACTGGGTACAGTCAGCTGGGTTGTGAATGGGTTGGCTCTCGTGGGTCACGCAGGTGCTGAATCTCCCCATGCTCAAGGTTAGGACCGACCTGTCAGGAAGGGAGGGGCAGAGCTTAGTGACCGCCTACATTTCATTCCATCCTCTGCGCCTTTTCTGGGCTGGTTGGTCACCTTCCACCCTGGGGAGGTTACCAAGCCTCGCTGTGCTTCTGTTTCGTCACCTATAAAATGATAGATCGATAGCATCATCTACCTCAGGTAGAATACCTGGTATAAAGCAGGTGTGCAATGCATTTTAGCTAATAGGACTCCGATGATTATTTACCACTGCTATGGGAAGTGGAGTGTCGTGTAGGGGCTAAAACGTGACGCAGGTATCAGAATCACTGGGCTTCTCTTCTGGTCCCAGCACACACCAGTGATTTGACATGGGACCAGTTGCTTAACTTTGAGGGTCTCATTTTTCTCATCTGTCAAGTGGGGTGAACAGTAGTACCTGTCTCACAGGATATTTGGGAGGAGTAAATGAGATAATGTACAGAAAGCAGCTGAAGTGTTGTGCCTGGCATGTAGAGAGCACTCAAATATCAGGTGCCATTTTAAATATCCCTGATGGAACCATCAGGATAATTAATGATGAGGGGTGCCTTGTGATGTTATTTCCAGTGTAACAAGTTAGGGGTTCCCAGGGGTTCCTGTCTGAGTCTCAAACCACTCCATTGCTTGCTTGCTTGGGGTTGTTTTAGGAGGATTTTTGTTAGGACGCTAAGTGAAAAGAGAAGCACAAAGAAGGAAAACCTCATGAGGAGTAAGGTATTATGCAGCCTGGGTTCTATTAGGCAGAATTGCTTTTGTCTAGATAGCTTCTGAGACTTGTATGGATGTTGAATTTATATATATATATGAGATGTGTAATATGTAATAAATAATATATAGCTAATATTATCTATCTCATAATTTTTATGAGAGCCCTATGGAGCTATAATTCACATACTATGAAATTCATTTTATTGAAAGTATAAAATCCAGTGGTTTTTAATATATCCACACTGTTGATCGACCAGGATCACTCATTTGAGAAATTTTTTTTTTTATTACTCCCCCACCCCCACCTCCAAGACACACAAACTCCTCAGCGATCACTCCTCGTTCCCCTACACCCCCCCAGACCTAGGCAACCGCTAATCTACTTTCTGTCTCTATGGACTTGCCTATTCTGGATATGTCATTCATTCATTCATTCATTCATTCACTTATTATTTCTAAAAATAGTTTAATCTCTCCACCCAACGTGGGGCTCGAACTCACAACCTGGAGATCGAGAGTTGCCCACTCTACCGACTGAGCCAGCCAGGCGCCCCATCTGGACCTTTCATTTAGATGGACTCCTGTCATCCAGGACAGGATCTTAGCGTCACGTTTCCAAGGCTCATTCGTGCTGCAGCATGTGTTAGAACTTTATTCCTTTTTGTGGCCGACTGATAGTTCCATCGTCTGGTGCTTTCCCGTGTTTACGTGATAAACCGCGTGAAACCTCCCACTGGTTCCCTGTCCTCCCAGTAAATCTAAAATACGTGCTCACGTTCGGATACGGGCAGTGCCAAAGTCAGGATTCTAAGGACAATGAAAGGGCCAGAGAGTGGTTTGAGGCGAGGAAGAGCAGGCTGAGAGATAAATCCCCTGTGGCTGCCAAAATCAACAAAAGTAAATTGAGGTGCAGATATCTAGAAGGTCAAAGCGGAGGGAACAGGTAGGGCTCTATAGTCTGAATTCTAGGAGGGCTGCTGGGGAAAAAATACTAGGAATCATATGACATACAAGGGCTCATACAAGCCTGATACTGGCGTAGAGTTTCATTCCCTGTCCCTGCCAGGCAGGGTGCGGCATGGGGGAGGAGCGGCTACCAGAGGTTGTTCAGGGTGCGTTACCTTATCGGCTGCTTGGATCTTAGCATCTGCGTGCGGTCACAGACCTTACAGGCCTGCCCAGTCGCTTCTTTCTCATTCACAGCTCAGATAGAAGAGTCATTGTCCCTTATGCACAGACATGCAAAAGAATCTTACAGCTTCCTGTTCGCACACAGATGGGCAGTGTCCTCGGCCTGCAAAGAGCCCCGCGACGGGGGCTAGCTTACAAATGTTGCCTTGCCTTCTACACCATTTCTGTTCTGATGGGGACATTTGCTGCCCCTCCGGAGCGCTCACTGACTGGGCATAAAGGAGCAGCCTAGTGACAAGTGTCTAAACCAGGTTGACATTTGGGTTAAGGTAATTCTAAAAAGGTGACATTTGGCATTGTAGGGAAATAATACTGGTATGTGCTCTGCATGAGGCCTTAGCCCCTCTTTTCCTCAATTTACTCCTGCAAAATGCTATCATAGTACCTATCTGAAAGGGTAAGGCTGAGGATGAGAAGTGTCTAGTCCAGTTCCTGGCATATAGTAAACTCTTCCTGAATGGCAGCTTCCATGGTTACTCATACTTGGGTATGCTTGAACAGAACATCATCTTACGTTGTGTAGCCATTAATTGTCTTTGACTTTGGACTCAGACAGACACAGGTTTGAATCTTGGCTTCACCACTTATTAGCTGTGACCTTGGGTGAACTCTTTGTTTCCGGCCTTGTCTAGGAACAGTTACACTTTATAGGGCTTTTGAGAGGTTTAAACCAGATATTTTCTAAAGCATCTTGGCCCGGGGCACCTGGGTGGCTCAGTCAGTTAAGCGTCTACCTTGGGTGCAGGTCATGATCCTGGAGTCCTGGGATCGAGCCCTGCATCGGGCTCCCTGATCAGCGGGGGAGTCTGCTTCTCCCTCTCCCTCTGTCTCTCCCTCTGCTTGTGTTCTCTCTCTTGCTCTCTCTCTCTCAAATAAATAAATAAATAAGAATCTTTTCTTTTTTTTTTAGATTTTATTTATTTGTCAGAGATAGAGACTGAGCGAGCACACAAGTAGGGGTGTGGCAGGCAGAGGGAGAAGCAGACTCCCTGCTGAGCAGGGAGCCCGATGCGGGACTCGATCCCAGGACCCTGGGATCATGACCTGAGCCGAAGGCAGGTGCTTAACCGACTGAGCCACCCAGGCATCCCAATAAATAAAATCTTTAAAAAAAAAAAAAAACATCTCAGCCCATGGGAGCGCTATCGATAGAAAGACAAATATGTCCTCACTTACATGTTTACAGCAGTCCACACGAGCTCCTTGTCTTCTCATTGTGCACAGAATAAAGCCCTTCCTTCTCTCCATCGCCTAGAGACTCCTGCACAATCTGGCTCTGCCTACTTAACTGAGGACCCCTCCAACCACTCTGCCATATTGGCTTTCTTTTTATTCCTCAGCCAGATCAAGCTCTTTTTGGCCTCGGGGTCTTTACATTTGCTATGTTCCCTCTCCTTTTGTCTCTGGACCTTCCAGTTGGTGGCTCCCTCTTCTTCAGGTTTCAGTTGTAGTGTTACCTGCTCAGAGAGGCTTTTCTCAACCACCCTGCAGAGTTTCCCCCTTCCTGAGACACTCTGCTCTAGTATATTTATTTTATTTTCTTTGTATATTTATTGCTATCTGAAATTACTTTCTTTGATTTTGCTTTCATTGTCAATTTCCCCCCGAGAAGCTAAGCCCCATGAGGGCAGCCACTCTCTGTGTTTGGCTCATTGCTCTATCACGGCAGCTAGAACAAGTCTTTTGGGGAATAGTAGAAGAAATATTCACTGGATGGATGGATGGATGGATAGATATGGCAAAGATCTTCACTCTGGCTTTTGGGATTGTCATTATGGCTGAGCGTGGTATCCCACCATGGTATGGAACTGTCTGCAAATTATGTGGCAGTTGCTTATTAGAAACAGATTACATCTCTAACTGGAAAGGAATCCTAATGCACTATCCTCTACATAGCATTTCTCTTTAGAAGTGCATCAGATACTTAAAATTATGCTTTGTGTTTAGGCAACAACATGTACGGTAATTTTTTTTATATTGAATTCCCCGGCTAATTTCCTATGCCTCACCTTGAATGTAGATAGAGCTTTGGAGTTCTCAGTTCAGTTGAGCAGGCTCTAGGAGGCATTAGGAATATTAGACACCTGGCTTGAGAAGTACTCATAGCCAGAGTTGGGGAGAGAGTTGGCATGTAACCCTCTGGGTGCAGGTGGTGAGTCTGCTGGCATAAATTAGCAAAGTCCATAGAGGAGCCTGGGCTTGACAATTTTATTGTCTATGGAAGGTTATTAAGAAAATAATTGAAGGTCTCTGGAAAAATAAGCAATGGCACTCTGCTGTTCTTGCAGAATAAACAAAGGCAGCGTGTCCTTGACTGAGACACTTGATTGGTTTATTTAGTTTTCTGGTTTTTTTGGGCGTGGGTGGGGGGAGGGGTTTGGAACTATGAAGCAGGAAGGGATCTGAAAATAAACCCAGATGTGGTGATCTCTGTTGATTGGGTTTCCCTGAATCTCTCTCACCGAGTGGAGAGATTGAAATTCTCCCCTGAGTCTCCCTCATCTCCTGGTCACAAATTCTCAGGGCTTGTGCTGCTTGCTCATCTCTCAAAGCCCCCAGAATCAGCATGATGACAAGTTGGAAGAGTGAGGAGTTGAAGCTAGATGGGGGAGCCCATCTGGTGCTCCCAAATGCTGGGTATTGGGCACTAGAGAGTGTGACGTACAGAGATGTGCATTTTTGCGAGCTTCCCGGGTGTTTCTGATGCAGTGAGAAACACTGATTTAGTGTTTTCACCTCACAAAGTTTTGGCATTTTAGCCTAGCCTAAACCTTACACCTGTCATCAGCGCCACCCCCCGCCCCCTTCTGTCTTCCGACCTGCACAGGATCCATTAGGTAGTTGCCTGGTATTTGGGCAAGAGAAGGCCCCATATTGGACATTACTTCCCTCCCTTACTACCCAGGTGCAATTGTCCATTTGGCATTCTCTTGTCTCCTTTTGATTCCTCTTCTTCCATCCCTAAATGAACACTAAAATGCCTTCTCGACTCTTCGCAATGGACTGTTCTCACCAATCAGAGGCTGCGTGTAGGTGCTATGGTCTGAATATTGGCATCTCCTCAAGAGTCTGGTATTGAAATGCGAATCCCCCGAGGTGGTGATATTAGAAGGTGGGGCCTGTGGGAGGTGATTAGGTCCATGAGGTCCTAGCCCTCAGGACTGAAATGAGTGCTCTTCCCAAAGAGATCCCACAGAGCCCCTTAGCCCCTTCCACCGTGTGAGGGTGCAGTGGGAAGTCTGTGTTCTGGAAGAGGGCCCTCATCTGACCTTGCTGGCACCCTGACCTTGGCCTTCAGCCCCTAGAACTGTGAGCAATACCTTTCTGTTGTTTATAAGTCACCGAGTCCGCGGTGTTTTGCTACAACAGCCCAAACAGGCTGAGACCGTAGGCGTCCTAGTTATGGGCTTACACGGTTTAAATCTCTCCTGGCAGCTGAAAACTCAGGCACAGAATATCAGTGCAAATTTCCGAGCCCTTCCTCAAGCCCCTGCCTGTTGCGCATGACACTCTGCTCTCAGTATCCGTGCTTGCCCAAATCCCACCCCACGGCAATAGGGAGCCGGCATCTGTTGAACCGAATAACAGAGGGTTTCACAGAGGAGATGGAATTTGAGCTGAGTCTAGAAACACAGGAAGGACCGCTGCAGAGAATGTATGAGGGGAAAGCACAGTCTAGAAAAAGGTGACAATATAGACATAATTGCACGGGTCTTGGAGCATTTTCTAGCTTGTTAAATATAGATCAGGACCATTTGGGGTGAGGGGCAACAGATGTGTTAAAAATACAGATTCCTGGGCCCCAGCCTCAGAGTTTTCAATTCCATAGCACTGAAGAGGCTTAATTTTTTTTTTTTTAAGATTTTATTTATTTGACAGAGACACAGCGAGAGAGGGAACACAGCAGGGGGAGTGGGAGAGGGAGAAGCAGACTCCCCGCTGAGCAGGGACCCGATATGGGACTTGATCCAAGGACCCTGGGATCATGACCTGAGCCGAAGGCAGTCGCTTAACCAACTGAGCCCCCCAGGCGCCCCTGAAGAACCTTAATGTTAACAGCCCCCACCCTTCCTGCCCAAGTGATTTTGATCCAGGTGATTCATGCAGCACGCTTTGAGAAACGTTGGCCTGGTCCAGCAATGGCTTTGTAAAGACAGAAAAACTGAGCCTCTAAGAGGAGAGTGACCTGTTGGTGAACAGGATCTGTTTCCGGGGGTGCTGTAGAAGGTTCTTTCATTTCAGGTGGGCTCTGAGCCATGCTCCTTAACGTCTCTCCTAATTTGTACTTGACTATAAATTTAATACCCTTTTTATGATACTTGAAAGAGCTGTGTAATTTCATGGTCTGGCCATGACTGCTGGCATTCAAGAAATGACTGTTACTGGTACTTAATATATCTTCCCCAGTTTCTTAATGACTTTTGTGAAGCACATAGTGCCACAGCGCTCTGCTGTTTGCATAGAGAGCGCGGATGCGGAGGGCGAACACCTGTTCTCCTGGGGTGGGTTCCATGGACAGTGGTTTGCCTCTTCCTTCAGGCATCCTAGCTTCCCTCCCTCCTCTTGCCCCATCTGTTTTGACCATATGAAAAAGGGGGCATTCCCTTTATCACAAGTATCTCCCTCTGTTCCTCAGCCCCCCGTGGCTCTCTCCAGATGCCCTCAAGCTCTACCATTCAAGTCCGCTCCTTCTTGGAAGATGGGTAGGAGGAAGAGCACACCAGTTAGGACTCTAGAGAGTATTTTAGAGGGAAACAGGGAAAATAATGGATGCAAATACTACTAGGAACTTCTCTGTCCATCCCTCTCTTCCTAGGGGAAGTGTGTGGGAGGTGGCGGTAACGGGGAAGATGGTGCTGCTTCCCCACCATTGGTTAATAACCACCTTAGTTCCTGCACATTATCCCTACATTTCATGAAGGATCATGGCATGGCAATCAAGGAAAAATGCATTACGGTTTAGCTTCATACCATGGCGTTGTCTGCTGATTCTTTTGAGTTCAGAATGCTTGAAGTAGATATACCACAGAAAATGGTTTCCATTTACGATTGCCTTTCCCCATTAGTCCAGATTAAGAACGTTAAGGCAGCGACAATATCTTTGACTTTTTCTTCCCACAAGTCTGGGTGGCGTTGGGCAGGGAGTGGGAGAGTTAAGAAAGAGACAGAAACTGGAATCAGCGGGATGAAGCAACTCAGCAGATCAGGAGGGAGAGGGTGGGTGCTGACCATTTTCTTCCCTCTATCTTAGTGAGTGGTCAGGAGTACCAGCTCTCTTAATTGAATTCTTTCCTGTCCTGTGTGTTATGCTTAAGGATCTCTTCAGAGTTTGGGGTTGGGGGGAATGAGTGAACAGGCGAGTAGATTTAGTGATTTTTGGTATGCGAAGCGCCTTGCTAATTCTTTTGCATAAACAATGTCTAAGATCCACAAAGACTTGGTTCTCTTAAGTTCCCTGCATGCTGACTTGTTACAACCTCCAAGGGAGCTACTTCCTGAAACAGATGATGGACACCAGCATGGGGGAGAAAACTTGCAGCATATAGATTGAGTTAACAACGCTCGTTTAGATTTAATAGAATAATTATTGAGATAATTATTGAGATAAATGGCATGCCATGTTAGTAATTGAATATTGCATAAACAAGATATAGTGGCTATAATTAGAGTTCTACAAATACCTTAATAGATAGATTAAGAGAAGTCAGTGAGCCACAGAGTACTTCACCAAAGGTCGTATTTCCCGAAATCTATAAGATGTCCCAGACTGCTAATAACTATCACTTTGATTGTCTCTGGGATGTATATAGTAAATAGAATTATGGTCTTGATAGTGCCAGCTTTTTCTCAATTGGTCTAACGAGGTCTGTCAGCTAACAGCATGTTCTGGATATTGATTTATGTGTTGGCCTGTACTAGGATCTATGGAAAATTGATATTTTATGGTACTGAAGGTTAATGGAGTTAGAGTAAACACTGACTAGATGCCCTCAACATGGAACTTAAGGTCTATGGCTATTAAATGGTCTAGAACTTCCTTCACCTTGTGTTGGTTGCTAGGATATTAGATAACATACCGCAATAATAACTGTTAGGAGACTTTTGTATAGTACACAGAAGACTTTATAACCCCCAAATGTGTCTGACCTGAGCATCTGTGGTATATGGTAAAACATCCAGACTTGGAGTCAAAACCAAGCTCTGCCTGTTGCTACCTTTGTGACCTTGAACGAGGTACTTTGCCTCTCTGTTTCTCATTGGTCTCACCTGCAAAATGAGGATAGCAGTGACACCTACTTCTCAGAGCCAGTGTTGGGGAGGGAACAAATCAAATAAGGGGACATGAGTGCACCTGAGTCCAACAGAAGCCCCATCAGTGTTTCCTTTCCTTTTTTTTTTTTTTAAATTTTATTTATTTGAGAGAGAGAGTGAGCAAGAAAGATAGCACAAGGAGGGGGTGGGGAGAGGCAGAGGGAGAAGGAGACTCCCCGCTGAGCAGGGAGCTAGACGCTTTGAGGGCTAGATCATGACCTGAGTGGAAGGCAGATGCTTAACCTACTGAACCACCCAGGAGCCCCAGTGTTGCCTTTCCTTTTGCAAATACAAACCTGTTTGCAAGCAAGTGATTGAATTCATTGACTTGAATGGTTTAGAACCAGATACTAACCTTATTCAAATTTACCTGTTGGAATCCATGATTATCTTTTCCATATGGTCCCAGTGTCATTAAGAGTGTAAACCTGGATGTCCTGCTTCCATGTCATGTCTGGCCCATTGTGTGGCATGCAGGTCAGTTTATATATTTTCTGTGCCTCAGTTTCCTTTTCTGTAATCTGCAATAATCCTAGTTCCCGCCCCACAAGACTGTCTTAAAGATCCTATCCTACATGCAACATGCTTTGCACAGCACCTGTCCAAATCAAGCACCCAATTCACATTAGCTCTAGATCTTGCTTTGAAGTAAGAGGCACACAGCAAGTTTATGCAGATCGTATACAATTGGACTGATGGTTTTGGGGGAGCTAATGGTATGGGCCATGGAGCTTCTGATGTGTTTGTCCGCCATATTCATTCTCCACTTCTCAAGTAGCATTTGGTACCTGGAAGCATGTATCATGATAACAAAATTGTAAGGCCCATTCATTTATTCATGCACTAAACAACAAATGGTCATTGGGTGTGCAGTGAGTACTACAAAGTTTGCTGATACTAGATAGACAGCTATGAACAAAATGGTCATGGTTCTCCCTCTCATGGAGCTGGTAGTTTCGGTCCTTTGTAGAGTGCTACCCTTGGTGCTCAGGAAACTTGAACTATGACCTTGACAGGTTTACAATTCAGTCGCACCACCTTCAGTCCTTTTTGGAGTGAGAACTTAACTGGAATAATAATTCCGTCTAGCTGGGTTGATCAGGCATAGGTACATAAAAATAAAAAAAAGTATGGTGTGGTCGAGCCCCATGGGAGTGACACACATTATGCTAGAGGAGTTCAGCAGAAGAAATGATCATTGAGGGCGATTGATGATCTAAGAGGTTCCAGGATGATGAGGGGGGCGGGGCTGGTGCATGGAACATGGGCCGGATTTTATAGTGCAAGCCAGACTCAGATGTCTTGGAACCAAAGGGATTGTAAATAATGAGGAAGGGCAAGGAGGCAGAAATATGTGTGATGAGTTTAGGGAGCAGAGACTCCTTTACTAAAGCAGAATCTTTATGTACATTGTTACATGTAGTTGGTGTCATTTATTCGAAGCAGGTAGGAAGCATATTTTGGAGGGACTTGACTATCAGGTGAGCAATTTTGACTACTCTGGAAGCTGTCTAAACTGGAAGATGATGCGTACAAAGTGATGTTTTTGGAAGCTGGAGACGGCACTGTGCATACTGAGTTAGTGGGTCTATATTCGAGTCAATTTATCAGTAACGGTTGCAACACTACCCATACCCAAGAGAAGAACGACTCGGGTCGTAAGGTTGTAAGGCAAGAAGTGTTTCAGCAACACCACCTCCCCAACCTTAGTCTAAGGAATTAATTGGACAGTGGTGTCAAGATGTATGTCCAGAGATGTTTCTCCCAGCATCTTTAACATTCTTTAAACCAAACGTCACAAATGTGGAGGCGCCTGGGTGGTTCAGTCGGTTAAGTGTCCGACTCTTGATTTCGGCTCAGGTTCTGATCTCAGGGGTGTGAGTTTGAGCCCCATGTCCGGCTCCACGCTGGGCAAGGAGCCTGCTTGGGGTTCTCTCTGTCTCTCTGCCCCTGCCCTCTCCCTCTTTAAACAAAGAGACAAACATAAAACATCAGAAATGTGGTTCAAATCTGTTTTGATCTCTCCTGTCCCATACCCCGTTTGACTTGCCTACTCCGTAAGTGCTATCATGAATTGGGTGGTAATCCCATGAATGCATCCACAAACAATATGAAGGGCTATGTACAAGGGTTAAACTTGATCTGAATGGTATCCTGTACATAACCTTCTCTAACATCCTCACTTTTGAAATTTCCTCAGTCAATACATAGAGCTTTAGCTGAGTAGTTCTCAGACTTAAGCACGTATCTGAATCCCCTGGAGGGCTTGCTGCCTTGCACCAGCGGGGGTTTCTGATTCACTCCCTCTGGGTTAGGTTCTGGGAATTTACATTGCTGACAAATTTCTGGGACCACATTTTGAGAACCATTGCTCTAGTTCCTTCAATTTAGCTAAAGAATAGTAGTACACTGAATGTTGCACTATATATTTATCTATGCTTGTGTTGATGGACATTTGTTTTCAATTTTTCATGATTATAAACAGTGTCATAGTAAACATTTGTCGTACGTGCCTTCTTGTGCCCTTTGTGAGTTTCTATAGTGTGTATAGGAGGGAATGCAGCTCTATCCTCAACTTTATGAGATTTCACCAAATTATTCTTCTAAGTGCTTATACCAATTGATCTTCCTCCCCTGCCTGCCCCTTTCCTCCCTTTCTATCCGTGTGTCCAATTTCCAGTTTTTCTACATCTTCACAATTATTTGCTAAGGTCAAATTTAAAAATTTTGCTAGTCTGATGCATCTTCTATTGTTGTTTTAATTTACATTTTCCTGTTCATTGGGATGTTGAGTACCTTTTTATATATATTATTGGCCTTTTGGGTTTATATACATATTGCTTTGTTTTAGATCAGTGCTGTCGGATTAGAAAGAAACAGGTGAGTTGATTTTAATATATTTAACCTAGTATATCCAGAATATTTCAACATTTAGTCACCATGAAAATTGCAAATAAGAGAGCTTACAGTATTTTTTATACTACCTCTTAAGAACTTAGCATTTCATGGGGCGCCTGGGTGGCTCAGTTGTTAAGTGTCTGCCTTCGGCTCGGGTCATGATCCCGGGGTCCTGGGATCGAGCCCCACATCAGGCTCCCTGCTCAGCGGGAAGCCTGCTTCTCCCTCTCCCACTCCCCCTGCTTGTGTTCCCTCTCTCGCTGTCTCTCTGTCAAATAAATAAATAAAATCTTAAAAAAAAAAAAAAAAAAAGAACTTAGCATTTCACACTAATAGCACACCTTAACTGGGAGCAGCTACATTTCAACTGCTCAACAGACACATGGGGCTAGTGGCCACCAGATTGGATAGTGCAGTCTTAATGTCTGATGCCTTTTAGGATAGTTTCACTCACTCTATAACTTGTCTTTTTACTCTGTACATGTTGATTTATATTGTATAAAGCTTTTTACTTTTAATTAGTTATATTCATAATTGGCTCTTTTATTATTTGTGCTTTTCTGTGTCTTGTCTAAGAAAGTTTTCATACCCTGGGGCGCCTGGGTGGCTCAGTGGGTTGAGCGTCCGACTCTTGGTTTCAGCTCAGGTCATGATCTCAGGGTCATGAGATCGAGCCCTGCATTCGGATCTGCTTTCATATCCCCCAATCCTAAAAAGATTCTGCAAAATTTTCCTTGCTAAGTGTTTAGTTTCTTTTAACAATGAAGATTTTAATCCAATGGCAATCTACTTTTTTGAATGTTGTCAAGTGGGGATCTAATTAAAAAATGTTCTCCATAGAGTGAACCAATAGTCTCAGAACCATTTATTGAACAGTCCCCTATATTCCATTATTTGTAATGGTACCTTTTTTATACATCAAGTTTCCACAGAGTGTGGGTTTGTTTCTGTGCTCCATGTTGTGTTACATTGGTCCATTGGTCCACCCCTGTGACAATATCTCAGTGTTTTAATTACTGAAGATTAAAAAAAAAAAGTTTGGTATTTGTTAGAGGGACTCTCTCCACTTTGTTTACCTTTAAAATTTTCTTGGCTCTCTGTCCTTTCATGTGAATTTTAGGATCAGCTATTAAGTTCCTTGAAAACTCACTTTGGGGATTTTGATGGGAATTGTATCAAATTTATATGCTCTTTAGGGGGAAATTAAGATCTTTATGATAGTGAGCTTTGCCATCCATGGTCACGTTTTATTTATTCACTTAGGAAAGTCTTTTGTACTGTCAATGAAGTTTTATAATTTCTTCCAGAATAGTATGTTATTTATAAGTATCTTAGGCTTTGTCATTACTTTCACAAATAGTATATTTAAACAATTTCAAAAATTTTATTTTATTTTTAAGTAATCTCTACCCCAAATGTGAGGCTCAAATGCATAACCCCAAGATCAAGAGTCACATGTTCCACTGACAGCCAGCCAGGTGCCCTTAAAAATTTGCTTTCTAATTTCTGTTTGCAAATGTATAAGAACGCTGCTTTATTTATTTATTTTTTTAGAGAGGAGGAGAGGGGCAGAGGGAGAAGGAGAGAGAGACTCTTAAGCAGGTTCCATGCTCAGCGAGGAGCCTGACACAGGGCTGGATCTCACAACCCTGAGATCATGACCTGAGCCGAAATCAAGAGTCTGATGTTTAATCGACTGAGCCAGCTAGGCGCCCCTGCACAGGACTCTGTTTTGACTGTCCATTCTTTTCCATTAATCTCTGTGGCTTTCTGCAATACCATGCTGTCTTGATTACTATAGATTTATCGTAAGTCTTCTCTATGAGGCCTCCACCATTATTCTTCCTTTGAATAATTGGTTTTACTATTCTATTGCTTTGCCTTCCCATCCAAATTTTACAGTGATCTTGTCATGAATGCTTATTATATTAGTTTGTCTGTGGTTTCTCTTGTATAATTGTCGTATATCGTCCTATTGTTGCGGGATCATTGAGCACGATGGTCAAGAAAGAATTCTTGAGATATTTTACGGTGCAACTTAGCTTGTTCCAGGAGCATGGAGACAGGACCCCTGGGCAGAAATAGCTGCACTCTTGCTGCATGAAGCTGGCAGCTGTATGCTTAGTGCTCAAGGGGGTGGGGGATGGGCAGGGAGAATTAGATCATAAATTTCTGCTTCGAATTTCTACTTGTAGAACTACTTTTGCAAGATTTCTCTGGTGCTTATTCAGCTCAATACTAACTATCGATGAGATGTACAGGCAGTCATGAGACCCTTTAAGAATGCAGCAAACAGTACATATTTGATCCTCAATTGGAACTATCCAGGCTATAGGTCAGCCTTCTGGGCTAAAGAGAAACATTTTTCTGCTTCTAACCCTCATCAGTATCATATGCAAAGGTAAATCGTTTTGCTTCTTTTCCAACTTGTAAGCATTTTTATTTTCTTATTGCACCCGTAGGATCCTCCAGCAAAATACTAAGCAGAAGTATAAATAGAGTTCGTCTATGTCTTGTTTCTAAATTTGAAATGCATGCTTCTAATGTTATCCTAATATTAAATGTGGCGTTTGGTAGACATCTTTTATCAGGCTAAGGAAGTTCCCTTCTCTTTCTAGTTTAATACAAATTGTGACTTTTTTTCCCCCCCACAAAATGATACTTTTGGCTTTTCTGTGACTGTATGCAGATTTTTCTCTTGTCTACCCTTTTGATGAAAGGGTAGTCTTTTAAGGGTGCCAGGTTTATCCTGAGGTCTCATTTTCAACTCCTTTCCTTGTATGAGCCATGACCTTGTCTTCTGTATAAATGTGACCATTAAAATTCAAGATTCTAGCTAAAGGATACCAACAGATACGTTTATGGCTCTGCTATCATCAGGTCATATGCTCCCTGCCCTGGTTTTTCAGTTTCCTCTTTATGTTTGGTCTTTGGTGATTTTTTTTTTTCTTACCTTCACGAGAGGTTCTCATTTCTCATTTCTAGATATGATACAACAAGAAGGTTTTGGGGGTTCCTAGTCCTACTACATTATTGAAATCTGAAGATTTTTACATTGTTTGTAAATGGGGAAAAAAAATGGAAACAGCCCCACTATTCTTCTAATGCATTAACCAATGGCTTGCAAATGTTTGGTACTCAATAGATATTTGTTGAAGAAATCAATGTTTTCTGAGCACTTTATGATTCACAGCTCATGGGGGGAGGAACAGAATGGAATAAACATGCGTACCGAGATTTTGAGTCCAGGAGGGTGATGATGGCACCGAAAGACAAAGGATAAGGCCAGAAAGGGTGCTAATTTATGGGAAGAGGAGTTTGACTTCAGTTACATTAAGCTGGGGTGCGTGTGTGTGTGTGTGTGTGTGTGTGTGTATTGAGATGGTAGAAGAACTTGCCAGTTGAGATTTGTGGCTGGGTATGTGGGAATAAAGCTCTGGAGAAAGGTCAGGTCTAGATGTATAAATCAGGGAATTATTTGCAATAAGGTGATCGTTGAAATTATGACCTTAGCTGCTGTCACTGTGGTAGAGAGTATAAAGTAAGTAGAGGGAGTTTAAGATTTATCCTTGATTCCGGCAGAAAGAAAAAGCACCACCTATGAAGGTATATATAAAAGCTGTGGTCGAAGAAATAGAATAATGAAGACAGTTGTAGTATCATCAACAACGTGGAAGGAGAAAGATTTTAAGGAGGGAAGCTTTAAGAAGTCGGTCCATAGATTCAGATACCATGTAGAACTCGAGACGCCTGGATTTACCTCCTAAGAATAGCTCTATCCCACCAGTATTTATAACCCCAGGGGAATAAGTATGTTCAATAATTCTCTATCTATGATATAATTTTCAGCGTGCGTCTAATCAAAGAATCAAAGAATGGTTCAAGTATGGTTTCTGGTCCACATGTGTATGTTTTTGTTTATGCCTACATATAATACACATAAACACATCTTTGAAAGTACAGCTTATTATAAACATCTCTAAATGTGGCTGTAGAAAAGCCACTTACAGCTTCCCTGCTGTTGAAAAGCCACAGTATACTGCTTAAATATTTTTTTAAATTGTTCAGAGAAAAAGGACTTGGCCCCTTAAAAAAACATTAAATGGATTTGGACGAAGCATTAAGTCTGTTACATAAGTTTCTAAGGAAATCAACCATGTGTTAATGCCAACTAGAAGTCACTGGAAGCATGCTGTGAACATGCGCAGGGTATGACAGTAATCTTCTCCCTGTGTCCCCCCTTTTCTTCCTGCTAACACGGAAGGAGAATTTAGAGGCTAGAAACTTGGAAAGGAAAATAGGACTTTTTTAGAAGGGTTGTAAACTTACAATTACAGGTCTGACCTGCCAGTGGGGATATCAACGATTGAATGAAAGCTGTTTGAAAGAGCTTTTTATGATAAGCTGCTCCAAAGCTTTAAAGTGCTAGAATCATATACAGGAGCTATATATATATTCCTATAAATTTGTGACTCTAAAAAAAAAAAAATGTATTCAGGGCGAGCTTGAGTCATTGTTTACTTAGGAGTGAAATGAACAACTGAAGTTGAACTCTAGCCACAATGGCGCGTTCTTCACCAGGGTCGCCTCATTTTAGGGAGTGTTAAAGTCTTCGTGTAGATTATATATCCCATTTTCTTCGGTTGAAACGAGAAATTATTGTTTTTCACAGTTTTATTTGTAGATTTAGATTTGTGAAGAAGTTCAAATGTCTGTGTGGGTTAACCTACGCACACGTACCCTGAGATTCCTCTAAGTTATCTATGATGGGAACTGTCCCTCTAAATTGTGGGGAGTGGTTAATCAACACTGTAGGGCTCAATATTAAGATTCGGGAAGCAAAAGATGTGGTTGTAAGTGAAGCACAGGATTAATCTGAATTCGTGGTCTTGAATGAGGGAAGATTCAGAATACCGAAGTCAATGTCCATGGAATGGTAGGGATAGCAGAAGCAGACATGGCAACAGAGATAAGAAGTGTTTGAGATACAGAGCAGATACTTCTCAGGCTAGCACAGAACAACTGGCTTCCCAAGGAGCAGCCACACGCTGCCTCAGGGTCCCATTTCTCCTGCCTTGGCCATTCTTTAAGCTGGAGCAGATCCTGACAGAATTCTTTGTGCTTGGATCACGAGGCCATAACTTAGCCAGCCCGTCCAACTGATGGCAGCACACCTGATTTATAGCCCTCATATCCTGAAAGAAAGGCGGGGGTGCTTGGCTGGCTCAGTTGGTAGAGCATGCAACTCTTGATCTCGGGGTCATGAGTTCCAGCCTGTTGTTGGGTGTAGACATTACTTTAAAAAAAAGGTTGGGGAGGGGGAATTGCGGGAAGAAGCCTCCAGATCGTTAACACTGCAAACCCAAACCTACAATATGATGGCAAACATCACAGAAACACAGTATTTATTTCTTCGTTTAAAATTATTTATTTTAATTAACACTGTTTATTTCTTAAACATTGTATTTAAGATGGAAATTCCCGCAACAAGGGATGTAATGACAGTGAAAGGTAAAACACGTGAACCAGTTTGGTAGCCATTTGGTTTTTATTTTCCTTGGCCATATGGATTGACAAGACTGCAAAATGAGATCGAAAAAAATATATCTTTCTCTGTTCAGACAATTGATTTTGTCTACGATAAAGCAAATCTATGGAATAAAACCACTGTCTGAAATTCTGTTTTTATGTAAAAAGGAATGAAATGGGTGATTTTTTTTTATAGTTGCTTCTAAAAGCTTTAACCTAAGTTGGAGGCTTTTTCTTCTTTTGCTGGAAATTTTTCATGTTTTTGGATATCTTGGTATAAATTTGATGACCCCTCCCCCCCCACGACTTCTTATAACTTATTCATGGAACCTCAAAGGATTGCTTGGTTTTCTCAGCTATAAGATACCAGTATGGCTACAAATATTTAAATCCCTGGTAAATCAAGTCTTTGTTTTTCCTGTTACGTTACTTGAAGTTACTTGAAATCACAAAGCAAAAGTCCAGTATAGGACTATGATCATCCAGCAGCGGGTTTAGATTAAAATCTTTGTTATCTGTTCTCTATATATGGGAAATATTTCATCAGAAGGACCTGTTACATATTGGTCCTCATACTCTCCCACCATCCTTCTGAAACGTCAGTGGATTGGAATTTTGGGAGAGTCTGCTCTGCTGTAACATAAGAAAGGAATGAAATACCTCTGTAACTGTGGGTTGCACTGGTCTCAAAATAGCCAGTGGCCAAGGCCAGAGTTTTTTATAGAAGCCAGTTGGAGCAAAGCCATGATACCATTGCTGCCTAGCTTCAAACTTGGCTCTGTTCTGTGGGGCAAACAGCCCTGGACCTTGTCTGGAGTGGTCCCCTGCTTTATCTCACTTCATTGGTTTCTGCCAATGCTCCGGTGACGGTCATTTTCCCAGGGCTGGTCTTTTCTCCAAGGGCGCTTGCTTGGACAAGTGCGAGGCTTCTCATCGATGCTGTATACACACCTGTGCTCAGAACCAGCCTCCTCTGATGTCTTGGCTAAGTGGAGCAGTGAGAGAGTTGGGATTGTAGGGGGAGAAGTCCAAACCCTTCTTATGCACAGATAGAGTAGGTGGTCAATTAAATGGAATGATTGGGACATGGCCTTGCTCTACCTTACCCTTAAAATATCCTCCTCATGAGACTGTCCTAGTGCCTGGTTTTCTACTATTGCAGATGGATTCCTGTAGTTTAAGGCCTTCTCTACAAAATATAAATGTTGGTGCACAGCACAGTGCTGAGACGCTTAGTAGATCCCCAGATATTAGTTGAATGACTAAGTGAATTGGCAGAATTGTCTCTTAAACTAATTCATGAAGAAATATGATTAGAGGGTAGTAGGTTCCCAGATGACTCAACCATTTAAAACCGTGCTTCTCAAACTTGATTGTATATAACGATCACCTAGGGATTTTGTTTAAAGATGGGGGTGTGCCAGGCTGGCTCAGTCGGTAGAACATGAAACTCTTGATCCCAGGTTGTAAGTTTGAGCCCCACGTTGGGTGTAGAGATTACTTAAAAATAAAATCTTTAATAAAAAAGAAAAAGACACATTCTAGGGCTGGACAAGACCTGAGAATCTGCATTTCTAGTAAGTTCTTAGGTGATGCCCTTGCTGCATCACGATTTTTGACTAGTAAGGATTTAGAAGACGTTACTTGGGGTAGAGTTTCCCAGCTTGCCTGGTCAAAGAATCTCTTGGGGTATTTATTAAACATTGGAAAACAGAATCTCTAGGGCATAGATTTGGGAACTATATTTCAAACAGGTCCTTCGGGTGATTTGCATGATTGGAAAAATCCTGTTAGGAAGAATGGGGTATAGGCATTGTGGTCGTCCATGGGTCTCTTGGGAGTACAGGAGAGATTTAGAGAGGGCACGAGGGCAGATTAGAAAACATAGTTTAATTTGCTTTAGAGCCATTCCTATACATGGCCCAGAGTTAGAGGGTAGAGGGAAAATGAGAAACTATTTGATTCTCCCCCCCTTCCCCCCGGATAGGTAGCATTGGTATCACTTTTTTTTTTTTTAAGATTTTATTTATTTGAGAGAGAGCAAGAGAGAGTGGAGGGGCAAGGGGCAGTGGGAGAGGGAGAGAATCTCAAGCAGACTTCCCACTGAGTGGGGAGCCCACTGAGGGGCTCGATCCCACCATCCTGAGATCATGACCTGAGCCAAAACCAAGAGTCGGACGCTTAACCGACTGAGCCACCCAGACGCCCCGTTGGTATCACTTTTTACTAGCACAGACTATTACTTGGTTTCCTGGGCTTTTGTTTTGCTCCTTGAGTCTGTTTTATGTCTTGCAAACAGCCACGTTAATAGACACATCATTGGGTATTACTTTTAACTTTGGTTTTCCTTACTTTTGTCTTCTCTGCGAGCTTTTAAACGCCAGCCTTTTCTTCATCGGAGATTCTGTGAAACCTTGCAAAACCTTATTTTCCTGGACCAGTAAGACAGAGATGGGAGGGAATAGTCTATTAAGCAGGGCTGCCAGAGAGACTGTCGTTTCTTTAATATCCATCCACCGCACCACGGGGCTGCGTGAGGCCAAGCGGTGGGTGTAGTCAGTGGTCCATCTCGGTCTGCAGCTCTTCTGGGGTGCTATTATTTCCAGCCTCACCAGCCACCAAGGCGAAAGATTCTCAGATAAGACATCCTGAATGAGCTGCTGCTGCAAGTAAGCGTGCACGCGGTGTCCGTGGCCGATGGGAGCTCAGGAAGTCTGCGCACAGCAAGAATATGACTGACAAGCCAGAGGCCACTTTACACGTTGGTGGCGTGTCTCGTCCTTATATTAAAGTTTTCTTATTTCCAATCCTGGTGCGGTAGCCTTGGGGCTATTGATGTCCCCCGTTTTTAATCTATCCTTGGGAAGGATCTGATCCTCAGACTTCCGTACTTTAGAGGTCTGTCTCTGCCCCCTTTCCCCTTCACATCCGTTTGTCTGAATTTGCAGCCAGTCGCAGTAGCAGCGTCTTCTAGTTATCGAAGGCCAGAAAGGGGCTCCTTTGTGCGAAGACATTGGACCTGTTTTTGTCAAGCTGCCTTCCAGGATGGAAAGCTACAGGGGCCCCTCTTCCTAGCCCTTTGTCCTTCTCTTCTCTATCTTCTTGGCCATTTGAGACGCGTCGGAAAAGTCTGGCCCAGAACCTTCCAGTGAGGACACCTGTGACTTTTCAGGGTCACTTGAAAGAGTAGGGAGTGGCAAGTTTAAACACTTAGGATTGACTCCATTGCTAACAGGTGCTAGGATTGAATTTCAGGGAGCTGCCTGCTACCAGGTGCCGGGGGGGTTGGGGAGTGGGGGGAAGGGTCTCCTTGAGGGCGTATCTGCAGTTTGGCCGCCCGCAGATCTGTGACGGAGGGGTTTAAGTATAGGACACACATTCTGTTTATTACTTACCTAAATCACTCATTTTTTAAAAAAGATTTTTATTTATTTGTCAGAGAGAGAGAGCACAAACAGGGGGAGCGGCAGGCAAAGGGAGAAGCAGACTCCCTGCTGAGCAAGGAGCCTGATGTGGGACTTGATCCCTGGGACTTGATCCTGGAATCTTCGGATCATGACCTGAGCCAAAGGCACACAGACACTTAACCGACTGAGCCACCCAGGTGTCCCCAAATCACTCATTTTGATTTCTAACTCTTACTTGATGAATAAAACGATATACAAGTGGTCAGATGGCCTTGAGCAACTCCCGCACAGTCTTCTCTGTTGCCTAAGATGAAGGCGCCAGAGGTACACCCCTGGATTTGGGAGGTCGAGGAGTGCAGAGCGCCTGGTGTCCCCTAGGGCTTACGGATGCCAGAACAAATCAGGATTAGGGAGGCTGAGAGGTGTCTGGAGGGTCTAGGACACTAAAATGTCTGAGAATTCTCAGCAAGATCAAGGTTATTTTTTTAATGTGGCGTTTACAACGAAGTATGTTAAGTACCCGAGAGAGGCTTAGGCTGTTTCCAAGGCTATCTGTAGGGGCCTTTGAGCCGACACAAAGTCTTGGGGTAGCGGGGAGGTGGTCTGCAAGTCCTCCATACTTGCTACATGTTTCTTCTCCTTAACTCTATCTCCAACATAATGAAAAGGTTGGCATTCCCAGTAGGCTCTTGTCTAAGATCACTGAAGTGGCCATTTGTGTCTGCGTGCAAGTTTCTAAAGATCTTTTATGTTTAGAAGGCAAGGATGTATGGCCGAAACAGAAAAAGAAAGCATTTTAGAAATCTCCAATATTGTTTTGTTGTAGAAATTTACAGCTCCTGCACTGGAAAAGTTGCCATTTACCAAAAAACAACAACGACAAAAAACCCCCAAAAAACAAAACACCAACCAAAATCATACCCCCAAACTCCAATTAAGTTCATTCTCATCCTTTGTTTCTAACTTTGCAGGAGAAATTAGCTTCCTATAGTCTCTGAAGCATTTCGGTTAATACTAGTAAATGTAAAAGAAAATACATCTTCCTCAGCGTCTTTGATACCTGTTTGAAATGCTAATTGAGTGGCATGTGTCCAGTCAACCTACAGTTCCTACCAATCTAATCCCTCCCTCGGCAGGTTTGCATATTGGATGGAATTAGACTGTATGCTAAGAAAATAAGAACCCAAGTGAGGTGGAAACTGAACCAAATTGTGACAATACATGCAAATAGGTAGCCCCTAGATTTCTTGCTTTAATTTCCTCCCAACGGTCTCTCAAAGGAGGCCCCCTCCCCCGCAAAAAAGCAACAGTAGATGTTCTGCAAATTAACTTTCTGATGAAATGGGAATGACACGAGAACCTGCATCTGAGAGAGGTCTGAATGCTGAATGGCCTCACTATAGGGGGGCAGGTGGGCAGATTCACAAGAATGGTGAGCCAAAGCCAGCCAAAGAGCGATCAACAAACATACTGTGTACCCAGACTGGTGTGTGCCACGTGGTCCGGGGAGGTGAGGGTGGCTAGTGCCTGATGGGAGAACGTTTGAGGGAGGGCAGTTGAGGTAGTTAGCATATCAGAGAACTGGAGTTCCAGGCGAGGACTGTCATGTACAGGAACAAGATACAGACTTGGTTGGTTACTGGGATGTTGCGGTCAAGGTTGATCATGGAATCAGGAATACAACAAATTAGATGCTAAGTTACTGGTTTGGGGCTCTGTATCTCAGCATGTGATAAGTAGCAAAAATGATCGTTTCTCTAATCCCTCTCATGTTCTAGAAGAGAAAAGAGGCCCAGGGAGAAGTAATTTGTCGAAGGTCCTAGCTAAATTGCAATAGAACCGGCACTAGGACTCAGGTCTTTGGATGCCCCATCTACTTGGTGTTCTTTCTTTTTTAAATTATTTTTGTGTAGACTTGACGCACAGTGTTACATGAGTTTCAGGCACACAACATAGTGACTGACCAGCTGATACCTTATACTGTGCTCACCACAAGCGAAGCTCCCATCTGTCCCCATTCAACGCTACTCGGTGTTCTTTCCGTCCCACTACAGTGCCCTGTGTCCTTGACATAGGGCTGGTCTTGGACTGTGGGGTGCAGCTGACTCTGCAGATAGGAGGTCACGTAAACCTAGCTCATGGTTATGTCCGGGTTCTAGCCCCACCCTCAGCGTCCTGCTGTCCTGCGTATCCAGACTACAAGCATAGCCTCTATATCAGCTTTATGATAAACACATTGGGTTAGGTTAATTTGAGCGTAAATCGAAGGAGAGTCAGGACCAGACTCTTGTCTGCTTAAATAACATCACTTGGAGTGCTCTGTTATAGGAAAGCGCAAAGCCACTAGTGAAAGCAATTCATAGATAGCACACGTTTCCATGACACTGGAGAAAATGATGGTTTTATGCGTGGGGGTTGGAGATCAAGGTTTTTTGTTTTTGTTTTAAATAAGTCTTCTCCCATTCATAATGCTACCCTTCTTGTCACTTTATATGGGGCCTCAGCTGACTGAAACCAAGAGTAGGTGGCCTGTAAAAACAAATTACAAATGGATAGTTGCAAGGCAAGAGAATGGGTGAGTTTGTTTAAAGAAAAGGGTTGCAGGGCTTCTCCTAGTTTTGTGTGTTCTAATTTGCCTGCCAATCTGTCACCAAAGACTGTGCCCATTGGCCCCAGGGACGTGCTTGTTAAAAGGGGATGCTTTTCACACAATCCAGTCCAGTTAGCAACATATAAAGGTACTTGGGTAAAGAAGATTACAATGTGCGTGCGTGTGTGTGTACGTGTGTTTTATTTATTTATTTATTTATTTATTTATTTATTTATTTATAAAAGATTTTATTTATTTATCTGACAGAGAAACACAGCGAGAGAGGGAACACAAGCAGGGGCAGAGGGAGAGGGAGAAGCAGGCTTCCTGCGGAGCAGGGAGCCCGATGTGGGCCTGGAGCCTGATGCGGGGCTTGATCCCAGGACACTGAGATCATGACCTGAGCCGAAGGCAGACGCTTAGCGACTGAGCCACCCAGGTGTCCCTGTACGTGTGTGTTTTAAAGATTTATTTATTTGAGAGAGAACAAGCAAGCAGGGGAAGGAGCAGAGGGAGAGGGAAAGAGAATCTCAAGCAGGCTCCCTTCTGAGTGTGGAGCCTGACGTAGGGCTTGATCCCAGGACCCTGAGATCATGACCTGAGTTGAAATCAAGAGTGGGACACTTAATTGACCGAGCCACCCAGGTGCCCCTATAATGTGTTTTATGGTAATTGAAAAACCCATTTAAAGGCTTCTTCACCCCAAGTGCTTTGGGGAGCTCCTCGTTAGTGCAGCCGAAGTGGTCACTGCACAATTTGGTGAGCGGTGAGTGAGGTCTTCTTGTGTTTTTAAGCCAGGAGGAAAGCACTCTGGCTCTTGGCTGGCTGTTGTCTGGGGCCTTGCTCATTTAAACACACCACGAGCACAGGCCTTAATGACCACTGTGGGATATAACCTGGACCATTCTGAGCTTATGAAAAGCATTTCTAATGTCCTATTCCTTTGTATTTACTGGGGTATTTAATACGGCATTGCATTTCATTTAAGAAAAATTCCCATAAGAATTGACCATGTGCAACATGTCTTCTGAATTAAACATTCTCAAGGGGCATGTCTCATGTGGCTTAAAAAACAGCTTAGATGTAACATATTCAATTATTTGATTTGATTTTCTATGCATTTAAAAACAGAAAATAAGAGGCGATTCTCAGAACAGATTTGGAATTTCATAGTTGGGTACCCAGTGATGGCATCTAGATGATCACTGGATATAAATGAATAGCTGTTTCAGTCATTGGGAGGTCGATTGCCTGCTGGTTGTTATATTTATATTCAGAGTTCTGTATGTTGTACGTTGTAATGTTTTTTGACTTGGAGTTAATGCACCTTGTTTTTGAGTCCTAGATCCACTAATTATAGGGCACTTTTAAGAAAGTTACACGAGCTTCTTCTCAAACCCCTCATTAGTAATTCTAAAATAGGGATAATGGTCCTAGCTAATATTTATTAAGTGTTTTCATTTCACAAATGAGGTGCCCCGGGCACAAAGTGGTAGGTGGCTTGCTCAGGGTGACCCGGCTAGGAAGAGGGGATGCAACCCAGGCAGCCTTATTCCAGAGCTTTTTAACTCCTTGTTTCCTATCTGGAAAGGGTTGGAGGCTCACCTCCAATGTAATCAGAGGTAGGAAAGTGCTTTGAAAACCATACAATGCTAGATAAATAGAAGGTATTATAAAAGTTACTGAGCCTAACAGAAGGCTTTGGTTTCCTTTGAAGAAGGGTTCTTTTGGCAGGAGGAACGTTTTGGTGTGATAGGGAAGAAGTTATAATGTCCTCGGAATGATACCTTGGTTTGAAACGCCCTCCCGGCCCAGTGTAGCAGAAAGCTCACTGGACTGAAAAGTAGCAACCCTGGGCTCTAATAAGCTAGTTGACCCTGGCTAAGTCATGTAATTGCTCTAAACCTTAAGTTTCATTAAACATGAAGCAAGACCATTGGTATTGACAATGGGTCTTAATTTTGCAGGACCTGCGATCCTCCTGTGTATCAGCTTATATACTCTAATAACAACTCTGGCACCACTCCACAAATTCGGTACACAACTTTAGAGTTCCACAGACCCCTGGAAGCCCATCCATGGTTCCAGAGACCCTAGGTTAAAAACTCCTGGTCTCGTTGTTAGGAATTTCTTGCAGCTCTCAGATTCCAAGATTGGAATCACACTTTGTAAATTCATGATTTTAAAAAAGTTCTTCACAGGGGGACACCTGGGTGGCTCAGTCGGTGAAGTGTCTGCCTTTGGCTCAGGTCATGATCCCAGGGTCCTGGGATCGAGCCCCACATCGGGCTCCCTGCTCAGCAGGGCGCCTGCTTCTCCCTCTGCTTGCTGCTCCCCCTGCTTGTGTTCTCTCTCTGACAAATAAATAAAAATAAATAAAATCTTAAAAAGTTCTTCACAGGAATATGGCCTTCATATATCATGGAAAGTCTGTATGAAGCCACGATGCCAAGATGGTCAGAATCACATGATACAGAGTTTATGAATGGCTCACCATTGTTAGCAGTGAGGTATAGCTATAATAGTTCACAAAAGAATTCTATTTTGCTGAGGAACTTTTTTTGAAGAGGGAGGAGAGAGTCATTGCAGCAATATCCAACTCGATATATTAATCATACATTCAGCTTTGCTGTGCACTTAGAAAAGTGCTAGACTTACTGCTTTTAGTTCTGCAATCAGCAAAAGATAACAGCGCCGTTGCATGCCGGTCTACGGGGAGCAGCAGTATTTTTTATAAGAAGCAAGCTTTGGCATGGAAACCATAAAGAATTTTATATTTATAAAAGTAGACAGTAGAAACCCCGACTGGGTGCAAGATTTGTGGGTGGTCTGTTTGTGAAACATTTCTAATTATTGTGGTGAGTCCTGCTGCAGTTGTAAAAATTAAGCGTCTGTTGTATCCATTTTTTGGTGTTTTGAAACATCTGCAAGAACTTTCAAAAAATTCCAAAGACTATGAAATGGTAGAATGGACAGGAAGTGTGTTTAGTAAGGAACTAATTCACCCTCTCCTTTTACAGGTGAGAACTACTGGGGTTCTGCCTTAGATCTGGTCCTTTGGAAACAGACAGGAAATATACTGGAGAGCACCGTCAGGAACAGAGGCATAAGGACATTAGTGATGCAGGATCAGGGAGATGGAGCAACTGAACCACGATGCCGTCGAAAGAAAAGCCTTCACCTATTCTGCAGGGATCTCACACGCTGAGGTGTTCCTTCAGAGCTGTCATACCGTTGGTGCATGTGGGCTGCCCATCGGAAGAAGCCATAACATCGGACAGGTAGGCTCCCCGTGACTGAGGGCAATTTCTGGAGAGGGATTCAGTTGTGAGCTGTCAGCAGCTAATATTGCTGGCAACTAGGGGAGTGAGTGCCTTGGTCCTGAAGCTGGACTGGGGTGGTGCACCAGAGCCTCCACTATCATTTCAGAGAGTCTAGTTTGACCGCCGTCATCTTTAACCTAGATAAATGCAATCGCCTTCAAACTGGCCTCCTACCTTCAGTTTTGCCTTCATTCAATCTATATTCTACACTGTACCTGATGTTATCTTCCTAAAATGCAATTCCTATCATATTGCGATGGCTCGCAACTCTTTGATGTCTCTTTGTGTCTTCTGGTTGGTTTAAGCATCTTAATGTGGCTTCCCCAGGCCCTCCATGATCGGATTTTTATTTTTAGCCCCAGCTCTTGCAGTTTCTCTCGATCTCCACAGACCATCCATGGGTCTCCTGCTGTTCCATGAACGTTATCATGCTCTCTCTTACTTCTGAGCCTTTGTACGTGCTGTTCCCTTTGGAACACTCCAGCATACACACATATGCCTAGGTAACTTCTAGTTTAGATGCCTGCTCTTTTAAAAAAAAAACCGAGCGGGAGCGAGTGTGAACTGGGGGCGGGGGAAGAGGCAGAGGGAGAGGATCTCAAGCAGTCTCCGTGCTCAGTGGAGCATGACGTACCTGATGTGGGGCTCAATCTTAGGACCCTGAGATCGTGACCTGAGCCAAAATCGAGAGTTGGACGCTTAACCGACTGAGCCACCCAGGCGCCCCAGATGCCTGCTCTTTTAAGATGGCTTCCCTGTTTCCACAGTATTCTATAATTATTTCCATCATAATTATCCTCTATTATACTGTACTGAAATTCCCTGTTTACTTGTCTGTCTCCTCTCTACACTGTAAGCTCTTTGGGGGCAGGAAGAGTATCTTTAGTAAGCATTCCCTGAGCTTAGCACAGTGATTGGAACTTGGTAGGTACACAATAAGTTCTTGTCAAATGTACAGGTGACTTGTCCAAGGTCATACCCTGAGCATGCCCAGAGATGGGCTGTTTTTGATGTTTTGTTCATTTCCTATAAGGACAAACCATCTGACCACCAAGTTCCTATGCTTGCGCCCACATGGGAATTGTATTGAAACCAGGCCATTGCAAATATAAAGTAGAATCACATTAGAGATAAAGAGGCTCTAGCTGAAGTGAGAAATGTAACATCTCTAAAATGGATATGACCTATGTGTCAGAATCTTCCAGCTCCTCCGAAAGGAGATTTGAAAGAGACTAATCCTGTGAGGGATGTGTGGTGACAAGTGGAATCATGACATAGCATTTGGAGCTGATAGGCCGGAGTACGGAAGTGTTAATCATGGTCAATAGGATTAATCGTTGATTATAGATATGTCTTCCTTCTGACAAATTTGCAGACTCTGCAGGGATTTGCCTGTGGCAGATTTTAGCCGCACTGCTGCAGAAGCATGGCCAGATTAAAATTGTGGTGCTTGAAAATTACTGCCAAGGGACTGTAAAATTTTCATCAGATTTCCAACAAGTCAATGCCTTCTGGCTAATGTGTCCATTCCATCGAAGTAGTATGCCATCTTCCTGGCTGAAGGTGGGCTCTCTAAGGAGGTAGCGAGGCCACGGTACCTCTATTAGATAAGCTGACCTTTACAAATGTTAGAACAGGGCATAAATCAGGGCCACCCTTTCCGGAGCCAACGAGGATTAGACAGGAAAAAAGATGTCGCTGCCCTTTGTGTACAATCTCTTTGTTTTCTCTTGGGTATAGATGCTCAGCAAAACCAAGTGTTGTTAGAAGAAGTGAGTAGAACACTTGGACAGGACACACACAATTTGTGGCAGTTGCCACAGCCAGTTCAGTCGCGCCACATACCTGGAATTAAGAAAATGCCTCTCGGGGCGCCTGGGTGGCTCAGTCGTTAAGCGTCTGCCTTCGGCTCAGGTCGTGATCCCAGGGTCCTGGGATGGAGCCCCGCATCGGGCTCCCTGCACCGCGGGGAAGCCTGCTTCTCCCTCTCCCACTCCCCCTGCTTGTGTTCCCTCTCTCGCTGTCTCTCTCTGTCAAATAAATAAATAAAATATTAAAAAAAGAAAAAAAAAAAAAAAGAAAATGCCTCTCATGCAGTGAGTCTTAAACTTCGAAGGTGATTGTGGACCTCTTAGAATCTGCTAAAAGCAAGGACTTTCTTTCGAGAAAATGAGAGTTTACAAAATTTAGCCCTCAATTCTGTGGGGACGTGGATGCCCCAAAGCCCTTCAATGAACCAGGGATTAAAAGCCATTGCTGTAAAGAGAAAAAGGCTTCTTTTATTGAGCGCTGAGTGTGTACCACATACTGTATTGAACCCTTGATAATTGTCATCTCATTTAAGCCAAACAAGGACCCACATAAGGAAACAAGGGGCCAGTACGCTTACTATTTTTCAGCTGATGGGTGGTAGAACTGGGATTCAACCATGGGCTGGTTCCAGAGCTTGTGACCTTAATGGTGATGCCATTCAGCCTCTTGTGAGTCTTATAAACTTAATTTCTGATTGAACCTTTATACGTCAGTAGTGTTGACCATCAGTCTTCTCTTTCCTTTTTGTTTCAGGGGAATCCTCCTTTAAATAGTTGTTGATGGACTTTGAGTTTTAATATTCTGCCCTTTCAATTCTATTGATTGTCAGTATTGCTCAACACACCACTGGTCTAGTTACGTTGCTATTAGATCAATAGAATGTCCTATTTTTCATTAGGGTAGAAATTTCTGCAGTGAAATACAAATGGTAGAGTGTTTCTTGCAAAAGAACTGGAAACCGTTATCCTACCCTTACTTCATTCCGTGTATTTTAGGAGTATGTCAAGGGCTGTTTGCATAGCAAAGCTCAAGTCATTATTCCTTAAGGATGGTAGAAATATCTGGTCAGTTTTTTTTTTTTTTTTAAACAGTTTCATTGTCCTTAAGCACAGACAGAATAACCAATAACTGGTATGGCATAATTTTAGAATTTTGTTAAATGATGAAGTACATTGCAGATACAGTGACATTCTAACCATAAATATTTTGGTAGGCATCTCTAAAAAATAAGAATGCTTTTCCTTCAGAAGCAAATTAACAGCACACCTAGAAAAATTGTTTAATGTTACTTAATACCCGAATGCATATGCAAATTTCTTCAGTGGTTCCCCAAATGTGTTTTCCTGCCTCTTTATCCAAACCGGGATTCAGTACAGAACCATATTGTGCATCTGATTGTCATAATAAGTGTCTTTTCTCTTAGAATAGTTCCTGTGTTCCATCAGAAGAACTTGCTGCAGAAGCTGGGTCCATAGTTTTGTAGGCTCCTTTGAGGTGCCGATTCGCTCGTTTCTCTATACCATTTATTTCTTGTAAACTGAGAATTGATTGGGAAGGCTAGCTTAGATTCAAGTCAGACATTGTGACAAGATTATACCTTAGGCATTGTTGGATCACATTAGAAAATTGTCCCACCACTAGTGGTGCTGGGGCGTAAGATTAAGGTCATGGCAGCCTCATTTCAGAAATTTGGGGCAAGCTTTCCATTTATCTAAATCCTTTTTGTGATCCTAAATTCCTCTCCTAACTCTTCCTCAACGCCTCCCATCTTTTTAATATGCATCAAGTTACTTAATTCCACAATCAGATAGCCAAGTAAACGACTGATTTTAGAACCTTAATTTTTTTTTTGAAGATTTTATTTATTTATTTGACAGAGAGCAAGAGCAGAAGGGAGGAGCAGAGGGAGAGGGAGCCCGATGTGGGGCTCAATCTCAGGACCCTGAGATCATGACCTGAGCCAAACACTGACATTTAACCAACTGGGCCACCCAGGTGCCCTGATTTTAGAACTTTTAAATCCTTTAAGAGTTCAAGTTAGGAGGGAAAAAAAATAGCACTGCTTAGAATGGAGAGCCTAGAGAAATATGATCAGCTTTACAGTCTGTCTGAGTGATGGCCTTGGCCTAGGCATTGTGGAGCACGACGCACTCATTTCAGGAAGAGCTTTGCCTTTTCCTGGAGACGACCTTGACTGTGCGGCACGCCTGTGCGTGACCGGAAATGCGCAAGCCTGGTGGCTTCCAGGGTGGGCTTGAGACTGCGCAGTGCAGGTGCCCTCCCTCCGGGGCTTGCGCACTTGCTTCTCTTCCTTTGATGTTGCGCGCGTGCTTGAACTCTTGGTTCCCCACCCCCACAGCCTGCAAAAGCACTCCCACATTTCGGACTCTTAGATTTCCTTTTCCTTCTTCCATATAAAGCCTGTCAAAGCCAAATCAAGACTCTTTCCACCTTATTCATGGTTAGTTAGGGATTAGAGCCTCCCTTTCTACATTTTTGAATTTTGATTAGAAAGGGGGATGCATGGCTGGCCCTTAGGGGCAAGGATTGCTAAATGGGGGACTTGCAGGTGGGACCAAGAGCGGGGGGAAGATTTTTGAGGTCCCACCTTCATGATGTCCCTTAAATCTCACTATATTCCTTGCTATTTATCTTGCCAGTAAGACTGGCCTTGGTGGAGGAAAAACAAACTCAGACTAGTTAGCTGCCTAAAACACTTTGTCGCCTTAGGTGTGTTTGCATTATGAAGCAGCTTCAAAGGGAGCACATCTCTGCTAGGATTTCCTCATTGGTAGGTATGAACACTTCATCTGTAACAACCCATTAGTTACCAGACCAACGTACTCACCGAAAGGCACCCAACATGCAATCCAGGTACTTGTGCTCAGCATATTGATTTTAGCACCAAAATGGATAAAAACGTCTTCCCTGATGAGTTTGGGAAAACAAGGTCATCGATCTCAATAGAGATGCTATAAATTTGGTCACTCTTGCAACGACGTGGATGGAACTGGAGGGTATTATGCTGAGCGAAATAAGTCAAACAGAGAAAGACATGTATCATATGACCTCACTGATATGAGGAATTCTTAATCTCAGGAAACAAACTGAGGGTTGCTGGAGTGGGGGGTGGGGTGGAAGGGATGGGGTGACTGGGTGATGGACACTGGGGAGGGTATGTGTTCTGGTAAGCGCTGTGAATTGTGCAAGACTGTTGAATCTCAGATCTGTACCTCTGAAACAAATAATGCAATAGATGTTAAGAAAGAAAAAAAGAAGAAGAAGAATGTAGCAGGAGGGGAAGAATGAAGGGGGGGAAATCGGAGGGGGAGAAGAACCATGAGAGACAATGGACTCTGAAAAACAAACTGAGGGTTCTAGAGGGGAGGGGGTTGGGAGGATGGGTTAGCCTGGTGATGGGTATTGAGGAGGGCACGTTCTGCATGGAGCACTGGGTGTTATGCACAAACAATGAATCATGGAACACTATATCTAAAACTAATGATGTAATGTATGGGGATTAACATAACAATAAAAAATTAAAAAAAAAATAAATTTGGTCACTCTTGATGCACAGAAGGGCTACTAAGTATTCGCCAGTAAATGTCTGCAGTACACAGTGGCAAGTTGTATTGGAAGTTGGCCACCTTTCAGAGCTACGTGCCAGGACTCTATTCGCTCTCTTGGGAGTGAGGAGCTGCTTTGGGGAGAGAAGGCCTTGCTCTTCCTGTTAGCGGCACTAAGGTTGGGTCCTGTGAGTCAGAGAGAGGGTGGCCAGACATAGTCTTTGGGTTCCTTTACTGCAGGCTTCGTTCCGTAGTTCCCATCAGCTATGCATTGCGTTAATCTTGCCAGTGGGTCCCTTTCTCTCAGATGCGAACTACGTTAAACACACATTCAACAGTGAATTTGTTCCCTGCATACTTACTCAGAGTGCACAACAGGGCAGATGTCACAGATACCATGGTAGACAGAGCTGACATATTTTCATCAAACTCAGTTTAGTGGGGAAGATAGACAGTACATATAGAGAATGATCAGTTGTAGGTGTTGTGAAAGAAAGACACTGGGACCGTGATTGAAAATACAGGAAGCTGGGACGCCTGGCTGTCTCAGTTGGTTAAGCGTCTGCCTTCGGCTCAGGTCATAATCCCGGGGTCCTGGGATCGAGTCCCGCATCGGGCTCCCTGCTCACTGGGGAGTCTGCTTCTCCCTCTCCCTCTGCCTGCCACTCCCCCTGCTTGTGCTCTCTGTCAAATAAATAAATAAAATCTTAAAAAAAAAAAGAAAATATAGTAAGCTGAGGCTTGCTTAGACAAGGTGGTCAGAGAAGACTGTCTACTATGTGCCCAACACTCCAGTGGATGCTTAGTTAAAAAAGCCTTAGGTATGAGATTGTCCTTGTCCATGAGGATTTGTCAGTTTGTAATTTCAATAAGCAAAGCATGTATGGAACATAATAGAAACTGAGAAGAAGAAGCAATTGATTTTGCCAGGAGTAGGTTAGGGATGGGACATCAGAGACCCAGAACTGGGTGGCATCCTTGGAGGGTCACTAAAATAGTGCTGGGTGAAGATGAAGGGTCTGGGGGAAAGGGAGTCTGGGATAGAGGTAACAACAATAGGAAAGTTACCGAGACGTTTGAGGGAATGAGGTTCATCCTCTTGGCACCCTGACCCCAGATGAACTTTCCTGCAAAGCCCCAGTAGGGATGATGGGTCAGTGCAGAGCTGTTTTGTTTGAAGCACCAGAGAAGATAATGGAGGAACTGTAGTAGTTTTCTATGTCTGCCATAGCAAACATTCACACACTTTGTGGCTTAAAACAACACAGATTTGTCATCTTACAGCTCTGGAAGGCAATGAACCAAAATCAAGGTGTTATCAGGGATGTGTTCCTTTCTGGATGTCCTAAGGGAGAATCTCTTTCCTGGTCTTTTCCAGATTCCAGAGACTGCCCACCTTCTTGGTTCATGGCCCCTTGGGTGAGCTCCAAAGCCAGCAACGTCCCATCTCTCCTGTGATGTGGCCCCTTCTTGTCTCTCTCTGGTCACAGCTGGGAAAGGTTCTACCTGTTCAAGGACTCATGTGGTCCACTTGGGCTCTCCTGGGAAGCTGCCAAGTCCTTTTTGCCACATAAGGAAACATATTTACAGGTTCTGAGAATTTAGACTCAGACACCTTGGGGGGGCCAATATTCTGCCTACCAGGACCCTAGATTCTGCTGCTTCATTTCTCATACCATCCCCTGAGACACTTCTGAAGTCTCCTAGGACTTCAAAGACAGTTTTTTGTACAGATTTTATTTTTATTTATTTATTTGTTTATTTTTTAAAAAAAATTTTATTTTTAAGTGATGTCAACACCCAACGTGGGGCTCGAACTTGCAACCCCAAGGTCAAGAGTCGCACGCTCTACTGACTGAGCCAGCCAGGCGCCCTGATTTTAAAGGCATTTTAAAAACACTTCTGTGAAGTGATTGTGATTACTTATGAATTAACCTTCGTGTGTGTTTGTTTGGAAGGGAGATGGGGGTTAGCACCTTATGTCCTAGTCCCAGGACTTAAACGTTATTTCCGCTTAGAGATCTGTCCTGATAAACTCGTATCAAGCTAGTGTTCCCTAGTACATAATTCCATAGCACTCTGTGTTTGTTCTGTGTTTGTGTGTGAATAGGTGTGTGGAAGCCAGAAGGATCAGAGTAAACCAGGTTGTGAAGCAACTTCTATTCATTCAGCAACTGTATTTATTTTTTATTTTTTTTCCAAGATTTTATTTATTTAAGAGAGAGAGATAGTGAGAAGAGAGAGCAGAGCAGTAGCAGGTGGGGAGAGGGAGAAGCAGACTCCCCGCTGAGCAGGGAGCCCGATGCGGGACTCGATCCCAGGACTCTGGGATCATGACCTGAGTCGAAGGCAGATGCTTAACCGACTGCACGCTCTACTGACTGAGCCACCCAGGTGCCCCCAAAAGAATGTGTCAGTGAATGCGAAAGGCATGGTCTCTCCCCTTATCCCTATTCTCCTACTGGGGAGACAGACACCAAAGAAGTGGTTTAAAATGCATAGCAAATGTTTTTTAAAATAAGACCTGGGGTGGGAAAAAGCCAGAAGATTTCCTGGGAGTCACGGAGAGCCCACAGACCTGGAGGGGCCTGTTAATCATTGTGAGGGGACAACCAGGGTGGAAAGAAGCCTGAGGTACAAGCCCTGAGGCCAGAAGGGAAGATGTCTAAGTTAGCATAGAAGGGAGATGACATTCGAGAACTCGATTAGGATGATCTCCCCAGTGTTTGGTAGAGGATGGCTATGGACCCGGTACCTCGAGACTCTTGTGGATAAGTAAGCTCCTTGAAATGAGATCAATGCTAGAACAAAGTGGAGGAACAGAGAGATGTGGAAAATCTTGAATTGTGTTTCAACCTAAAATGCCTGAGAAAATCCATAAAGAATTGAACTTTCGTGAAATGGGCTAAATTGAGTTTTTTTGGTTTCTGGTGGAACGTGCTCTCAAAATAGTGATTCGGCTGTGTTCTGAAACAACAATCCTGCATTTTTCAGACTCGAGAATGAAGACCATTAATATTCATACCTGGAACCTGTGGTTGCCCAGCTGCGGGGGTTGGATTTTATTCTATCCAAATGTAGCTGGGTGTCGCTAGCCATCAGGACTTTTAGATGGGGGTAGAGACAGAATCAGGTCTGCTTTTGCAAAACAACTTCAGAGCAGTCTGGAAGAAGACCTGAAGGGGGTAGATGGCAGGAGAATAATAGGGGAATACCGCAGGCATTCAGGTGAGCAAGAACTATTTTCCAACCTAGTCACACTGCGTCTTATGCTTCAAGGCTAGTAAGGGGCCTCAGATAATCTGGTTCCACGTCCTTCTTGCGGGGCAGGTAAGAACATTCCGTTTTTACAGGTGAGGTCGCTGAGGCTCACAGATATTAAATGAATTTCAAATGCTTCAGATTTAGGACTGATTGTTATACTAATGTCAGAGTGGTATCCATCAAGGTCTTGATCACACGTTTCTAGAACTGTTGCTCTGAGTTTATGACTCAGTACACTCACTGGAGTTCTGTTACAATAGTGAAGTGCAATTGTTACCTTGTGATCTTTCCTGTGTGAAAAACCGTAAGGAGATTGCAGTCTTGGGTGCATTTCTCATTCCTATGAGGAGCCTTGACAAGTCCAGGCAACCATTAACCTCCTGGTCCCGGACCTGAATTATGTACGTAGTGGGAAATAAAGAGGAAGTGGGTACTGAGCTGCCATCACGCACTATTTCCACTGTGCCCAGCCCTGAGCTGGAAGCTTAATGAATTCGGAGAAGGACGGTGGGGATGCGGTTGTCACTACATTAAAAAAAAAAAAAAAAAAATCCCATTCATTGCTTCTGGAACTTATAAAAGGATTGCCCCTAGGCAAGAGTTAAGTTCACGCTGGAGCCTAAGCAAGTTTCAAGAGGCAGGGATCGAAAGGCAAAAGCAACATGCCCAGGAAGGGCACCTGGGGGCAGGAGACACCCCAGCCTGGGTTCTGGGGCGGGGCAGGGGTGAGCTGACAAATAAGTAAATCTACTTCTCTTGTCATTTCACCTAGCTCAGCGTGCACTTCCAGTCCCATAAACTTTGTTAATTGAGTTAAACATCCCAAGGACTTTGCAACCGTTTTTTGTTTTTTTCCTTTTTCCTTCTGTCCTTTCAATATTTTAAGGGCAGCAGTTTTGGTAGGAAGAAAATAGATTTAGTCTCTTGATACATTAATTTAGAAGCAACTTCAGCTTTTCTAGAATCTGTTTCTCTGAGCTTGATGACATTACCAAGCTCCTTCAGTACTTCTTTTTTAGTTGGGGAGTGTGCTCTCTTTCCTCCTTTCAATAATAAACACACGACACTAATGCTACATACATTCGAAAAAGGGAAAAAAAAATCATGGAGTCCCAACAGCTTAAAATTAAGAACAAAATCACTCTTACACCCTTTTGTTTTGCAGATAACCTACAGAGTTTTACAGGTGTGATCCTAATGATTGTATGTCCTATTTTGTCCCTTAACATTGTGTTACACATTTCTACAGTATTGTGTAGTCCTCTTAATCACTGTAAAGAAGTACTTTTCAAGGTTTTGAAACTAACTCTCATTTCTACGTGCTCCATCTTTTTTGTTTTGTTTCAGTCTGCATACAGTTTGTGGGTTAGATTTTATTCTGCCGCGCCCTGCCTCCCCGCCCCCGCACCCCCACCCCGGGTTTATGCCGCTCAGTGCAAGTCATCAGAGACAACTTTTAGCTTTGCATTTTGATCAGGTCTCTTTCAAAGTGTTGTGTCAATGCAGTTGCATTTCAATGGCATCAATTTCAATTATTGGATCGGAGATTTGTATTTTGGAATCGGTGCTTTCCCCTTCTTTCCTGCTGGGGTAGTGCCAGATAACACAGCTTGTGGTGTCATCGGTCTGCCCAGACTGCAGCTGGCATGCCACGTGGGGCTGGAGAATTGTGAATTCAGTCACTTTCCTTCGTTCCTTTGATTACCACAGACAGAGCTTGTCCCTGGGAATTACCAGCAAATTCAGGGACGTAGACAGGGTAAGGGTCAGCAGAGAGGGCTTCCCGAAGGCTGTGGGTGCGAGAGAGCGCCTTTGGAGTTGGACCCGAATGGTGGTTGAGATGGAAGAGGAGAAGATAGTAGGGGGATGCTATATACATGACAGGAATTCTTTAGATTTCTAGAAAAGATTCATTCATTTGAAAAGATCCTTTCGTCTTTGTCAGGGACTCCTTTTTGCATCTGATAAAAGCTATGTCCTTTACTCTTCCCTCCCCTCAGATGTAGGCTCTCATAAATGCCAACAGTTGTATTTGATTCCTCATATGCCGTCCACGGCAATGTCAGGGTGAAGAACCTTATTCTGTAAGGAAGACCTAGTGGGAGGGAAATGTTTGTGCCAGTATTTCGTGACACTTTTCCCTGTGATTTTTAAAATTTTCTTCTAGAGAGCAGTTTTGTGTTTTATGAGGGATCTGTAGCCTTACTTAAATAAATGGTGGTGGGGTTGGATCACAGCGATCGCCCTGGAAAGTGGAAAATCCTAGAGGAAGAGTGTCTTGGGAAAAGAGCATGGATCCCAGAGTCAGGTCCGGGAAGCGTGTGATGAGGATTACAGAGGGAGGGGGCAAAACCAAAAGGCAAGAGAAATTGACATTTGCCTTTTCCTGAGTCTTAAAGCTGGTTATTAATTATGTGTCTAGTGGTCTTTGTGTACAAAATGTAACTGTTAGGATGTTTATGATCCTCGGCAAGTTACTAAGTGCAAGCCTCCCGCTAAGTACTTGCCAGTGTCTTGAGTGGTTAAGACTTTGGGTTCATATTCCAGTGTTTTGGGCTCAGGTCTAGATTCCTGGGTAGGGATCTCGTTTCCAGGCTGCAACATTCTCATCTGCAAAATGGCAAAGTTCATTCTTCAGTGTGAGAATTTGATAAGATCGTGCTTAGGAAGCACATTGTATAATGCCTGACACACATTGCATGTTCAAGAACTGTAGGCATTACTGTAATTCTGTAACGAGTGTAATTGTAACACTTCCAATACAGATTCTGCCTCTTCAGATCCATGGGCAAGGGAGCCAGGTAACTGCATATATGTGAACGAAAACCGGCATTTGAGGAATCTACGTGAAACTGGAGAGGGATTTTTTTTTTCATAAAAGTAGATTATTCCCAAAGACCACCATCTCTCTATGTTGCCCTTGTCTTTTTGAAGTTGCCCATGTTTTTGCTAAATGTTTCTGAAATTTGGTTTGATAATTTGGAGAATAAATGTGTTCAGGTTTACATGCATATTTCATGAGCGTTATGTAGATTAAGTTATCGGGGTTTTCAATGAGAGGAAAGCATGACCAAAGCCTCCATTTCATTAATTGTATGTTGCACGAACTGTCTAGTAAGAGGACCAGAGTTCGGTGTCATCTGGAGGGGCAGGCAAATATTTATTATCCAATGAAAATTAGAGCTTAGGAAGATCCATTTGTGTGTGTGTGACCCGTTTAATTCATTGACTTAGTCCCTACAGAAACTGATGCATGTACAAAATGGAGGTTGGTTTATTCCACCAATGGTTGAGGTGTGGTGTTGAGTTTCCATGTCAGAGATGTTTTCTCTGTGATTGCCTGCAACCTGTTCACCATCACAAATCACCACCTTCTGACTGCCTGTTTCATTGTCTTCTCTGCTAGTGTGTAAGCACCACATGGGAGCAACTGGCTCTCTCTTGGTCGCCATTTTATTCCCCCATGTAGCACGGTGCCCAGCACTTAGTATTCGATGAATACTTAATAAAAGAAAAATAGCCCAATACGAGTGCATTACAAAATAGCATAATGTAAGGGTTAAGAGCTTGGACTTTGCAGTGAGGCCGAGATTTATGTCCCAGATCCATAGCTTGTGAGTTATGACTACTTTGGACAAGTTGTTTCACCTGCTTGAGCTTGCTCTGCTGTAGAATGGTGATATGGTTATCTTGAATGTTAAATAAGATAATGTATTTCACATGCTCATAGTTGCACATGGTAAATACTCCGGTAATTGTAGTTATCATAAGTTTTGATTTTTTTATCCTTACTATTAACCGAAATGCTTTTTTTTTGTTGACTGAATTGGCAGGGGGAAAGGAAAGTTTGAATAAATGGTTTGCTTGTAGAAAACTGGAAAGACTATACAAAAGTCTGAAAAGATTGAAGATTGGGTTGAACTATTCCACAGGATGTGTCACCTGCGTGGCTCAGTCAGCTGAGTGTCTGCCTTCGGCTCAGGACATGAGTTCAGAGTCCTAGGATTGAGCCCCGTATTGGGCTCCCCATTTGGCAGGGAGTCTGCTTCTCCCTCTTCCTCTGCTCCTCCTCCCCACACCTCCACTCGTGCTCTTTCTCAAATAAATAAATAAAATCTTTAAAAAAATATTCCATAGGAATAGAGGCATCTGAAAGGACATTTAACTGGATTAAATAAAATATTACTCTTATAAACTATGGTGCCCACAGGTCTGAAAATGTTAACTAAATATGACCAAGAAAGTGCCTGACTTTACCCAGGATACATTCATCCTGATCATGTGGCTGAAGTTTGTCCTATATGCTTTAGGGAAGACTTCTCTCCTTAATTCATTACGCATTTTGGTCAGGGAGCTAGCTGTCATGTGTTGCAAACGTGTCGCTGAATTGTGATAGACAGCCCTTGAGTTCCCATAGAAATTCCTTTTCAACTACAAGGGTTTACGTTTCAGTTTTCAGCATGTTCAGACTCTTTCTCCTGTTTCACTCACTAAGGCCCTTTCTACTTTGTTGGGAGACAAATTGTCTATAGTTGTTTTTTTTTTTTTTTTTTTAAGATTTTATTTATTTATTTGACAGAGAGAGCACAAGCAAGGGGAGTGGCAGGCAGAGGGAGAGGGAGAAGCAGACTCCCCGCTGAGCAGGGAACCCAATGCAGGGCTCCATCCCAGGACCCTGGGATCATGACCTGAGCCAAAAGCAGATGCTCAACCGAATGAGCCACCCAGGCACCTCTATAGTTTTTTTTTTTAAAGATTTTATTTATTTGACAGAGAGAGACACAGCAAGAGAGGGAACACAAGCAGGGGGAGTGGGAGAGGGAGAAGCAGGCCTCCCGTGGAGCGAGAAGCCCGATGAGGGGCCCGATCCCAGGACCCTGAGATCATGACCTGAGCCGAAGGTGGACGCTTAACGACTGAGCCACCCAGGCGCCCCACCCCTGTAGTTTTGATTGTATTTAGAGCTCCTTTGTTCTTTGCTTCAAAAAGCGTTTTGGAGTATCCATGACTTGCTGGGCTCTGGGTCCCTGTCCTCATGGACCTCACACAATCATAAAGCCTAAAGGGACTTCAGGGGAGCCCTGACTCTATCTACACATCTTATAGGTTGGGAAATGATAGCACGGCGGCGGGGGGTGGGGGGGGTGACTAATGTGAGGTCAGAGGGCTATTTAGTGATAGAGCTGGTGCTAGGACCTAGGTCTCTGATGTCCTGTCAGTGCACCTTTGGATAATGCTAGAATTTGAGAAATGGCCCACTTGTTCCCATTCCACTGCCTTGGTTTCCAGTGACTTGTTTGAGGTAGGGAATGCTACACCATGCAGATGGAAGGAAAAACCAGGCCTATATTTCTGGAAGGACACCGATGCCTCAGGTCAGCCCTGAGAGACTGCTAGGCAGAGGGTTGGCTCAAGATGATGAGTAGGAATGTGTTTAAAATTGTAGGAAAAACTGAAAAAGCATTTGGTTGGTTTAGTTGGCATTTCTACAGGTTATTTGCCAAGTCAAAATTGAAGCAAGAAGTTTAGGCTGATGATAGGTTGTTGCACGTTCAGTGTATGTACAAGGACACGAGAGTGTAATTAAGCACAGTGTCTTCATAATGTCACCAGGCAGAATGTCTTCTGATATTAGGTTCATTCATTTATCCTTCCTTTCCATATATACTTATGGAACAACTACCATGAACATGACTTTGGACAAACTGTGGATCTAAAGATGCGTAAGATAAGGAGGCGCCTGGGTGGCTCAGTTGGTTAGGCCCTTGTTACCAAGGAACTTAGAATCAAGATTTCAGGGTCGGAGCGAAGAGATGATGGAGGCTGGGGTTGGTGTATTATGACATTCTGAGGAAATATTTCTGGTAAGTACGCTGTGGGCGTGAAGGCCTGAAATTCTTGCCATTCTTTATCTCTCTTGAAAACTTTGATTGACTCCAGCTAGCCTTGCAAATGAGGCAGGCCTCTTTGTGCCCTTAAGGATCAAAGGATCCTTGAAAGGCTCATGGAACCATTAGGGTAGGTTAAGAAAATTATATTTTCTCCTATGCTGGAACCATTGCTCATCCAAGGAATTTTTGACTTGGCCAAGAACACAGAGGGTTACTAAGCTTTCCAGGAGTTTACTGAGGATGGACTTCCATGTTTCTGCCATATTGTGTTTCGCCACCTACCTGCTTCTTTGGGCCTCTGCCTCCTGCTGTGTTCATTTGAAGCTGGACTACTCTTTTGTTAGGAAATCTCACCTACTATTGGATATTCTCCATACTGTAGGTCCTAACCTCTGCCTGCGGTTTGTTGCCTGGTTCCCAGAATGTTTCCTCCATTTATTAGGATTCCTTTCTTGGATTACTGTCACGTTCTTCCCCAGCGGTCTGCCCTAGCCAGGAAGTATGCATGATTTTGGAGTCTGGACTTTCCTTGGACCGATCGGTCTGACTGCCCAGTGGCTACCCCTGCAGAGTATTCCCCGCCCCCCCCCCCGCCCCCCCGCCCCCCGATCTGTGACTCTGGCAACAGCTACCTCAGCCACCAAATGGCTGCATATATTTAGTCGTGTATTTTTGTTAATTGCCTTCGGTGTCTGTGTTTTGGATTGTGGACCCCTCCTCATCCCCAAATGAAAGAATGGTTTTTTTTTTAGTACTAGTGGAAAAAAGTCTTCAACTAGTCTAGAAATGCACAAATAAAAAACTGAAGATCACTTAGAACTCAAATTTATAGGTACCTACTGTTCACATTTTCTGTTAGTATGTATCGACGCGTATTGTGATGCGCACACAATTCTATGAGTGGTATCTTCAAAACACGCATTCCATCTGATTAGTCCTCACCTGTCTTCAACATTGATACCCTTGTTCAAATCATCGTCATCTCTTGCCTGGAGAATATCAATAACCTCATAGATGGTGTACGGTCTATTCCTCACCCAACATCCAGAGTGATCCTCTTTTAAACATTCATCAGATCATGTCATTCTGTTACTCAAAAGTGTCCAGTGGCTTCCCATCACACTTTGAGTCCACCATCCTTTACATGGCCTACAGTCCCTTCTTGGGTGCCGCGTCCCTCTGTTGTCACATCTGTTGTCACTCTTCCTTTCGCTTACTCCATTTTAGCCCCTGACTCCTTTGCTGTTCCTCAAACAACACAGGCATGGTTCTGCCTCGGAACTTGGGCTTGTTGTTTCCTCTCTTAGGAATATTCTACACTTAGATATTCACTTGATTTGCGCTTTCCCCTCATTGCGGTATCTGCGTGTCAGCCACTCTTGTATCTCAGAGAGCACCCTCTCTTGATACTGTCTTTTCCATTCCTCGATTTTTCTTTATGGCGTGTATCCTTACCTGACATCATTCCATATACGTGTTTTGTATTTGCTTGTTGTCTGGCTCCTCCAATAGACCATAAGCTTCGTAATGACAGAGATTTTGTTTCTTGTGGGCATTGCACATGGTAGGTGCTCAAGACACGTCTGTTGCTTAAAATGTGTGAAAAAAATGTACATCTCACACATGCCGTTTCAGAAATCAGTTTTAACATTTAACTGTACATTGAGACCCTTCTGAATCTGAAAATACTGATATGCCTTATCAATTTTTTGTTTGTGGTTTAAAAATAGTCCTAATAAGCGTCCAGCATTATCTTCTGAGGGGACAGACAATGTGGCGGAGACGTACAGAAGGGTTTCAAGGCAGTGTCTTGCCATCAAACTGCGGTCAGAAAAGAGAGAGGGACCGTAAAATGTTGAGAGGGCCTTTCTCCTGTGTCAGAAAGTATTTACTAAACGGCGTTTCAAGCAGGTTTTGAGCAATGAAATAATGTAGCACCTTCAAGTGACTCCTTTGAAGAGAAAGGCGCTCATTATGTGGCAAAGGGTGTATGGTATATTAGATTTAAATAGTCCTATTACTTTCTAATCACACTTCTTTCTAAACAAGAGATGACACAGACAGGAAGAGCACGTTTGACAGCTCCTGTGAAGATATATTGTCAGAAAATGCGACAGCTGCCAACATGTTGATGTTATTTCACTTAATAATTTGGTTTTTCAGTCTTTTTTACACCTTAAAAATTGTTTTGAAATGTTTTTATGGCATATGCTCTCCGAACGGCAGAAGGTAGGCTGCATCGATCATGTTATTTGCTTCTTGCTGTCAGGTTTTAGAAACCCGGGAGGTTCTGAGGCAACCCCTAGTCTTTATTCTCTGTTTGAGTCTTATGTGGGGACTTGGGAAGAAGGCTCTACGGCATGAGCAGAGGAGGCTTAATGAGGAAATGATCCTGTTGGACAAAATGCAGACTTAAAGATGGCGCACCCCCCAGGTTAAAGAAGAGTTTTGCCTTAACAAAAGTGGGTACATCTGTTTTGGAAGCAGTGGTTACTTTGATGTGTTTTGTAACTTAATAGCCTTACAGACGAGCTTTGCAGTGTTCCCAAATATACAGTGGGCTTCCAGAAAATGTATCCACACTTTCCAAGCCAGTATGTATTTGTAAGGAGTCTTAGGCTGTTAACACGCTGCAGCGTGGTAGCGTAAGGAAGCAAATGTTCACCATCAGCTTCTACTACTCTTTGAGTGTGACTTGTACTCACGTATGTTTTACTCTCCTTTGCCCTGCTGTCTTCCATAGAAATACAGATCGGGATCATTTTGTCCTCCAATTTATGTTACCTTGAAATGGCTATATGTATTGGTTCACATGAAATGCACGTCTGCATAATGTTAACATTTTTTTTAGAAGATTTTATTTATTTGAGAGAGAGCGCACAAGCAGTGGGGAGGGGCAGAAGGAGAGGGAGAAGCAGGCCCCCTGCTGAGTAGGGAACCCAATGCGGGGCTCCATCCCAGGACCCTGGGATCATGACCTGAGCCGAAGGCAGATGCTTAATTAACCGACTGAGCCACCCAGGTGCCCCCAATGTTAACATCTTAAGTAACACTCCCCAGTACAGTTTTTTTTTTTTTTTTATTGTTTTCGGTTTATCATGGAAGCACTTCCTGTTCATTATAGAAATACCAGAAACACAGAGAAAATGAAATCTAAAATATCCCCACATCTGGGTATCTTCCCTGGGAAGGGATTTGGGATTTATGAGGTCATCTTATACTCCAGAAAAATGAGTTAAATCTCTGGGATTTTAGTTAGTTACTGGACACACTAAACAGTTTTTTTTTTTTTCTATTTGTGAGAGGAGTAGATGATACTCATTTGAAGGGTTTAGAAAATGCAGAAATGTTCAAGGGAAAGGGTAACAGTTGTTCATATTTCCAACCCACCAGAGAGAAATACTGCTAACATTTTGACCTATGTCCAGATAGCCGTTTCTCCACAGAGCTGAGATCCTTTTGTATATGTAGTTTGAGATTGTACTTTTTAAAGATTTTATTTCTAAGTAGTCTCTACCCAGCGTGGAGTTCAAACTCACAACCCCGAGATCAAGGATCACATGCTCCACAGCCTGAGCCAGCCAGGTGCCCCGGAGATTATATTTTTTCATTTAACACTATATCATAAGCATTTTCTATATTATAAAAAATTCTTCTTAAATATAATCATTAAAAATGCATAGTTTTAATGTTATAGAAGTCTTATAATAAACCATTCTTCAATAACATTTAGAGTTTGAAAATTTATCACCATTGTAGTTAATTTTGCAATGAACCCCTTTTCACATAAAAACTGAAAAAGAGAGAAAAGTACAAGAAATACAAATTAAAATCACCTGCAATAAACATTATTATCAATTTAATCTATTTCTTTTTAGTATTATACGATGTGTAAGCATCATTATATATATGCATACACACATATATGTAAAGTTTATTATTATTCATGGATATCATATTTGCAAATTTCCCTGCTTGTGAAAACTTACTGTAACTCTGAAATCAATACACCCATTGCTTTCATGGTCATTCATGGACATTCACCGAGCAGCTGAATATTTGAGTTCCCCAATACACCTATATATCCCCAGCTGAGCTTGAGCAAAGTGATGTTCTTCCTTCTTGTTTTAGCTCTTATACTGTGAAAAATGATCCTTTTTGTTGTTGTTGTTGTTGATCCAGCTATATCCTTTTTTAAAAAAGATTTTATTTATTTATTTATTTATTTATTTATTTATTTATTTATTTGACAGAGAGAGACACAGCGAGAGAGGGAACACAAGCAGGGGGAGTGGGAGAGGGAGAAGCAGGCTTCCCGTGGAGCAGGGAGCCTGATGTGGGGCTCGATCCCAGGACCCTGGGATCATGACCTGAGCCGAAGGCAGATGCTTAATGACTGAGCCACCCAGGCACCCAAACAATGATCCTTTTTGCAGTCTAAGTGCCATGTTTTAAAAATTTTGTGGGTTTTTTTTGTTGTTGTTGATGTAAATGTGTGTATATATACGATATATAGAGCATTGTATGTGTGTTTCGTGTACACACCCAGGGTATTGTATCACACTCTTTCAGTTTTTAAAAATTATTTAAGACCTTTATTAACACGTGCTTAGTATTTGTTGACCTTTTTGAAAAAAAATCAAATTGTAAGCTTTTATTACAAATTAAAAATGAGGTTCTTAAACATCTCAACTTGAGCAGATAGGAAACAATTTTAAAATCTTTAAAAATGTATTGAGAAAAAACAGGCTTTAAAAAAAAAACATGTTGGTCATTACCAAAAAGAGATGTCTTTAAGTACAAGTGATAAAATCCTCATGCTTATGCTACATCGATAACGCAGATAGTTCTCGTTATCTGGTCAGTGAGCAAAAGCCAAGTTGCTGAAAGGTCTTTAGCTCCAGTCTTTTGTTTATGTCTTATTGCTGGAATTTTATATTCATTTTTTCTTGTTGGCTGATTAAACCAGATGATGGTCAAGATGGTATGCAGCTTTTACTCAGCCGTGCTCTGCTCAGCTTTGGGAACAGACAAATTCTGAGCTAGTGGATCTGCTGCTTTTGTCTCTTTGCCATCTTATTTGTGATTTAGGGTTTTCTGGGCATCTGCCTGCTCTTTCCATTTTTATTAGCATTTTCTCAGATTATTAAATATTCTTGAAAACCTGATTAATACCTGCCTAATATTCCATCCTAACGATATACTATGTTTTTATTGATATTGCAGTAATAGGTTTTGATACTTGAAACATTAGGTTTCAAAATTGTTGCTGACAATTAATGTAATCCATAATATCAGTAGGCTAAGGGAGAAAAATCATGTTATCATATCAGTAAATGTAGAAAAAAAAACCGTTGCCGAAACCAACATCCATTTATGATAAAAATTCTCAGCAAACTGTAGGAAACGAGGAGAACATCTGTAATGTGATAAAGATCATCTACAAAGTCTACAGCTAACATCATACTTAATGGTGAGAAACTAGATGTTTCCTTTCTATAATTAGGAATCACAAGGATGTCCCTGCTTACCACTCCATTTCAACATTGTACTGGAAGGCCTAGCTACTTAAGTAAGGGTTAAAAAAAAATAAAAAAGAAGAAAAAAGGAAAAGAAATAAAAGGTATACATATTGAAAAGCAAGAAAGAAACATGTCTTTATTTGCAGGTGACATGGTTGTCTTTGTAAAAATTCTAAAATACTCCCGGAAGTAATAAACGATTATAGCATGGTTGCTGGATGTAAGGTTAATACAAAATCAGTTGCTTTCCTATATACCGGCAATGAACAATTGGAATTTAAAATTAAAACAGGATACCTTTTACATCTGCACCAAAAGTGAAATCATTAGTTATAAATGGAACAAATTATAGAGAAGATCTAGTTGTGGAAAACCCATAAAATTCTGATGAACAAAAATCAAAGATTTAAATAAATGGGGAGCCATTTCATGCACATATATAGATAGGTAGACTCAATCTTTTCAAGAGGTCAGTTCTTTCTAACTGACCTATAGATTCAAGACAGTCCTACCAAAATTCCAGCACGTTACTTTGTGGATACAGATAAAGGAATTCTAAAGTTTATATGGAAAGGCAAAAGACCAGAATAGCCAACACAATATGGAAAAGAACCAAGTTGGAGAACTGACACTACTCCATTTCAAGACTTACTGTAAAGCTGCTTGTGGTATTAATCACAGAATAGACAAATAGATCAATGGGACAGAATAGAGAGCCCAGGAACAGACCCACACAAATAGAGTCCACTGGTCTTTGAGAAAGGAGCAAAGGCGATTCAGTGGAGAATAGTCTTTTCAACAAATGGTGCTTGAACAACTGGATATTTACATATAAAAAATAAAAACAAATATAGTCACAGACTCTACATCTTTCACCAAAATCCCCTCAAAATGAATCATAGATTTCATTGAAAAATGCAAAAGTAGAAAACCCCCAAAAGATAATAGCGGCACATCTGGATGACCTTTGGGTTTATGATGATGTTCTAGATAAAATAGCAAAAGCATGGTTCATGGAAGAAATAATTGAAATGTTGGACTTTATTAAAATTAAAAACTTTTGCTCTGCTAAAGATACTATTAGGAGAATGAAAAAAATGGCACAGATTAAGAGAAAATCTTTTCTAAACCCATATCTGATAAAGGATCGGCATCTAAAATATCCCCAAGTCTCTTAAAACCCAACAATAAGAAAACAACCCAATTAAAAAATGGGGAAAAGATCTGCACAGACACCTCACCAAAGAAGGTGTGCACAAGACAAAGAAGCAAATGAAAAGATGCCCAACTTCCTATGACATCAGGGAGTTGTAAATTAAAACAACAAGATACTAGCACACTCCTGCTAGAATGGCTGAAATTTGAATCGCTGACCACACTGTATGCTGGTCAGAATGTGGAGAAAGTGAACTCTCCTTCAGTGCTGGAGGAAATGCGAAATGGTACAGCCACTTTAGTTCCAGTTTGGCAGTTTGTTACAAAATGAAACATACTCTTAAAGTAAGATTTGGTAATTGGACTCCTTGTTATTTACCCAAAGGAGCTGAAAACTTACATGTACATGATAACCTCCCCATGGATGTTTATAGCAGCTTTATTCATAACTGGCAAAACTTGGAAACAACCAAGATAGGCTGCAGTAGGTGAACGGTTCAACTGTGGTACATCCATTAAATGGCATATTAGTTAGTGATAAAAGAAGTCAACTTTTATTCCATGAACTGATGCGCAGCAACCTTAAATGCATATGGTAAGTGGAAGAAGCCAGTTTGAGAGGGCTCCATACTGTATTATTCCAAGTGCAAAGCATTCTGGAAAAGGCAAAGTTATGGAGACATTAAAAGATGAGTAGTTGCCAGGAGTTGAAGGAGTGGGAGGGATTAATTTGTTGAGCATAGGACATGTTTAGAGCTGTGCAAATTTTTGTATGATACTATAATGGTAGATACATGTCCTTCTACATTTGCCAGAACCCATAGAATATAGTGAACCCTAATTTAAATTACGGGCTCTAGTTAATGGTGTATCAGTATTGGCCCATGAATTGTAGCAAATGTACCAAACTAATACAAGATGTTAATAACAGGGAAACCGTGGGTGGGGTGAGGGGAGGGGCTGAGAGGTTATAGGGAAATGTAGATCTACCTTTCCCACAATTTTTATGTGAACGTAAAACTGCTCTAAAATAAAAAGACTTCCGAAAAATTGTTGCTGAAATATCAGACAGCCCTGTCATTTTGAAGTTCTGCCTTTGTTATTCATCCTGCCAATGGCGCACCACTTATACAAGGAGTAGCCTTATATATTTTACTGTTTATAAATATCTTCACAACCAAGCTGCACACGCGTTTTACTAAAATATTCCGGGTATGCAGAGGTCACTTGTCAAGTTCTCCGGGACTGTTGGAGGTGGGGTGCTACTACCACAGGGTCGAAATTCCTCACCCTTTTTCTCTCGCTGTTGATGAAGCAAAAGAGGCAATCTTGGGCTTTTAGGAGGGTGGGTAATCAAAGGCACACGTAGGCAGCCTCCGGGACTCTGAGCTTTCTAGAGAGTAGAGGCTTTGTAAGTTGCAGCACTTGAGCTGTAATCAAACAGCTACACACGCATGTGCTGTTTCTTACTCTCTAGGGCTGAGTGGGTTTCGGTGTTGAAATTACTTTGGCACGGTGAGAAGCTGGGGAATTGGTATGCAGGGCTTTGTCTGTTGGCTTAAATAGAGGAACAAGAGGGATCATCAAGAAAGGCTTTGGTGGGTTAGTTTCATTCTGGGTCACCTCCAGTCCCAAAGGTATTCCAGCTGCTTAAAGCTGTGAATGACAGGTTCTTTCTATTTTCCACACTCCTGCCTCTCTCGGGCAGGGGGTGATGAAATAAGGGTTCTCTGATTTGGTACCCCTCTGTGTTTTGGAATTGTGTTCATAGCAAACAGTCTAGGAGAAGTAACGAAAAACCCTCACTAATGTAAAGGTGTTAGAGAAAGACAAGTTTTATTGTTTTTTTTTTTTTTAAGATTTTATTTGTTTATTTGACAGAGAGAGACACAGCGAGAGAGGGAACACAAGCAGGGGGAGTGGGAGAGGGAGAAGCAGGCTTCCTGCCGAGCAGGGAGCCCAATGTTGGGCTCGATCCCAGGACCCTGGGACTGTGACCTGAGCCGAAGGCAGTCGCTTAATGACTGAGCCACCCAGATGCCTCAAGTTTTATTGTTTTTCTTTGTCACATCTCAGAGGCAAAATGAAGCCAGCAGTGCCGAGGACAAATGTATGCTTCTATTAAAAATTTTTTTCTTCTGATTTTTGATGTGTGTTTTATCTGTATTTGTCTTCACTTTTGAGATCTACCTAGGTGTGTGGATGGTAATTAACAGATGCACTGCTAGATTGTAACAGATAACCAACCAATAAGAATTAAGGGTGAATGCCATGAAGTATCTAAATCAAGGATATATGGAAGGTGAGCCCAAGATTTCTGTTCAATTTATTTAGCAAACATGCATTGAGTACCTATTAGGTATTCACTTTTGGAGATGCTGACTTTTGCTGTCTGACCTGGTTCCAGTGGTCATTTTGGTTTGCAGTTCTGACTTGCTCTAACTCACTCTCTTGTTAAACTTCTAGAATGTTCCTTGGTCCAGATGGTAATATAGGTGGTTTGTTTTTGTGCCTCTCCTCCCACTGGGTTCCCATACCACCTTGCTGCTGCCCCCATTTTACTTGATAACTAGGCCTTTCTTCCTTTGGTGCTCCCAGGTTCAGTGTCCTGGGGTTTGGGCGTGGGATCTTCCATCTCACTCACGTTAAGTATTTGTTACACTCTCATGCTTCCTAACCCTCCTTGAAACATGCCAGCTTGGTTCTTAAATTCTCAAGACCAGACTCTGTACTTTCCTAAAACGACAACTAGCTAATTTGAGGAACTAAGATGTGGTAATCTTTTAATAGAGGAATCCTGAGGAGAAAGAGTGGGGAGTGACCTTTCTCTTCCCTGGCAGTAGGTATTCACTACTCACTTAACCAAGAATTTCCTAGAGAATGGTTTTTTTGTTTTTTGTTTTTTGTTTATTTCATTCCTTCCCTTTGTGAATCACAGGGCTAACTCTGATGTTGGGGATTTAGGATAGGTAGGAGGGGAAAATGGCCAGCATCATGATAGTCTTGAGAAGGAGAGGTTTGGAACAGGGATTTCCTTGTCTCCTCTCAAAATTCTACTTACGTTTTGAGTCTTGTGTCCAGTCTCACGTCCATGGACAAGTTTAGTGAAGAGTGATGTTTCGTGTGGGATTGAACATGGCGTCCTGATTCCAGGTTCATCCGACACCAGCCGCCTCCGCCATGCCACCTAAGTTGGACCCCAAGGAGATCAAAGTGGCATACCTGAGGTGCACATGTGGGGAAGTTGGTGCCCTGTCTGCCCTAGCCCCAAAGGTTGGCCCCCTGGATCTGTCTCTAAAAATGGTTGGTGGCACCATCGCTAAGGCAACCGGTGATTGGAAGCCTCGAGATTACAGTGAAACTGACCATTCAGAACAGACTGATCCACGTTGAAGTGCTACCTTCTGCCTCTGCCCTGATTATCAAAGCCCTCAAGGAAGCACCAAGAGCCCGAAAGAGGCAGAGAAACATTAAGTACAGTGGAAATAGCACTTTCGATGAGACTGTCGACATTGTCCAACAGACGTGGCACCGCTCTTTAACCAGAGAACTTTGGGCAATCCCCAGTATCTCTTTAATAGTCCCAGTGTGGGCTGCAATGTTGCTGGGCCGCCACCCTCATGACGTCATAGATGACACCCACAGTGGTGTAGCAGAATGCCCGGGTAGTTAAGAACTGCAAAGGAAACGATTTCAATAAAGCATTATTGGACCACCAAAAATAAATAAATGTATGAAAGGAGGAAGAGACATGAGAGTTTTCTCTCTCTCTCTCTCGCTCTGCACAGATGAAAGGCGAGGACACAGGGAGAAAGGTAGCTGTCAGCCAGGGAAGAGAGACCTAACCACAGATTGACTCGGGTGGTACCTTGATCATTGGCTCCTGGTCTCCAGAGCTGGGAGAAATGAAATTAAAGTTGTTGAAGACACCAAGCTGTGTTATTTTGTCATGGCAGCCCTAGCAGACCAAACTAATACACTCTCCACCTCACACTTCACACCCTGAAACATTTCTACAGTACTCACCTGCTTAAGGCAATGTCTTTGGTATACCCTTCACTTCAAGTGTTTATCGTACCCCAAGGTACAAGGCATTGGTCACTGTCTGGAGTTCATAAAACTATTTCTTTTGGATCTATCGGACCTCCACATCCTGCACAGCTCTGGTTGATCCCGGCCAACTAACCTAAGGCCATGCACTGGCGAGGTGTGTACACTGACATGGGATTCAATGTGGCAAAAATAGTTACTGACCCGTGATTTTCCTCGTAGTTCTGATGCCAATAATGATCTGGGTACAAGGAATTCATTTTAGGACCTAGAGATTCTTTTTGTTTTTTATTTTTATTTTTTTAAAGGTTTTATAATTTATCAGAGAAGAGAGCACAAGCGGGGGGAGTGGCAGGCAGAGTGAGAGGGAGAAGCAGGCTCCAGATGGCAGGACTTGATCCCAGGACCCTGCGTTCATGATCTGAGCCAAAGGCAGATGCTTAACCGAGTGAATCATCCAGGCATCCCGAGATTCTTTTTATTTTATTTATTTATTTATTTATTTTTAAAGATTTTATTTTTAATCTCTGTACCTGTCGGGCTCAAACTCACAACCCCAAGATGGAGAGTCGCATGCTCCACTGACTGAGCCAGCCAGGTGGTCATAGGGATTCTTTTTAAAGTGCATACAATTTCCCTAGGTGGTTGATGGGCCGTATTCAAGGTAACTAACAGTGGCCTTGGAGAGTCAGCTTGATTTGGGGGAGAAGAGGTCCTTACTTGAGTGTCATGTCCTGCTTTATCTGTATATGGTAAAACAACAATCCAAATAGAAAATTCCATTAAAAAATTTATGTTGGGGACGCCTGGGTGGCTCAGTCAGTTAAGGAGTTGACTTGATCTCAGCTCAGGTCTTGATCTCAGGGTTATGAGTTCAAGCCCCATGTGGACCCCACTTTAAATATATATGTTGCTACATATGTTGATAACCTTAATATGCGTGGGAAAACATACACACACACACACACGCACACACACACACACACACACACACACATATATATATAATTAGGTTTTTTTAAGAAATTGTTTTCGGCTGTGAAAGCTTTTTTTTTCTTTTAAAGATTTTATTTATTTATTTATTTGAGAGAGAGAGAAGAATGAGAAACAACATGAGAGGGGAGAGGGTCAGAGGGAGAAGTAGGCTCCCTGCTGAGCTGGGAACCTGATGTGGGACTCGATCCCAGGACTCCGGGATCATGATCTGAGCCGAAGGCAGTCGCTCAACCAACTGAGCCACCCAGGAGCCCCTCGGCTGTGAAAGCTTTCGAGAGCAACTCAAAACCTCAATTTATTAAACAGGTATAAATGAGGCAGGTTTAATTAAGGTATAGGTGGGTTACCTGAGCAACAGTGAATGGACTCCCTGTAGATCACTCTGGGTCTTTGACAACCGCTTACTTAAGGTATGTGGCTCTTTATGAATTCTGACTCTTTGGGCAAGCGTTAGAGGATTCTTAGACTGAGCATGATAGAAAGGATACTAAATTGTTGCCAGGGCATTGCTAAGAGATCTACAATATTGTTTAAAAAGCAGACAAGTTGTATCCAGCAAAAGGGACAGATGCTAAAGATACTTGGAATAGAAGACTTGCAGATTTACCCACATCACATCATATTTCAAGGAATAAGCAGTAAAGAGCATCGCTTTCTTCAACAACGTCGTTTTCCATCATCCCAGTTTGAGGTAGAATTTTTGGCCCCTTCCAACCAAAACCCTGATAAGGGAACAATATCAAACATTTTGGGTTTTAGATGTAGCCTCACCTGGGAAGCAGGTAGGTAGAACTTGAGAGATGACCGACACTCTCAGTGGAATAGGCCAGCTACAAGCCTTTGTATGCATGATGTTTAAGGTCTTAAGACATGAGTGCTCATGGTTGTGAGCTATGTAGTGTTCTCTACTTCCTTCTCCCTACATTTTAAGCAGGAACTAGGAGTCTTTCTCCACGCCTCATCGAATCTGCATTTAGTCCTATTTGAAAGGGCTATGATTGGATTTATTCCTATCCAATTATATTAATTTTCTGGCCAATTCAGTTTTCCTGGCTTGGTTTAAAGAGGTGGATGGTAAATGAGCTTAAAATGCAACTTATCCTGACATCAGAACACTCAAACACAGAGGCCACGCTGGCCTTTTTTGGGGCAAAGGGTGGGGGGCAACTCATACAAGGCATTTGAGAGTAGACCGTATTGTCCCTTCATTTTCCTGTCCCACCCAGGATTTGACTCCCAGTCCTGGTATTGGGATGAACACAAGAAAATTTATGAAAACATTCCCACCAATTAATAATGTTTCCACTTGTTTGAACAGATGTATTGGCTCTCAAATGGCTTTTCTGTCATCCAGAGTCTTCTAGGAAATGCAGATGCCTCCGGGAGAGAACTAGCAGAATTCATTGCCCATTGATATGTCAAGGAAATAAGGATAGTTGGCTGAAAGTTCTGGCCAGTGAAAATTTGAAACAGAATTGGTAGCGGGGTGGAAATGTGGAGCCCTGATGGGCAGAGGGGAGGAGAGAGCTTTGTTTCCATCTACCTTGTTGGAAAGCATGGGATTAGGAATGGAAGTGAATTCCTGTGTTGCTGGTTGAAATCAGAGAGAGCACAAGTCTCCCTTGTGCTGAATCCATTTGCCAAATTATTGAGCTACTGTTTGGAAACTCATGTTTTTTTACAACGTCAAAGATTTAGTGACCGGTTTGAACAACCTTTGAAAACAAGCAAAAGACCATTTATTTCCTGTTATCCTCTGACGATCCCACTGTGTGCTCTACGTTTCTTATTGTCAACTGAATTTTCATGACATCCTGGTGGATAATTATTTTCCTTAGTGTATGCATGTAAAATGCGGTGCTCATGTCTTCGATCAGTTTAGCTGCAAACTTGTGAATTTGAAAAAGTCTAACTTGCCGTTTGTGTTTTGTGTACAGAATTATTTATGTAAATGATGTCATGTAAATATAGTTGACACTATGTAACGTAAATGGAAATTGCTTTGGAAGTTTTTCCTGGTATTCACTGCTTTAAAGAGGGATACATTTCAGTGTAGAAGCACGGCAACCTTGGGTGGTATTTGGGCCTTTGATTCCTCTATTCCTCTACACCTGGAATGGACTTGAAGAAGGTGATTCACTTAAGCATTTAGAATCTCTATGGTAATGTGAAAGTGATCATGTCCTCACATAATTGGAAAAGCACCATATGCCTTTTCTTTTGAATCAGTCATTAAGATCACATAATCACACATACACACACAAACACTTTGCTCCTTATAGGCTTGTCCATCTCCATAGATGTATTTTTTGAACTGCTGTATTCAACTACAGTATTCATTCTACTGTAGTATTCAAACTAGTATTTATTGACTGCAGAAAAAAAATTAACTCACAAGGAAAGGTTATTTTTTTTAAAAGACCATTGTTGGTATGAGTCCAGTTTGTTATTAATTGGAGATGTATCATGCGCTTTTTCTCCATTGAATACTTAAGCATATTTCCAACAAGAGCCATAGAAGTTCAATGAAATCTTGAGAAGAATTAATGATTGTTCCTACTGGCTGCTGTAGCCAGCCTGTAACGAATTTCACCTTTAAGTATTGTGAAATTAAATAAATTACCAACGTTGTAGTAAGGCTTTCTTACCCAGCTTGAGAAGAATACTCACAAAGCTACTACAACCCTGACAGTCATCTATTCTAGTTCAGAGAGAAGTGTGGAGGAGAGAGGCAGTGTGGTATGGTGGAAAGGGCATCATCCTTGGAGCGTAGAGGTAGATAGGCCTCTACAAGCATTTTTCCTAAGTGTCTTTGTTTTGGTTACATTATCTTTAAAATAGAGTATTGGGTTAGCAGATCTCTGTGGGTACTTAGAACTCTGAACTTCTAAGTTGTATATGAAATGGAAGGTCTCTCAAGTATATGAACATGGAAGGTCCCAATTGAAGGTGAGGCTGATGTATGAGTCTACTCATTCAAATGGCATCCTGTTATTCTCTTTATGCATACCTGAGAATACCACCCCACACTGACAATACTTTAGGAGAAGAGTAACATTGTTTGGAAATCAGTATTTCTTTCCTTTTTAAAGAGAGACTTTCTTTCTTTCTCTCTCTCTCTCTCTTTCATTCATTCATTCATTTTATTTGAGAGAGCAGGGGGAGGAGTATAGAGAGAGGGACAAGCAGACTCCATGATGAGCTTGGAGTCCGATGAGGGGCCCAATCCCACGACCCTGAGATCATGACCTAAGTCAAAATCAAGAGTCAGACACTCAACCGACTGAGCCACCCAGCCACCCCACTTTTTTTTTTTTTTAACTTCCGAAAGAACCCCCTCTGTGAATTTTGGAGACCATACTTGGCTGTTTCAGAGAGCAGTTTCTCATTAGTCTTATTCACAAACATTGCTTCACTAAAGGAGGTGGGTATAAACGAGAGAGGCAGATGACATCCAAGAAGAGAGAAAGGTACAGGGAGTGTTGTGTATGTTTTCCCCAGAGTTAGGGAAGAAGGGAAAAACCTTGATGATGTTAGACTAAAGGTGGTATTTTCTGCTCCTGGTCCTAACTGCTGTGAATACTGGAAGGCTGTGCCACTACATAGGCTCCCAACATTTCGCAGTAGTCAGTGGGAACACTTAATGGCTATTTATAGAATTGTGTTTCTAGAAATGGGCTTGAACTACTTGTGAGGACAAGGGAATGACCATTTATTTTTTTGTTATCAGCTGGCAATTCTCTATATATTTTACAGTTAGTATTTTCCCATTGAATCTTTCTGGCCCCCCTGCTAGGTAGTTACTAATTTCCCTAGGTTATAGGTGAGAGCGATGTTCAGCAATTGTGCAAAATTTTCTCAAATATATACAAGCTTGTGTTCGGCTAAAACACTACTGAGGTGCTGTCGTGTCCTGATCTCTCCATGAGAAGCCATTACCTCCTGTCCACGCTGAAATGCAAGCAAGGTTCTCATAGACACCCTCTCGTGGACTTGTCCACGATCTTACAACTATAGACGATAGAGCCAGGCATCAAATCCACATTTATGTGACTCAAACTGTTGTTTTTCTTTATTCAATCATCATACTCTCTAACAAATCAGCAATACCAGAAAAACCCAATTGCCCATCTTGCTGTGGCTTGCCTATTTGTCTGTTCGTATAGTCTCCTAGATCCCATGAACACGGTCTTACGGACTCCAAGACATGGAAAATTTGGCTAGTTCTTGAGAGTAAGCAGAACATCCTCTTGCCACTTAAAATTCTGTTTTCAGAGTCTCTTATATGTGGCACCATCACTAGTTCACCAGGCTCGAGAGTAGGGCAATGGTAGGTATGTGCTGGGCTCTGTACTGAATGCTTTTTATGTATTAACTCATTTAAACCCTAACGTCAGTTCTCTGAGGTAGTTACTATTATGTATGTCATTTTATGTATAGGGAAATGAAAGTATCCAGAGGTCAAATGACTTGGCCAAGGAAAAAGGAATGAACTGCTCATCAGATTCATATGCTTCCCTTCATTGTCTAGGACTTTTGCAGTTAGGCAGGACCGTGCCTCAATTGTGGTCTATGGGTTATGAACAGAAGTGATGCCTATCATTTCCATATGGAAGCCATTAAGAGCTAGTGTGCAACTCTCCAGCTCTCTTTACTCTTTACTTGTTGACCTGGAAGGATGTAGCTACAAAACGGTAGAGCCTCCCTTAGCCTGGATCTCTGAGTGACCATGTGGAGTAGAACTCTCTCCCCCGGCCTGCAGTGATCTGTGTTGGATTTATAGCTTCAGTGAGAAATAAGCATATTTTGTGTTAAACCATTAAGGTTTGGGGGTTACTTTGTTACCATGCTACCTTGCCTAAAACAGTGACAGATCTAAGATTTGAATCCAGAGCTGGTTGCCTCCAGAATCTGTACTTTTTTGCAATTTCAGAATATACTCTAAGCCTCCATGCTCATCTAAGCAAGTCTGACAGCTTTCTTAGAAGGGCTCCTGTGAGATAAGAACTATGGCAAATTTATCCCCACCTAAGGAGGAACGGCTGATCTAAACTACTAAGGCTGGAGAGTTTCCATTTCATTATTCATCTCTTCCCCATTATTATAGGAGAAAGGATCTGATGACCTGTCAGCATATTTTCACATTTTAGGTTAAAAATTATATTTTCTAGTCACAGGTACTTGGCTTTTATATTGCAAATACATTTGGACTCCTTTACATTTTTATATAATTTTCAACATTTGCTGCATTGTGGGAAAGATCACCCTTAACAGCTTTTGGAACCCCCTACTTACGCATTTTGCCATTTTTCTTCCCACAGGGTCTGAGTTAATGTATTAATTAATTATTGGAGTGGGTATTGCTCCTCAACAAGGAAGAATTAGGTATGGTAGTAAGAAGGCATCTTGGTACATTTCTACGCTGTGTCTGTGCATTGTCCTAGCTCTGTTGATTGTTCCTAACTTCTAATACTAGCTCATTAGGAGAAAGAATTACGCCAAGTGAAACTAAGATGTGCATTTGCATAATTTCCAGCTCTGTGTTATTCATTCAATTACATGTTGGTTTAATCACAGAATTGTTCGGCTATTTTTAGGAAGTATTTGAGAGCTGTCTTTATGATGTATAGCTCAATTTTATTCGGAGGAAATTCAGTTATACTGACCATTAAAACAGTATCATCCAAAATGGAAGTTTACAGAGTTGCATTGACAGAACAATCTTGTTTTAGTCTTCACTGGTGAATTGATAATTTGCTGGCCAGCCAGTTGAAGTGTCATAAATTGCCCTGTTTGGGGATAGTAGTAAAATACAAGACCCAGTTTTTTTTTTGTTCCCCATGAAGAATATTCAATTTAATGAAATTTTTGAATTTAGTAATAATGGTTTAGGCTTGTAGTATCTCCTGTGCTGTTCTGGGAGTAGAAAGGTGATGGCTGTTTTAAAGATGGCAATCTTATTTGATTATGGAAACAGAGCTGTCATTTTGCTTTCCAAGGCAGAAAGATTTTTGGATAGTCTCTCTTTTCCCCTGTACCTTTTTTGTAGGTCACCATCTCCTATTGGAGATCCCCATGATAATTCAGATCACCATAAAAATCCAACCGAAAGGCATTTTCTCAAGGCCCAGCTACCAACCCAGTAAAAGAATATAAAGCTTTTCTATTTTGCGTCTCTCATCTCCTTGCTGCGTTATCTGCATGATTAGTTTGCTTTCTCATAGCAAGGATTCTTTTATACCATTTCTGACTCCTTTAAGGCATGACGAAAGAGTAAGTTCAAATACAGATTTAAAACTTGTTTCTTTTTGTGAGGGTATGTTTATGAACCTACAAGTTTTAGTCAAAATCAAGTTAGATGATCAAATCAATGAACACTTGAATCAGTATTGGAACTCTTTTTAAATCTTGCTCAGTCACTAACCAGCTGAATGACTTGGGAAAGTCTTTCTCTGTCTCATTTTTGAAACACAAGGGGGTTGGAGGAGATGATCTCTAGGAACACTCCTAGCTCTGAAATGCTGTGACTCTCAGAAATACTAGTAGATAATCATGCATTATACTTTAACTGTGTACACAGATGGGATGATTTGTTATAATCAGTTTTTATACTAAATTTGTTAACTGGAAACTGGTTAATAATTGTTTTTTAAATTCACTCTTCTGTTTTTCAAATTCTTTTGTATGTGTTGTCCTTGTCTTTGTTAAAGCTTTCCCAGAGACAACTTTTCTTTATCTTAAAATCATCTAACCAATGATGTCATTATAAAGCCCAGACTTACGGCAGGAAATGCACAGATTTTTTATAAAGGAAGAAAACAGGAAAGGAAGGAAAAGTTGAATATAACCATGGCTGAAATAGGCACTATTAATAGTTTTGATTTCCCATTGGGTCTGCTGTAGGTGAATTTCCTAGCTCAGTATTTCTGTTAACCTACACCCTCACAGTGTTCAATGCAAGAAGTAGAACAAAAAGAAAGGAAAAGGTGAATGAAGGGTAGGGATATGTGTAAAAATAACAGGTAGGATTTGGAAACAAACAAAAGGAGTTGGAAGGTATTTCTGGCCTCTGGTGGGAAGCCTACCCTTGCTCATCTCTTCAGCCACTGCATAGGAGTTATGCTAAACAATAGCATTACATTGTCACTCTCCCTAAGGAGTCTTGAGTTTTAATCTGACAGGGAACAACTCAAATGAGTTGCGTCTGTCTTCTTTTTAATTTTTTTTAATTTTTTTAAAAAATATTTTATTTATTCATCTGAGAGAATGAGAGACAGAGAGCATGAGAGGGAGGAGGGTCAGAGGGAGAAGCAGACTCCCTGCTGAGCAGGGAGCCCGATGCGGGACTCGATCCCGGGACTCCAGGATCACGACCTGAGCCGAAGGCAGTCGCTTAACCAACTGAGCCACCCAGGCGCCCTGTCTTCTTTTTTAATAGACTTTAAAAAATAATAAAAACTTCCCACATTATTTTTTAATTTTAATTTTTTAAAAGAGTTCTTGAAGATTTTATTTATTAGAGAGCACGAGTGGGGAGAGGGAGAAGCTGAGCTGGGAGCTGTTTGATGTGGGGCTTGATCCCAGGACTTTGAGATCATGATCTGAGCTGAAGGCAGCCACTTAACCAACTGAGCCACCCAGGAGCCCCTAAAGACTGTATTTTATTAAAGTAGTTTCTACAACCAATGTGGGGCTTGGACTCCCAACCTCGAGATTAAGAGTCACATGCTCCCCCGAATGGGCCAGCCAGGCCCCCAGAAACTTGACACTTCATATGACAACTTTTCAGAACTCTCAAAATTGTTCACACATAGACACTATCACATATAGTTTAGTAAATAATACCATAGTTAACTGAGGTGAAATTGGGGCTTCTCATGACTTTTAGTTCCTATTAGGAAAATAGGGTTGTATTTTCTGGCTAAGAAGTCATCCATCAGTCCTTCAGTCACCATCGGTGTTCTTTCTAAATCTTTAATCCAGTTTTGATTTATTAATAAAGCTCAAGACTGCCAGAGCATCCCAATATCTCTTGTATTACGCCAATAATTTTCCAAGGTGTTATTGAAATGGTTTAGAAGAATAATGTGATTTATAACACATAGTAAAAAACTGACCTTTTGAAATTCTTATTTAGATATGACCTTAAAAACTCAGTAGGTAATTAATTTCTTTATCAATCATGTAATTGACTATCCATTTTGTGCCAGGAACTATGTTAATTGCATCCACCTCAAACTTTTACTGCTCGAAATGGACAAATACATTTAAGGCCTAAATGCGTTCATTTTTTAGTATATGTGCTGCCGAAGCGAGCACTAAATGCGTTCATTTTTTAGTCTTCTCAAAATAGTTTTAATTTTCCATTTCACTCCGATACACAATGGGGACTTCTCCATCTACTCCCAGCCCTGGCCATAGGCCAAAGAAGTACATTGCTCATGGAGAGATCCTTAGGGTGTATCTTCATCCTTTGACCCTAGCCGTTTCTTTCTTCATCAGTACTGAGTGAACCTGAAATCTTATTACCCATGTGGGGTAATGGGATTTGTGCCACACTTCCTTTCCATAAGAATGCACAGCACCCGAGAAGGTTTCATAACTGTTAGTGAATGCAGCTTTATGCTAAAAGATTGCCAGATGCCATTGTAATGTTCATACATTGGATTCAAGTGGGCAGCCCGACTCCCTTCCAAGAGACCAATGGATAGCATTTTAGGAAGACAAGAACCAGGAGGGATGGTAAGAAGATAGAAAAAGTCTGGAAACATAGGTAGAAACAGTATTAGAGGTCATAAATTTTGTCAACTTAAATTAGGTGGGTATTGTGAAAGATCCAGATGCCGGAATCAGGAAGTATAGGTACTGAAATTCATAAGGAGATTGCGCAGAAGCCAAAACCAGCTAGTGTAAAGCATAGTGCGAATGCTGGACTGACAGGAGGAAACCAAGTTTACTAGCAAGAGACTTGGTTAGTATGGATTTTGTGACTGGATTTGGCAACAGGTTACACCTAAACTAGGGAGCCAGGAAAAAGGGCATGAAACCCATCAGACCCTGACCTTTATTTACATAGTTGGTAGTTTTATTTTTATTTAAAAAAATTTTTTTTAAATATTTATTTATTTGAGAGAGACAGCATGAGAAGTGGGGTGGGCAGAGGGAGAGGAGAGGGAGAAGCAGGCTCCCCACTCAGCAGGGAGCCCGACGTGGGGCTCCATCCCAGGACTCCAGGATCACAAACTGAGCCGAAGGCAACCGCTTAACCAACTGAGCCACCCAGGCGCCCCAACATAGGTGGTATTTTTGGATTATAGATTTCCATTGCTGATAAGGTCCTTTGGTTTGTCTATTGCATTGACTGTCCAAAGGCTTTTCACATTGATTTCCTCATTTGTGCTTTATGATAATCATATGATATGCAGAGTAACTTATTTTATTCCAATTTATAGATGAAGAAATGGACACAGGTGAGATGACCTAGAGAATACCTCTAGGAAGGCGTATATCTTCCATTTATCGAGTGTTAGGTCCTTGGTATCCATCTGATTTCTCAATTCTCATTATAGTCTTATGAAGTAGGTAGGTATTACCTTTGTCTTACTAGGTGAGGAAGTAGGAGTATGGGGAGTGGGTATAACTTATCCAAGATTACCTGGTAAATGGCAGAGTCGTCGGTTGAACCGAGTCCGTCCGTCTCTAGAGCTGGTGCTCTTAACTTCTAGACTGTTACTTCCTGTTTACTACCATTTTCCCATGAACACCCTGCTTCCAAGATGATTTTGTATTTCACTTCATGAAAATTTCTAGCATTGTTGGGACCTGGCTGGCTCAGAAGAGCGTGTGACTCTTGATCTCAGCCTTGTGAGTTTGAGCCCCACATTGGGTGTAGAGATTACCAATAAAAAAAATAAAACTTGAAAACATTTTTTTCTAGCGTCGTAAACCCCTTTAACTTGAGTAGGAGCTCACGGCTAGTGGTATCAACTCACAGATACTGTTCGACCCTCCTGGTCTCCCAGTGGGGAGACAGGTATTCCAACATTGCCTTCCCTACAACGTTGCAGGTCTCTTAAATCCTCAGTCTGTCTATTTTGTCTTTAGGATGGTTTTCAGAAGATGCACATGGGACCAGGACTTTCTTAGGAGGAGGCTGAGTAGAGGAATATGCTATGATTGGAGCTTTTTTCTCTAACGTGCCCAGGGAACTGAAATCCGATGAACAGCAGGTCCTTCTTTTGTGGTTTGAAGATGGTATGAGGAAATATAATAGACCTTAAATAAAGGGAGTGGGAAAAAAAAAAAAAAAGACAAACCTGCCCCACGTCACAGTTTTGTCTGGGGATAGCCCTTCACGGGAACCATTTGGTTTTCAGTGTTTCTTGTGGGATATAGGAAGAGATGAAAGAAACAGGAGTTGATATCATTGACATGACTCACTAAACATATGGCTCTAAATAATGAGACCCTTTATCTTGGAGGAGAATCTAAAGGGCATGGAGAGAACCCCATATATAACTCACTTTAAAGAAGTAAAGCTGTATCATTTCCTTTTGGAGGCCGTAACCTTTTGGTCTTTTTCAGATGTTGTGCCAAGAAATAAAAGCTGAGGGGTTGGTAGAAATTGCATCAATTCATTAGTAAACCTCTTGGTATAAGCATTTGACATTAGCCTTCTGTTTCTTTTGCTGCTAGGGGGCCAAGAGCATTGGAAAACCTTAAATAATCTTTTTAAATTAAATAAATAAAACCCCCCTCTGTTCAAATGTCACTGCTTCTCTGGAAATGACCTCATCTGTCAGCTAAAATATTATTGAGAAAAGGAGTACATCATTATGTGGTGGAAGGTGGTGGGGGTGAGGGGAGTAAAAGCGAGAGTGGGAGGTTTAAAAAGCTGTTGAGAGCTTTCTCAGCATGAGTTCTGTTTATTACAAGGCTTTCCCGTGGACTCTTATGCCCTTCCTAAATAAAGAGCTTCATCAAAGTCATCTGAGTACATTCATTTATTCAGATCTTAACTGTCTACACTGGTGGTGGTTTTCTGTGGGCTTCCAAGTTTATATGGATCAGGAAGCCATGGTTTAGGGCACACATCGTGATACCTGGGCCAAGCTGAGGTGGTGTTTGGTTGGTGGGATCTGTGGGGGTGTTGTGGAGAAGGCTATGCCACAATGTGTATTAAGGGCAAATGTGTGCCCTCCTGTTCAGATAGGTCACTAAGGGCGATGGGAGCCCTGGGAGCCAAAAACAATGACAGGGAGTTGTGAGTAAATCACCGCCAAGGAATTGGCCTTGGGCCTTGGGTTTACGTGGGGCTGAGGTGACCCAATGACCTTCTTAGAAGAAGGAAACAGTGCCTGAGGATTGGTGGCCAGCTCCTGGGATTGCAAATTAGATCTGCTGAGAACTTGCTTTGAGTCCTGCCTTGCTTGTGTCACAATCTAAGAAACCTCTGAACACCGTTTCCCATTTGCTAGCCAGTCATCTTTATGACCCGCAGGGTTTACAATGTCTCCTTCATAATGATGTCTTTCTTATGATCAGGTGTTTACACTAAAAATAGATAAGAATGTTTCCATATTACATAGCCTAGGCTCTCTCTCTAGTCTATGTGTTAGCCATTTTGAAATGGAGGAGAATCACCAGTCTCTGAAATTCTACAAGTCCCCTATGAGTCCTTACAAACAGAAGTCACATTTGCTGTCTACCAGTCCCTGAGTATAGTGACCATATTAACGAAATAACAGAAACCATATATGTGTGTGTTTATTTCTGGCCTCTTTATTCTGCTCCATTGGTCTGTGTGTCTGTTTTTACTCTAGTACCATACTGTTTCGATTACTATAGCTTTGTAATATAGTTCGTAAGCAGGAGGTGTGATGTCTTCAGCTTTTTTCTTTCTCAGGTTTGCTTTGGCTATTCGAGGTTCTGATTCCTTTTGAGTTTTAGGATTGTTTTATCTATTTCTGTGAAAATGCCATTGGCATTTTGCTAGGGATTGCATTGAATCTGTAGATGGCATTTCAGCTGTATTAGCTCTTCTAATCCGTGAACAAGACATAACTTTACGTTTATTTGTGTCTTCTTCAATGTCTTTCATTAAAGCCTTATATTTTTCCATGTAGAGATCATTCACCTCCTTGTTTAAATTTATTCCTAGTAATTTTACTGTTTTTGATACCATTGGCAATGGGATTGTTTATTTCTTTTGGTTAGTTTGCTGTTAGTGGATAGGAATACAACTGATTTTTGTATGTTGATTTTTGTATCCTGCAACTTCACTGAATTCGCTTGCATCATAACAATTTTTAGGGGACTGTTTAGGGTTTTCTGTGTATAAGATCATGTCATCGGCAAACACACAATTTTACTTTTTCCTTTTCCGTTTGGATGGCTTGTATTCCTTTTAGTTGTCTCAGTGCTCCAGCTATTATTTTCTTGTACTGTGTTCAGTAGGAGTAGTGAGAGTGACCAGCTACAATATCCAGCACTATGTTGGATAAAAGTGGTGAGAGTGGGCATCCTTGTTCTGATCTTGGAGGAAAAGTTTTCAGCCTTTCACCATTCAGTATGATGATAGCTTTGAGTTTGTCACATATGGTCTTTATTATGTTGAGGTATGTTCGTTCTATACCAAAATATTGAGAGTTTATGTTTTGAAAAGATGTTGAGTTCTCTCTGATGCTTTAATTTCATCTATTGCGACAATTGTAAGATTTTGATGTTTCATTTTATTAATGGGTATCACATTTACTGATTTTGTGTATGGTGAGTCATCTTTGAACCCCAGGTATAAATCCCACTTGATCGTCGTGTGTGATCCCTTCCTTTTTTTTTTTTTTTTTTAAAGATTTATTTATTTATTTTAGAGAGAACATGATTGGGAGGGGCAGAGGGAGAGAGAATCCCGGGCAGACTCCATGCTGAGGGCAGAGCCTAACCTGGGTCTTGATCTCAGGACCCTGAGGTTATGACCTGAGCCGGAACCAAGAGTTGGACGCTTAACTCACTGTGCCATCCAGGCGCCCCTTGGATGCCCCTCCTTCAAAATTTGGGAAGTTTTCTTTTATTCTTTTGTTATTTTAATTTTTTTAAAGCACTGCCTGTTTTTTGTTTTGTGTGTGTTTGTTGAGCTAATTCTGTGCTTAAACAAATTATCTTTTCCTATCTCTTCTCCTTTTGGGACTTTTATCACGTGACTATTCATTCACTGGATGATGTCTCATTATTCATGCTGGCTTTCTTTACCTTTTAAACTCTTTTTTCTTTGTGTTACTCTAACTGGCTAATGTCCAATGACTTGTCTTCAAGTTTGCTGATTCTATATGATGATTCTATATGATCAAGTCTGATGTTGAAGCTCTCTATTGAATTTTCCAGTTCTGTCATTGTATTCAGCCTGAGCATTTGTGTTTGGTTCTTTATGATTTCTATTTCCTTATTGAGCTTCTCATTTTATTCTTGCATTGTTTTCCTATTTTATTTAGTTGTTTATCTGTGTTGTGTTGTGGTTTTTTTGAGGTTCTTTAAGCTGATTCTTTTGAATTCTTTGTCAGGCAATTTGTAAAATCCATTCCATTGGGGTTGGTTACTGGAGCTTTATTAGTTTCATTTGGTGGTGCCATATTTGCCTGGTTCTTTATGATCTTTTTAGCTTTGCTTTGGTGTCTACCTTTGAAGTACCGTACGCCTCTTCCAGTCATTACAGACTGGTTTCAGCAGGTAAATATCATCTCTTGTTGGTTTTCCGGGTTGATGGGTTACCTCCTGAATCACAGTTATGCTGAGTTGAAGCTGGGTTACGAATCTGTTGCTGGTCTATAGTTGGGTCCGTGGTTCATGGGCTTGTTACTATTGGTTTGTAAGGGTGTAGATCCTATCTGATCTCTGGGCCAATCAGATGCGTTCAGGACTTTGTTTAGTAGAGTGGCACTGGTGCAAGTGTGTGCCGTAGGGTCCACACTTGGGTATGCAGAGAGGTTCTGTTACCAGATGCATGGACAGATTTGCTCCTACCAGGTCCCTGAGAGGGCTTCTCCTGGGTCACCGGGTGTCTTTTCGGCAGGCAGGAATGTCCCCTGACCATGGCTGAGAGGGCTTAGAACTGAATCCCAAGGCTGCTTCAGAGTCCACAACCAAGACTGAGATCTGCCAACTTGGCTCTGGTGGCGTGGATGGGTGTGTTTCCTTCCCGGTCCCTGGGTGTGTAGCACTGCTAACTGACCATGGGTAGGATGGCCTGGAGTGGAGTACAAGGTCATTTCAGGATCTGTGGAGGCCATATGGGAGTGTCTGCTATTTCATCCCTGTGCTGACAAGACTACTTGTGGACTGAGGCTTGGAGGGACTGAGTTACAGAAAAAGGACCATTTCAGAACCTACTGTTGGACTGAATTTGTTGGCTTACCTTTATGTGTATCCAAACTTTGGCTGAGAGGGCCTCGAGCCAGGTCATGGGCCCCACAGCTGGGACTAGCTCTGTTTGCTTATTACTGAAATCATGGGCAGGTGTGAGTCCTCTTGGGTCCCTTGCCATATGGTGCCGGTGACAGGACCAAGGCCAAACGGAGCAATAACGCGGTCCTCAGGGGTACAGAACTATTTCTGGATCTGTAGCTGGGACTATGGTCAGCGAGACTGCCACCTGGATGTGAACTTGCCTCTTTAAAATGGCTCTCCTCAACCCCATACTCCATCTGGACTGACAGTCTCCTACTTGGTGCCCAATAGTCCCACAAAGGGCCTTTTCTCCATGGATAGCTGTGAAATTATTGTGACTTAGGGATGATTTGAGCCAGGGCCTCCTATTCCACCATCTTGCTGATGCCCCTCTCCAGGACACGATCTGTTAGACAAGCCTGTCTTTTCTTCCAAAATCATTTGGATTATTCCAGTTATTGTGAGTACCCAAGGTGTGGCTAGTACTAAGACCAGCCAGACTCTAGGGAGTCAGACTTAAGCGTCAAGGCTGAGAGGCGAGACACTATTGTCAAGGCATGGCAGGCCAATCTAGAAGGTCATGACAAGACAGACAGTTTGGGGTTAGAATCAGAAAAGTGTGGCAGCTAGCCATGGCCAGGGTTTCAAGCAAGCAATTGGCGATGACTTAGTGTACGAACAAGTCTGATACTAACTTTTGGAAGCTTAGTCATAGGACTATTAGTAAAAAGCGAGGCAGGCTCCAGGACCAGAAAAATTAGATCAGGATTCTAGGTTCTAGACTTGGATCAGAAACAAAATAGGAAGGGAATGGTCACTAGGACTCGGGTGTGGGGTCTTAGTTGGGCCCTCTGCTAGTCTTATTCAGTGTGAAGCTGCCAAAGTAATTATGTAGAAGTCCTTCAATTTCCCTTGATTAGAAAAAGACAGTGTACGAATTCTCGGAGCTAAGTGAGTTTGTTGGTACAAACTAGGGAATTATGTTTGGAATATTAGAGGGGTGTGGAAAATAGGGTCAGACAGTCTTTGGATGTTTTTGGTGGGAGATAGGGAGGATTATTAATATTTTGCATCCTTGGCACTCAAAAGTTTTGCCTTAGATTTTCTTTTCTTAAGATTTATTTATTTATTTGAGAGAGAGCATTAGAGAGAGAGAGAATGCAATGAGTCGGGGAAGTAGTGGAGGGAGAGAAACTCAAACAGACTCCCCACTGAGCATGGAGCCTGACCCAGGGCTGGCTCGAAGGACCCTTGTGATCATGACCTGAGCTGAAATCACGAGTCAGATGCTTATCCGAATGTGCCACCCAGGCGCCCCTGTCCTAGATTTTCAGTTTGCTATGTTTAAAGTCTCCATGTTCCTTGGTTATTACCTTTCCCCTCTAATGTCTATATTTTGACTTAACTCCCTCTTCTAGATTATCTGTGTGATTGATTGATTTCATAGGTTTCCTATCTCCTTCCAGAATGTCAAATCCAATTCCTTGTGATCAGTATTACATAGGTACCCATTCATAGTCACCAATGTGTTTAAAACCAATTTCAATATAGCTTATATTTTTCTTTCTTACTATTTTTAGTGCTTCATAATGTAGAAATAGGCTTTTGTCCTATTAAAAAAGCCTCTCTGATTCTCATTCTGATAAAGCTTTTCTGCTCTCTTGTTTGAATAATTAAAATACCTCCACACTTTAAAAGACCCTTAAAATCCATTTAATGGTTATTTAATGGCCAATAAGTTCCAAATAGTTATTCCCCACCAGTCTCATAATTAGGTCAAAACTGAAGCTGGGGAAATGTGGATACCAAAAGCTAACATGTTGATAACACCCTCATAGGACTGCCAACTAGCACCTTTGCATATGCTGCTACATTTATTTAAACTGAAACTTTATTTAAAATACTAAAAGAGGGCCTCCAACCAAGGGTTTTCTAGCAATTTTTTTCTAACTTACTATTTCTTAATTTTCCCTTTCTTCCAGCTTACATAATGTTAAAAGATCAACGTTTCATAAAGCATATGCTGATTTTGTATGCATATGGCATTTCTACCCATCAAAAGCTTTGGGTCCTCTTAGACCTTCTCCTATCTGTATCCTCCTTTAGAATTAAGTGTCCTCACCAAGTCACTGACACAAAATTGGGGCTGTCATTTGTGACCAGCTCTTAGACTTTATCTGTTCCCATTTTTGGGATTCTCAGAACATTTTAGAAGTATTCATACTGTCTGGGTTGGCCATATGTGATACCCTGTTCATTGTTCATCTCCCATAATTTTATTCATTTTTTTTAAAGATTTTATTTATTTATCAGCGAGATCGAGCACAAGCAGGGGGAGCAGCAGAGGGAGAGGGAGAAGCAGGCTCCCCACTGAGCAGGGAGCCCGATGCGGGGCTCGATCCCAGGACCCTGGGATTATGACCCGAGCCGAAGGCAGATGCTCAACCGACTGAGCCACCCAGGTATCCCAATTTTATTCATTTTTAAGTAAACTTAGGGCTCCCTGTCCATTTTTTCTGATAGGCATTTTTCATCTCAACTCTTCAAGTCCTGTGCCCTCCTCCTGTTCCCTTTGTGTTATGTGCACAGATGAGAGGACCTAGTTAATTAGGGCCCTGTATCAGAATTAGCTGTTACATGTTCTTTGCACTCCCCTAAATTTTGAGCATCCTGAGATCAGAAGCCATATCATATTCCTTTTTATGTCCACAGTGACCACACACAACAGGCCCTCAATAAGTTTTTCTTTAGTTGACTCAGTTGAGGTAAAGAGGGGGAATGTGGACAGAGACGTCGGTAAATGGTAGGCATCACTCTTGAAATCTTGGTTGTTTTCAATTGTTGTTCTCCCGAGGAAGAGGTGATCCAAGAGTATAGTGGATAGTTTGTTAATAGTAATGTAAGAGGTAAACTACATTTATAGATGAAATCGTTTTTTTCATTTGAATTGGAAGATAATAAGTAGTAAACTCATGGATTAAATAAAGCCCTGTAGAAATTGAACACTTTAGGTGTTTAAAAATGTATATTTTCTACCCTCCTGTTTTTCTTTCTAAGAAAATTTTTGGCATACTGGCTCTTTGCATCTATGTTTTTCCAGTCTCAGTTTTGTTTCTTCCTTCCTTCCTTCCTTCCTTCCTTCCTTTCTCTCTCTTCTTTCTTTCTTCCTTCTTTCTTTCTTCCTTCCTTCCTTCCTT